>NC_089016.1:19223153-19523153 GCF_963932015.1 Anas acuta
TCTGAATGATTTGGACCTAAAGTATCTGTTTGATACAAGGGAGGAACACCTGTCAGGCCAGCAGGAGAAAGATTTCAGGGTCAGTAGTTAAGTTCCTGCAGTGTAATGAGAACAAGTTCACTGTTTTGTTAGCTTGTATTTATCTCGTTGCAACAGAGGCAACAGTTCTGCAGGTTCTGGCATCTTGCATTGAGATGCTTTCTTTGGGCATCAAATGCTGAATTTTGTGCTTGGTTTACTGGTAGCTTCTCAGCCTGCTGGCTGTCGCCATACTGGATGCTAAAATGCAGAGAAGATCTTTGTCTTCCAAACAACTCGAAGTCTGAGTTAGCTTACTCAAATGCCTCATTCTTGAGCCTATTTATTTAGAAATAGGCTTGAAATTTAACTTTTTTTTTTTTTTTTTTTTACCTTATAGGGTAGAAAATGTTCTGTGATGATTTAGCAATACTGTTTAGAAACACTGTTAGCATTTTGCAAGCTGTTTGCATCCCGCTAAACTCTTTATTTTTTTTAAGTGATAAGCGTCTTAGGTTGTGACATTTTACCGAAGTGAGGCATATGCTAGTCATCCTCCGGTATCTAAAGCAGCAAGCGTTACTAGCAAGTGTTCCTTACGCTACTTGTAGTCACTTGTGCTTGTGTCATGACATCCTGTTAGGGAGAGGGTCCCTCTCCCTATTATTGTCTTAATGCATGGATGGGCTTGATATTAATGTGTGCTTTGGTATTGTCTGACTCTACAGCTCATCCCAGCTTCTTCCTCCTCCTCCTCACGTTCACTCTATACAGTAGCTGAATACATTAATTATATTCCTTTGTTGCAGGAAGAACGGCCAAAAACACGACAGACACCAGTATGGTCAGATCATGCTCTCCCTTTATTACCCGAATAGCCTGACTTTTATAGCAAACTTAACAGGGGCGGACAGTGTCTCACACAAGATTATTGGTCAAAAGCACTCAGACAAACAACTGCAAGAAAACAACCCCCTTGTGATTAGCAGTCACGTAGTAGATCCCGTCCTTGAAGCCAGCTGCTGGCAACAATATTTTTCTAAATTCCTCAATCGGGTGATGTGGGAACACTGTCATGGGAACTTCTCATAGTTGTCCTGGTAGCTTGGTTTGCTCAGCTGCAGCAAGTCATGGCCTCCTTGCTCTTTCAAAAATCCCTCAACGTTCCTTAATTATCCTGTATTACAGGACAACTGTTGGCTCATAGTTAACCAGGCTTGTTGCCAGATGTGTGGTCACCTTCTCCCATCTAATGTGGTGTGTCCTCTGCATTGTATTTCTGTTATGCAGTTACTGGTTTTGGTCAGTGATATCTGGAGGCGGCAGTAATATGCTGGAAAACAATCTGTAACAGCTGTTTTCAGTTTTGGAAATGCTTGCTTCTTAAACTGAATGCTTCATCAGGGTGTCAGTGTGTTATAGTTAAAGTTGCATGAAAATCCTCTTTCCCTTGAAAACTGTAGGCTCTCTTGGTGTTGCACAGCTCTCATAGAAGTAGGGTTATCTGATTCTCCAATGTCTGTATGTGGGTGAGAGGGACAGAAGGAATGTAACTGAGTACCTGCTTGCCTTAAAATTCTTCCTGCCACACAATATCTGAGGATGGCAGCAGCTGGAGCTGCAGCTCTACGTGAGGAGTAGGTAAATGAGAAGTGAGGAATGGCTTGCTGCGTAAATAATGAATTAGTGACTTTAGCGTGGGTTTGTGAGCAAATTTGAAAGAAACCCTTATTAAATATTTTCAGATTGATATGGGTAGATCATAGTCCAAGTTAATAGATATGGGTGGCTGAGACATGAAATAAATGTGTGTTTAAGAATTCAGAAATCAAACGGGCACATAGCTCAGTGCTAGGAGTATAGTCTGCTTCATTGCAGCTCTTTGAAAGGCATCTACATACGTATTCTTTTATGAGGCCATAAGAGCGGCTGTGGATGTGGGATTTAGCTTTAATCCACCACTTGGTACAGTACAAGTTTCAATTTTAAATGTGTCCCAATATTTTGAAATATAAAATGCTGTCTAACATGTGCATGATACCATGTGTTTGAATTGCTCGAGGAACTTGCGTGTGTTTTTATTCCACCTGGTTTTGTCCTTTTTGTATGTTTTCCAGGCAGATTTTTCTTCTCTTAATGTTACAGTGTATGTGACAGCCTAGCTCTTCCATTTGGCTGGTTTAATGGTGTTGTTTTTAGGCTTGTTCTTCTTGCTGGATACTTTAAACTGTTGGACAAGTCTAGTCTACCTTTATTTCAGGTCAAGTTTTCTAACTGTTCAAGTGAAAAGAACTATGTACATACTATAAATCCTTAATGCAAAAATACTATTGCCTGCCATCGCTGACAGACAAGTAGGATTCTGATATGCAAGTTATCTTTATTTCTGGCTCCCTCCCTAAAGTTTAGTGCTGACTATTCCCAGATGCAGAGTGCAGCTGGCTTCTTTGGCATTAGGAGTTGTTCCCTACCTTTTTCCCCCAACAACTTAGCTACATCTAGCTGTTTCTGCACTGAGTAATTTTCCAGCTGTCCATTAATAGCTCCTGGTGTGCACTTTCCCATTATAGTACCTTAAAATAGTTGTAAACATCTCTCTGGTGGTACTTTCTCCAGGTACCCAGTGTTACATTTTGTTGTTTGTACCTTTCTTCCCCTGAGGATTACAGTGCAGGTTGCCAAACTTGTTTAGTACTGAAATGTAATGTGATATTAGCCATCTGAATATAGCTGAATGAATGATTTGTTCTGTTGCTTTCCTGTTGACAGTGGCTTGCAGTTCAACAACAATTTGTTTGTGTTCTTAAATGACCTGTGTGTTGTTTCAGGAAAAAACTCACTTGCAGGTCCTGTTCTAATCAATTATTTTAATCATAATGGCTAAACCTCCTCTTGTCTCTTTTTTTTTTTTTTTTTTTTTCTAGTACAGAGCAGTATTCAGAGGTTCCAAGAGAAGTTTTTTATCTTTGCTTTAACACCTCAGCAGGTCAGAGAAGTCTGTATTTCCAGGTAAGAAGTGTTTGGCATAGTGTGGTAACCACTTTTACAAAAGTTCAGGACAAGGGGATTCTTTATTTTTTGATGCATCCCATAAGCTTGCAGGTGGGGAATGATGATCTGCATGATAGTTATGCTGAATTAATCTGTTCTGGCTTCTTCTGGAATTAGCACAGAATTTTTATGTAGTTGGGGTAAATCTGATGCTATTGAGGAGCTGATAATTATTTGAAACGGTAATTGTTACTATTTAGAGAGGTGGTAGGCTTTTATTCCCTGCGTGTTTCCTGGCTGCAGGAATGGAAGGCTGCTTTTATCTTTTGTCCCGGGATTCATGTTCTTACAGGACCTGTGATGTGAACAGTCTTTTTGGATAGCAAAAAAAACCTGTTGTGTCCCGTCCGTTCCCCGCCCCCCCCCCCCCCCCAGCATCATACTTTTGTTACTATAAGCTGTTGACAGAGCTTGGTGATCCTAAAGTCATGCTTAACTTGCAGTACCTAATCGGGGTGTCGCTCATAAGACTTGTTCATAACTTAACAAAATAAGAGCAAAACTTAGTGATGGGATAGGTGTATTAGTTCTTTCTGCATATGACTGGATTATGAGACCTGCTGTCTAAATAGGTGCCTCTCTTTTCCTTTCTCTTTGTCATAGGGACTTCTTGCCAGGGGGCAGGAGAGATTACACAGTCCAAGTTCAGCTAAGGTACCTGTTTCATGATATTCCCTTTATGTTATATTAGCTAATCAAGAAGTTATGTCTTGATGTTTGTGGAGACACGTGAATGTAGTGACACTTGAAAATTATGCTTTCTCTTTTTTGGGATATAGGTTATGCCTGGCAGAGACAAGCTGTCCTCAAGAAGATAATTACCCTAATAGTTTGTGCATTAAAGTAAATGGGAAGCTGTTTCCATTGCCGGTAAGCTTGTGCTTGCACGTATTTGTGGTTTCTTTGACTTGGGGTGTTTGTCTTTCTGTAATGCTAGCTTGCTAAAATAATCCAGCACTTTATTATCACTCAAATTTCTCCAGATATTAATGTTAACAAATGCCCGGATTGTGTGCCTCTGTGAGGTAGCCGTTACTGCTATCAGCCATGATACAGCTATCGCATGGCTTAATTACATTTTAGCCAATTGTAGTAAGCCTCATCTGTGCAGGCAATACAACAAGAACACGAGGCATCTTCTTCATGGGTCTTAAAATTGAGTTTGACTTGATTGGCAGTAGCCCTCACTGGTTAGTATATCTATTTGTGTACTGGTGCGAGTTCCTACTTGTTGTGAGGAAACATCATCTTGTGGATGTTTGTATACTGTTCTGTACCTCTCTGATTAGAGCAGCGTTCATTGCAGGGATGATGAGCAGGCATGTTGTAGGGCTCCCAGCAGTTGCTGGAATAGAACAGTGTTAGCAGTCAGGCACTTTGGTTTCTACTGTAAAAATTACTGGGTGGGGCAGGGCCACCTTGAGTCTCGAATATATGTGAAAAGGGAGCAGCATTCCTATTAAACAGGTATTTCTGTACAACAGAATGGGGGAAGCTCTTACCTAATTCATTCTGAAATGCTTCTGGAAGATGGAAAAATAGTTTTTCCAGCAGTATATGTAAAATGTTTGGTGGGAATGGAGGTGTGAAATGTTATCCACCTTCTTGGCATGTCAGATATGTTTATTATGTCCTGTTTTTCCCTTGTGCTGCCTCCCCTTCATGTGCAACCATGACTTTCTTGTCTCTCAACCTAAATTACTCTACCTGCTTCTATAACGATTGCACCACTCTTCTGTCTTCAGCATCTAAAAGTGTTTCTTTGAGACATTTCCTGGTCAGTACTTCCTGCAGACACAAGCTGTTCTGTGATAAACTTGAAGGTTTTCCTTTCTTCAAGCAACCCAAAAGAATTGGGTCTGATGTTTATCCTGTGGATATCAATGACTGATTCTTCTCAGTCTTGTTAATATACCTTATACTTGTTACACTGTGTTATGCTATCCATTTTATGTGTAACATGCTACAGTTGTAGCAAAAATTCTCTGTGATTTTTGGATTTAAATCTGAAGCAAAGTGAAAGTCCTGTAGGTTCTTTCTGCACGCTGTAAGATGGCTTGTTGTTCTGTTCAATAGAAACCTGAAGTGAGGAAGCAAATAAAATGACTTTTGTCTTGGCAACTTTTCTGCCTCAGAGACAACAATTGTCCGCTTCAGTAGTGTTAAGTAACTAATCGGTGATACCAGTCTCTGTTGTCAACTTGTACAATTCTTAAATGAGTACTGTTCTGCCTTTTCCTCGTATAGCAGTTCATGCCTCTGCAGATGTCTGAATTATTCTAGGTTATCTCCTTGGCTGCGATTCTTATCAGAAACTTCAGAGAAGTGCTGCTAGTGTGCCAATACTGCTTTAGGTTGTGCCAGCTCGTGCTACCACAGTGTTTTCTTCTGTTCCTGCAACTGTCTGTGTCTACCTCTTACAGTGTGTCTTCTGACTTGAAAAGAATAAACATGGAGCATTGCATGCTGGCATCTTGGCAAGTAACGAGGATTTTATATGTAATGTCTACAACAGGTGATTCTCCTGTTGCCTTCTCATGTGAGTGTAGGCAAGACAAAACCCAAAAGTTCAAAGAAGTAACCTGCTTTTCTTCCAAGGAAACCTCTCTAGACCACTGCAGGTCTCTTTCAAAGAACAAAAATGAAATCTGTCAAGGCAGGCTGGAAATGACCACATGGAAGAGCAATCAGACTTTCTTTTGATACTGTTTTTTGTTTGGTTACAGCAGAGTCCACATGTTTTGACTGTTATGGTTCTTGGAAGAAGTATGGAAGACTTAGACCCAAATAACTCTGGCACATGCTAGCTGCTAGAATTGGCAACCTAACTGAGCAGTATTAGGCCATGCTGGTTGTGATAGGCAAGCAGAGCATTCTCTCTTTAAGTCCCAGAAGGCTAGGAACAGAAGACCTTAATGTGTTTTAGGAGTACAAGATTGAGTCTGACCCCTGAGGGTCTTTGCTTTGTGGGAGAAAACATCAAAAGCTTGACTGAATTGAAGCATGTGAGCAGTGGTCAGCCTTCAAAAAGGGAAAAATGGGAGATGTGTAAAAAAGCAAAGAATGCAACTATTTGTTTTTTTTGTTTTTTTTTTTTGACATCTGCTGCTTCCATATTCTGTGATAAAGCACACGTGGGAAGACTCCTCATAGCTATTGTCACTTATCTGGGGCGAGAACCAGTTTTGGAAGACTTCTTTCAGCAATTGCTGTCCTCTGCTCTGGCCTGGCAGACCTGGGTCCCTGTTCTGTTGCTGCAGGCAGTAGCCCTGTGCAAATGATTAATAAAGGGCAGTACTGAAGTACAGCCATGGGTGGGCTTTCCAGGGAAGAGTATGGACTAGTGGTAGAACTGCTCTGGAAACCTGGTAAATGACAACTATTGAGTCCTCCCTGGATTAAGGGCAGTAGTTATCCAGTGGTTATCCTATGGTAGTATGCTCTTCCAGTAAGCAGAAGAGGCTTCCAGTTCTGAGTTGCATGAGATGACTTCTGTGTCAAGACAAAAGATACACCAGAAGTTCTGGTCTTGCTTACGTGCTAGCTATGAAGGCAAATATTTGGGGGGGGGAGGGAAGGAAAGTGTCTGGAAACTTCAGAAATACTGCCTAAATGCCGTGTGAAGATATTCCTAAAATTCCGCCTTGGAGCTAAGAATTAAATGAAACATCGAGGCTATCATTCCTAATCCTTGAAATAAATTAAAAATGGCAAGACAGTCTGTTTTATACTGGGTTGCCTGATCCACGGTTTGAAGAGGTGGCCTGGGAATATTGGCTGTGCTGCGCTTCTGGTGCAATAAAACTGTGTAGAGACGCTCCTGCTCAGGTTCCTACCGAAGGCTGGAAGTTGTGCTGACTCTACTAGTACAGGAGCTCTCCAGATTGCTTTCCCGTATCATTAGGTGAACATTGAACATGTGCTGTGTGCTCTGTGGGAGAGTTTCTGATGAAGTAGCATACATCAGCAATTGTTGCTTATTTCTAGTTTTTATTTTCAGAACTCTTCTTTCACAGTAACTCTGTTTTTAAGCATTAGACCACGAGATTTTTCTCACAACACACACATTCCACTAATTTTCTTCTGACAGGACCTTCTGTGAAGCTATTTTATTTGCGATTGCAGTGGCGGGCATCCCACTAATTAGGAGCACATTATAGGCATTATAGTAAACAAATCATAACCTTTCTCGATGCTCCTCTATATGTAAAATTTTTTTTCAACCCTTTAATTTCTCCTTTTTTTTTTTTCCTCTCCCCTTTCTTATGTTTTGAGAGCTTGTGATCTTTGTTTTACTGTTCCCACACTGCTCATCCTGTTTTTCTCAAGCTTCTACCTCATTTTGGAACAGTGAGGCCTTCTACTGTCCACTTATCTACTTAGCATTTCTCCTTGTTATGACTACACAGCTACCTTGGAATACAGAAAGTTAGTTCTCTACTGCAAAAACACAACTTAGTTTCTCACAATTCCCCCCTCTTCTGTTCTTACTCCTATTGTTGTTTTTGCACCTCTTCACATACCGCACTCTTGAGTTTTTCCAACATTAAGGCGCAATATTCTTCTTTGGATGTCACGAGGGATGATAGATATACAATGCCATTATTATTACAATACCAACAAATAGTTGTTTGTGGTTACCTGAATAGAATTGTCTCAAAGTTAGTTTCTCCCAAATTTTTCTAAGTCCTCAGGAAGTGTCATCTTGAGCTACTCTATGTAGGATGTTGTTTGTTGTTTTTTTTCCCAAATATTTTTGAGATCAGTCAAATTTGTCCTATTTGATCTACATATATACAGCAACTAGTATTAATTACAGTGCACGCTCCTCCTTATGAGGTTATTAATACATTTAATACTATTTGATTCTAGAGTACTATTTTTGCAAACTTATCAAACTTACTTTCTAGTTCTTCAGTTATAGCTGAGATATTTACAATAGCGTTTTCTAATTCGCTCACCCCTAACCAAGGTAAAAACCACCTTGCAAAACTGTGAAATGCTAGAGAATTTTACTAGAGGATTATCTGGAGTCCGCTTAATTCTGCGTGTGGTCTCAAGGGGGTTTGGCTTTGTGGGTCTTCAATAATAGTTACATTTGGAATTATTGCCCCCAGGGTGCAAGCTCCCTTCCATCCTAGGGGCAGCATCTTCCTGGCTTTATTGCCACATAGCCAGTACCACCCCTTGTCATTCGGGACAGGCCATCCGGTTACAGGATTCTCCTGTTGTATCTGGTGTGCATTATGTATATTAGCATTCCCGTGGCTACCATATTCAGTACAGTATGGATGATTCCCTACTTCATGGATATTTCCACACCCAGGGTCAGTACTATTGCCCCCTGAGTTTTCTATCAACGTTGTTTAAAAGGCACCTTTGATAACACAGTATATTTTAGCCAGGATTATGTGTAGGGAGCTCAACTTCAAAATCTATTCCTTCCCGGGACTGAGTATGGTCTGTCACTTTTAGAAATCTAGAGAATCCAGACACAGTTGCTGCTGGAAATAGCAATCAGAGACAAGGCCTTTTTCAGTTTTTCAGTCTTTCTAGGCATCTGGGTGCAAATCCAACAATTATTTCGAGACAGACCTCGAGAGATGTTCTGTATTAATTGGAAATGCTGTTTTTTCCCTCCATCCTATCGCTAATCCATTGAGAATAGGTATTACTAAGATAAACTTAAAATACACCATTTCTATGTATATATTACACCCCTATAATAATTAAGAAAAACAATGAAAATCACAAATAAATAAGGATTCTTCTGGTGGGGGTTAAAGCCCCCCCCCCCTTTCTCCCACTTCCAGGGAGTGTTCCCTGGAAAGACTCCAATTCTGTGTAATTCAATCCCTTTTACTCATTAATTCATTAAGAGTCCTTTGAAGGAGAAGTTAAAGGTCTACAACAGATAAATTTAACAGTTTTAACCTTAAAAGTCTTTAATGCAGTCTCTCAGGTATCAGGGTTAACTGATGCTTTTACCCAGGTATGAGTCCACCCTTTCTCAGCCGTTCTTACTGTCGTCTCAGTAGTCAGGAGCACTTGGAACAGTCCGTCCCACTCGGGTTGCAGTTTGGATTCTCTCAATGTTCACATCAGAACCCAATCTCCTTCTCGGAATGGATGGATCAGGGCTACCGAGGGTGGGTTTGAGCTAACAGTCCACGGGTCCTGAGAGATGACAAAGAGGACGACAGCCTGAGTATATAGTTCTTAAGAAAAGCATCTTTTGTCTCATTGTCTACCGTGGTTTAACCCGGCCGACAGCTAAACACCACGCAGCCGTTCGCGCACCCTCCCCCCTCCCTCTCTGGGACGGGGGAGAGAAATGGAAAGTGAAGCCTGTGAGTTGAGATAAAGACAGTTTAATAAGACAGGAAAATAATAACAGTAATAATAATAATAATACAATGGTGATAATAGTACTACTACTAATAATATGTACAAACAAGTGATGCACAATGCAATTGCTCACCACTCGCTGACCGATGCCCAGCCTAACCCCGAGCAGTCCGGCCCCCTCCCCCGGCTAACAACCACTATATATTGTTTAGCATGACCTCAGATGGGATGGAATGCCCCTTTGGCTAGTTTGGGTCACCTGTCCTGGGTCTGTCCCCTCCCAGCTCTTACTGCACCCCCAGCCTGCATGTTGGCAGGACAGAGCAAAAGACTGAGATGTCCTTGGCTTGGTATAAGCACTGCTCTGCGACAATTAAAACATCGGGGTGTTATCAGCACTCTTCTCATCCTAAGCCAAAACATAGCATCCTACCAGCTACTAGGAAGAAAATTAACTCTGTTCTAACTGAAACCAGGACATCTAGCCACCCCTTATTCCATACCATTTATGTCATGCTCAGGTTACACTCTTTTCCATACATTCTAATTAGTCACCATTTTCATGTAGGGTATATAGTAGTCATGGTAGTGATAACATACAGTATTATATAGTAATTAACATGGTACAATTCAATTCATGGGCTATTCTCACCCAGTATTAAATCTCCTTGAGGTACACATCGGACCTCTCCGTTCTTTTGCATCACCCACCAAGTGTATTCAGGTCCCTGAGCGAAAACAATTCCACGAATGGGTTTGCCTTTTCCCGAGGCAGGAGTAGCCCAGACTGTCTTCCCCAGCATATTTCTCATGTGCACTACAGGAACTTTATCCCCTTCTACTGCACGTAACAGGTTTGATTGGGCAGGTCCAGCTCGGTTGGCAGATCCCCTAGTATTGACTAACCAGGTGGCCTTTGCCAAATGCGTATCCCAATTTTTGAATGTCCCAGCGCCCATTGCTTTCAATGTAGTCTTTAACAGTCCATTGTATCGTTCAACTTTCCCGGAGGCTGGTGCATGATAGGGGATGTGATACACCCACTCAATACCATGCTCTTTGGCCCAAGTGTCTATAAGGTTGTTTCGGAAATGAGTCCCATCGTCTGACTCTATTCTTTCTGGGGTGCCATGTTGCCATAGGACTTGCTTTTCAAGGCCCAGGATAGTGTTCCGGGCGGTGGCATGAGGCACAGGATATGTTTGCAGCCATCCGGTGGTTGCTTCCCCCATTGTAAGTACGTGGCGCTTGCCATTGCGAGTTTGAGGGAGTGTGATGTAATCAATCTGCCAGGCCTCTCCATATTTATATTTCAGCCATCGTCCTCCATACCAAAGAGGCTTTGACCGTTTGGCTTGCTTGATTGCAGCACATGATTCACAGTCATGAATAACCTGTGCTATAGCGTCCATGGTCAGGTCCACCCCTCAATCACGAGCCCATCTGTATGTTGCATTTCTACCTTGATGGCCTGAGGTGTCATGGGCCCATCAGGCTATAAATAATTCACCTTTATGCTGCCAATCCAGGTCCACCTGAGCTACTTCAATCTTAGCAGCCTGATCCCCCTGCTGGTTGTTTTGATGTTCTTCAGTAGCCCAATTCTCTGACCTTGTTACAGGGTCTGCCACAGAGGTTGGAATACCCTCTGCAGGGTCAACTTGCACTGCTACAGCTCGTTTCTCTGACCCAGCCACAGGAGCTGGAGCGGCTGCAGGAACCGGAGTTGGAGTAGCGGCAGGAGCTGGGACTGGAGCGGCAGCAGAGTCCTCCGTAGGGGTCACAGTGGCCGTTGGATCTGTCACAGGGCTTGGAGTGGCCGCAGGGTCTGTCACTAAGTTGATAGCAGTATCAATGGCAGCTCGATAGGCATGAGCCAGGCCCCAGCACGTTACAATGGTTTGTGTGACTTTGGAACTGCCAGAGTCATTACACGTTTTTTTCAAGCATTCTGCCAGTTTTTGAGGATTTTGCCATTGTTCAGGGGTGAATTTCCAAAACACTGGGGGTGCCAACTGCTCTAGATGCCTGCCCATATCCTCCCATACTCCCTGCCACCCACAACTATACTGCCTCCGGGCAGATCTCCGAATGAGCTTCCTAAGTAGTTGTTTAACTTTAAGCAGAATCTGAAGTGCATTCATGAGGCAGAACAACAAGACTATGCTGGTCTGAGTATCCCAAGAATATTCAATATCTTGGAGAGCTATTGTAACAATCTCGGAGGATAAGAGGGTGGTAAAGGAGGAAGGGAGAGTGATCAAGGAGGATACAGGGGTGGTGAAGGAGAAAGGGAGAGTAATCAAGTAAGAAAAAATATCTTCCCCTTTCCCCTCCACAGATTGACTCCCTAATGGAAAAAAACAATAGGTATAATTGCTAATAGTTTCCAAGATACAGTTTCCAAAGTACAGAGTCGACGATGTTACTGAGTACAAATACCAAGTTAGAGTCATGACCAGATATTTCATCGTCTCATAAGCCACTGTTACAACACACAGTACCATAATGATCTGAAACCAGGGCCCGGAGAGGATAAACAACACGACAGAGAGCAAATACGGAAAATAATGTGCTATAATACTCAATTTGGTAAACAGGCGCAGCAGACTTGAGATTAAAGCAATCAGCATTATGACAAGTGACTATGAAGCAGGTCTAATACTTACACCAATTTTAGTTTAACACACTCTGGTCAAATCTGCCGTTATCTCAACCTTTCGGGCCCCACGTTGGGCGCCAAAAAGACTGTCATGGTTTAACCCGGCCGGCAGCTAAACACCACGCAGCCGTTCGCGCACCCTCCCCCCTCCCTCTCTGGGACGGGGGAGAGAAATGGAAAGTGAAGCCCGTGAGTTGAGATAAAGACAGTTTAATAAGACAGGAAAATAATAATAACAATAATAATAATAATAATAATAATACAATGGTGATAATAGGTAAGTAATAATAGTATGTACAAACAAGTGATGCACAATGCAATTGCTCACCACTCGCTGACAGATGCCCAGCCTCACCTCGAGCAGTCCGGTCCCCTCCCCCCGGCTAGCCACCCCTATATATTGTTTAGCATGACGTCAGATGGTATGGAATACCCCTTTGGCCAGTTTGGGTCACCTGTCCTGGGTCTGTCCCCTCCCAGCTCTTACTGCACCCCCAGCCTGCATGTTGGCAGGACAGAGCAAAAGGCTGAGATGTCCTTGGCTTGGTATAAGCACTGCTCTGCAACAATTGAAACATAGGGGTGTTATCAGCACTCTTCTCATCCTAAGCCAAAACACAGCATTCCACCAGCTACTAGGAAGAAAATTAACTCTGTTCTAACTGAAACCAAGACAGCAACTCACGTACCCGTGCCTCTGGGGTCGCAGTAGATTTTCCATCCCAGTTTCTCATGTCCTCTCCATGGTCTCGTAAGTAAAACCACAGGGTGGCACGGGGTGAGTACCCACCATATCGTCTTCCTTGTGTGGATGAACGCCTACCCCTGATAGCTGAGACACTGCTTTGTACAGGTGTGGAGGAGAATAATCTCTCTTCAAGTTGGTGAACCTTTTCAGAAAGTTTCTCCACAGTTGAGACTCAGGCCTGTAAGGAAGAGGAGAGACTTTCTTTGTACTGCCGGAGTTGTTTAGCCACTTCATCCACTGTGGGTTCCTCATCCTCTTTCCAAGCCATTATTGCCAATGAGCTGGCATATGTTGATGGTGCACTCCGTACAAACTTCCGCCACATAGGTCGTGTACACCTGACTTCATCTGGATCTTTGGATGTTTGTCTGAGGTCTGGATCCTGATAAATCACTTCCCGTACGGCTAATTCTCTCAGGTACTGGATTCCCTTCTCCATAGTGGTCCACTTGCCTGGTAGACATAAAAGTCCTTCCTTGAAGGGATACCTTTCCCTCACAGCTGAGAGGAGACGCCTCCAGAGGCTGTGAGATTGTGCTCCATCTGCAATTGCTTTGTCAATGCCTTCCTCTCTAGCAAGGGATCCCAGCTGCCTGGCTTCCCTGCCGTCTAATTCCACACAATTGGCTCCAGTGTCCCAGCACCGGAGCAGCCAGGTGACTAGCTGCTCACCTATACAGCGACTAAAATCTTTTCGCACATCTCGTAGCTCACGCTCGTTTAGGTTTCGGGTAGTTACTGTTGATTTTTCGGCATCCTCATCTTCCTCCTCCTGAATCCCTGATGGCCCAGCGTCGTCGTCGTCTCTATACCTAGATTTGGCAGAAGACTCTCTGCGTTCTAAACAACCTGAATCTCTATACCATTTTTTCACCTTCTCTGCAGGGGCAACTTGCACTGCTACAGCTCGTTTCTCTGACCTCGTTACAGGATCTGCCACAGGGGTTGGAATACCCTCTGCAGGGTCAGCTTGCACTGCTACAGCTCGTTTCTCTGACCCCGTTACAGGGTCTGCCACAGGGGTTGGAATACCCTCTGCAGGGTCAACTTGCACTGCTACAGCTCGTTTCTCTGACACAGCCACAGGAGCTGGAGCAGCTGCAGGAGCTGGGACTGGAGCAGCTGCAGGAACTGGAATTGGAGCAGCTGCAGGAACTGGAGCTGGAGCGGCTGCAGGAGCTGGAGCAGCTGCAGGAGCTGGGACTGGAGCAGCTGCAGGAACTGGAGCTGGAGCGGCTGCAGGAGCTGGGACTGGAGCGGCTGCAGGAGCTGGAACTGGAGCGGCTGCAGAGTCCACCGTAGGGGTCACAGTGGCCGTTGGATCTGTCACAGGACTTGGAGTGGCCGCAGGGTCTGTCACTAAGTTGATAGCAGTATCAATGGCAGCTCGATAGGCATGAGCCAGGCCCCAGCACGTTACAATGATTTGTGTTACTTTGGAACTGCCAGAGTCATTACACCTTTTTTTCAAGCATTCTGCCAGTTTTTGAGGATTTTGCCATTGTTCAGGGGTGAATTTCCAAAACACTGGGGGTGCCAACTGCTCTAGATGCCTGCCCATATCCTCCCATACTCCCTGCCACCCACAACTATACTGCCTCCGGGCAGATCTCCGGATGAGCTTCCTAAGTAGTTGTTTAACTTTAAGCAGAATCTGAAGTGCATTCAGGAGGCAGAACAACAAGACTATGCTGGTCTGAGTATCCCAAGAATATTCAATATCTTGGAGAGCTATTGTAACAATCTCGGAGGATAAGAGGGTGGTGAAGGAGGAAGGCAGAGTGATCCAGGAGGATACAGGGGTGGTGAAGGAGAAAGGGAGAGTAATCAAGTAAGAAAAAATATCTTCCCCTTTCCCCTCCACAGATTGACTCCCTAATGGAAAAAAACAATAGGTATAATTGCTAATAGTTTCCAAGATACAGTTTCCAAAGTACAGAGTCGACGATGTTACTGAGTACAAATACCAAGTTAGAGTCATGACCAGATATCTCATCGTCTCATAAGCCACTGTTACAATACACAGTACCATAATGATCTGAAACCAGGGCCCGGAGAGGATAAACAACATGACAGAGAACAAATACGGAAAATAATGTACTATAATACTCAATTTGGAAAACAGGCGCAGCAGACTTGAGATTAAAGCAATCAGCATTATGACAAGTGACTATGAAGCAGGTCTAATACACCAATTTTAGTTTAACACACTCTGGTCAGATCTGCCGTTATCTCAACCTTTCGGGCCCCACGTTGGGCGCCAAAAAGACTGTCGTGGTTTAACCCGGCCAGCAGCTAAACACCACGCAGCCGTTCGCGCACCCTCCCCCCTCCCTCTCTGGGACGGGGGAGAGAAATGGAAAGTGAAGCCCGTGAGTTGAGATAAAGACAGTTTAATAAGACAGGAAAATAATAACAATAATAATAATAATAATACAATGATGATAATAGTACTACTAATAATAATGTGTACAAACAAGTGATGCACAATGCAATTGCTCACCACCCGCTGACCGATGCCCAGCCTAACCCCGAGCAGTCCGGCCCCCTCCCCCCGGCTAGCCACCCCTATATATTGTTTAGCATGACGTCAGATGGTATGGAATACCCCTTTGGCTAGTTTGGGTCACCTGTCCTGGGTCTGTCCCCTCCCAGCTCTTACTGCACCCCCAGCCTGCATGTTGGCAGGACAGAGCAAAAGGCTGAGATGTCCTTGGCTTGGTATAAGCACTGCTCTGCAACAATTAAAACATAGGGGTGTTATCAGCACTCTTCTCATCCTAAGCCAAAACACAGCATTCCACCAGCTACTAGGAAGAAAATTAATTCTGTTCTAACTGAAACCAAGACAGCAACTCACTTACCCGTGCCTCTGGGGTCGCAGTAGATTTTCCATCCCAGTTTCTCATGTCCTCTCCATGGTCTCGTAAGTAAAACCACAGGGTGGCACGGGGTGAGTACCCACCATATCGTCTTCCTTGTGTGGATGAACGCCTACCCCTGATAGCTGAGACACTGCTTTGTACAGGTGTGGAGGAGAATAATCTCTCTTCAAGTTGGTGAACCTTTTCAGAAAGTTTCTCCACAGTTGAGACTCAGGCCTGTAAGGAAGAGGAGAGACTTTCTTTGTACTGCCGGAGTTGTTTAGCCACTTCATCCACTGTGGGTTCCTCATCCTCTTTCCAAGCCATTATTGCCAATGAGCTGGCATATGATGATGGTGCACTCCGTACAAACTTCCGCCACATAGGTCGTGTACACCTGACTTCATCTGGATCTTTGGATGTTTGTTTGAGGTCTGGATCCTGATAAATCACTTCCCGTACGGCTAATTCTCTCAGGTACTGGATTCCCTTCTCCATAGTGGTCCGCTTGCCTGGTAGACATAAAAGTCCTTCCTTGAAGGGATACCTTTCCCTCACAGCTGAGAGGAGACGTCTCCAGAGGCTGTGAGATTGTGCTCCATCTGCAATTGCTTTGTCAATGCCTTCCTCTCTAGCAAGGGATCCCAGCCGCCTGGCTTCCCTGCCGTCTAATTCCACACAATTGGCTCCAGTGTCCCAGCACCGGAGCAGCCAGGTGACAAGCTGCTCACCTATACAGCGACTAAAATCTTTTCGCACATCTCGTAACTCACGCTCGTTTAGGTTTCGGGTAGTTACTGTTGATTTTTCGGCATCCTCATCTTCCTCCTCCCGAATCCCTGATGGCCCAGCGTCGTCGTCGTCTCTATACCTAGATTTGGCAGAAGACTCTCTGCGTTCTAAACAACCTGAATCTCTATACCATTTTTTCACTTTCTCTGCAGGGGCAACTTGCACTGCTACAGCTCGTTTCTCTGACCTGGTTACAGGATCTGCCACAGGGGTTGGAATACCCTCTGCAGGGTCAGCTTGCACTGCTACTGCTCGTTTCTCTGACCCCGTTACAGGGTCTGCCACAGGGGTTGGAATACCCTCTGCAGGGTCAACTTGCACTGCTACAGCTCGTTTCTCTGACACAGCCACAGGAGCTGGAGCAGCTGCAGGAGCTGGGACTGGAGCAGCTGCAGGAACTGGAGCTGGAGCAGCTGCAGGAACTGGAGCTGGAGCGGCTGCAGGAGCTGGAGCGGCTGCAGGAACTGGTACTGGAGCAGCTGCAGGAACTGGAGCTGGAGCGGCTGCAGGAGCTGGAGCGGCTGCAGGAACTGGGACTGGAGCAGCTGCAGGAACTGGAACTGGAGCGGCTGCAGGAGCTGGGACTGGAGCGGCTGCAGGAACCGGATCTCGAGCGGCTGCAGAGTCCACCGTAGGGGTCACAGCGGCCGTTGGATCTGTCACAGGGCTTGGAGTGGCCGCAGGGTCTGTCACTAAGTTGATAGCAGTATCAATGGCAGCTCGATAGGCATGAGCCAGGCCCCAGCACGTTACAATGATTCGTGTTACTTTAGAACTGCCAGAGTCATTACACCTTTTTTTCAAAAAGTTTTTTGAAAAAAAAAAAGTTTTTGCCAGTTTTTTAGGATTTTGCAGTTGTTCAGGAGTGAATTTCCAAAACACTGGGGGTGCCAACTGCTCTAGATGCCTGCCCATATCCTCCCATACTCCCTGCCACCCACAACTATACTGTCTCCGGGCAGATCTCCGGATGAGCTTCCTAAGTAGTTGTTTAATTTTAAGCAGAATCTGAAGCGCATTCAGGAGGCAGAACAACAAGACTATGCTGGTCTGAGTATCCCAAGGATATTCAATATCTTGTAACAAGTTCGGAGGATAAGAGTGTGGTGAAGGAGGAAGGGAGAGTGATCGAGTAAGAAAAAATATCTTCCCCTTTCCCCTCCACAGATTGACTCCCTAATGAAAAAAGGCAACAGGTATAATAGCTGATAGTTTCCAAAATACAGTTTCCAAAGTATAGAGTCAACGATGTTACTGAGTACAAATACCAAGTTAGAGTCATGACCAGATATTTCATCGTCTCATAAGCCACTGTTACAACACACAGTACCATAATGATCTGAAACCAGGGCCCGGAGAGGATAAACAACATGACAGAGAGCACATACGGAAAATAATGTGCTATAATACTCAATTTGGAAAACAGGCGCAGCAGACTTGAGATTAAAGCAATCAGCATTATGACAAGTGACTATGAAGCAGGTCTAATACCAATTTTAGTTTAACACACTCTGGTGAGATCTGCCGTTATCTCAACCTTTCGAGCCCCACGTTGGGCGCCAAAAAGACTGTCGTGGTTTAACCCGGCCGGCAGCTAAACACCACGCAGCCGTTCGCTCACCCTCCCCCCTCCCTCTCTGGGACGGGGGAGAGAAATGGAAAGTGAATCCCGTGAGTTGAGATAAAGACAGTTTAATAAGACAGGAAAATAATAACAATAATAATAATAATAATACAATGATGATAATAGTACTACTAATAATAATGTGTACAAACAAGTGATGCACAATGCAATTGCTCACCACCCGCTGACCGATGCCCAGCCTAACCCCGAGCAGTCCGGCCCCCTCCCCCCGGCTAGCCACCCCTATATATTGTTTAGCATGACGTCAGATGGTATGGAATACCCCTTTGGCTAGTTTGGGTCACCTGTCCTGGGTCTGTCCCCTCCCAGCTCTTGCTGCACCTCCAGCCTGCCCGTTGGCAGGACAGAGCAAGAAGCTGAGATGTCCTTGGCTTGGTATAAGCACTGCTCTGCAACAATTAAAACATCGGGGTGTTATCAGCACTCTTCTCATCCTAAGCCAAAACACAGCATTCCACCAGCTACTAGGAAGAAAATTAATTCTGTTCTAACTGAAACCAGGACATTGTCTCAAATTGAGGTAATTCATTCCCTTTGTACAGCAATCCAAATAATATTTCACATGGTGAAACTCCCACATCGTTTCTTGGTGCAGTTTGAATTCAGAGAAGTGCCAAAGGTAAGCGCTTTGTTTGGGGAAGCCGAGTTTCCAGAACTTAGTCAATTACTTCCTTACTGTCTGATCTTCTCCACCCTTGCAGAAGAGGAAGGATGCCAAGGAGTGTGAAGTTTCCACTTGATTCCTAGAGTCCACATTAGCCCTTGCAATATTTCTGACATAAAGTGATTTCCTCGATCAGTCGGTATTTTCAACAGTTCCATACCTGGTAGTTATTTGTTCTAGAATTATTTTAGTTACCATGTTCGCAGCAGCAGATACTGAAGGGAAAGCTTCCACCCACCCTGACAAATGATCTACTGAGACTAATAAGCATTTAAATCTACCTACTCTAAGGAGTTCTGTAAAATCTACCTGTACATTTTGGAAGCGTTGAATTCCTGGTTCTCGCCCCCTTTGGGCTGACTGTGGATAATTTTCCTATTTACCTTTTGACATACTACACAACTCCTGCGTACTCGTTCAGCCAGAGCATATATATATATATTCCTACACATACATATTTCCTTAGCACAGCGTCACACATTGCTTGAATTCCCCAATGACCCTCTTGATGCAAAACAGTTAATATTTGCCTCGTTAGCACTTTCTTCAGCATTTCTCTCCCTTCAGGGAGTATCTATTTTCCTTTGGAGTTTGTGACTCCTAATTCCTTAAAAACCTCTTTCTCTTAAAACTTTTTAGTTCTTTTTAGTTTTGGGTAGGGGTAGCTCAACAATTCCCTGCATCCCCTCTGGATTTATTCTTCATTCCCCCTCAGACACTAGATACCCTAAATACTTGACTACTCTTTCTACAAATTTAATTTTAATTTCCAATATTTTCAATCCCTGTTTTCCCAGAAAGCTGAATAGCTTGTTAGTGGCTTCCTTCACAGCTGTTTTCTCCTGTCCTGACAATAAAAGATCATCCACATATTGTAACAGTAACACCTCCTCGGGAGGTTGGAATTGCTCCAAAATCTGTTCTAGAACTTGCCCAAATACATTGGTGGCCCTGTAAAACCCTGAAGTAAAACTGTCCATCTGTATTGCTGCTTCCACCCCCATTTCAGGGTCTTTCCAGTCATTGGTGAATATATCTTTGCTCTCAGGGTCTGAGAGTACCCCATTAACAACACCGTTATTCCAGTCTAACGATTTACTATTTGAATGCCCAATGTAATTATCAAATCCTTTCCCAACAAGTTAGTCCCTGCCTGGGGTGCATACAATAACTGCCCAGTGATCGTTCTATCCCTAGTCTCAGCTTGGTGTCCCCAAAAAGTGGCACTGTTATCCCAGTCCCTTCTACCCCCATTGCAGTTAGGGTTTCATTAGTTAGTTTAATTCCTGATACTTTACAGGCCAGCAATGACCTAGCTGCCCCATTATATTGGGTTCACAGGGTGAGGCTCTGGTAGTGGAGGGGCTGCACTGGTAACACCTGTGAGAAGGATCTATCAGCTGCCCCATGTTAGATAAGGGCCAGTTTCATCTGGCTCCAAAGGGGCCCACCGCTGCCAAGAGCCAAGCCTTGAGCAATGCAGTTTGTGCCTCTGTGAGAGCACATCCAAGAAAAGCAAAAAATAAAAAACTGCTGCACAACAGCAGCTGGGAGAGCGAGGAGTGAGAAACCTCCCTGCAGACACCAAGGTCAGTGTAGAGGAGGGGGAGTGTAGCGCAGAGGTGTTCCAGGTGCCAGAGCCGAAGCCCCCTGGTGGCCCACAGAGAGGCCCCTGGTGGGGAAGGCAGACCCCCGCAGCCTGTGGTGTACCACAGTGGAGCAGATCTCCACACTGCAGCCTGTGGAGAGGAGCCCATGCAGGAGCAGGTGATCGTGGGGGTTGGACCCCAGGGGGTCCCAAGCCAGACCAACCCGCTCCTGACGAATAAACCCCACGGCACAGACCCACACCTGGAGCAGCTCCCAAAGAGCCTGTTTTTCGCTGCCTGTGGAGAAGCCCACGCAGGACCACCCCAGGAAGGTCGGCACCCCACGAGAGGGGCCCCACAACAGAGCAGGGGGGAGAACGATTGTGAAAGAGCAGTGGAAACTTTGTGAGTGGAAACTGTTTGTGAGCAGCACCACGGACTGATGGCAGCCCCCGCTCCTAGCTCCCCTGCACCACTCAGGGCAGGGAAGAGGTGGAAGAGAGTGGATGGGGGAAGGTGCCCCCAGCTTGTTTCTCTGTTTCTCACTGCTCTAGCCTGTCAGAAATAGGTAATAAATTTTATTAATCTTCCTATGCTATGTCTGTTTTGCCCGTAACGATAATTGTGAAGTGATCCCCACTGAGGTACACTTGAGGAGCCCTTGAGGTACACTTTTTCCATTATCAGGGAACTAGCTTTCTGAGAAGCCCTGACTCCCCTATTCTGAATTTATAATAGCAATCTCTCCTCCTTCTTCCACTCCGGATATTCCTGTTTGAAGTGGCCAGCCTGGCCACACTTAAAACATCTTCTCAAAGCCTGTCCCTGCTAGGATTTAGGCTGCAACACAGGCAGGGAGTGTGAGCGGGAGATAGACTTGTGGAGCAACTCCCTGCAGGGCCTCAAGGAGAGGTATCGAGGTGAGACACCCCAAATGGGGGTGGACCCCCTGCCCTGTCACCGTCGGGCAGAGGGAGGGGATCTGGGAGGTGAGGAGGAATGGAGACAGGTCCCTGCTCGACATCGCAGGCGATGCCCTCCCCTTCCGGCCCCACCTTCCCAGGTGCCCTTACGGAACAGGTTTGAGGCCCTGGAGATTGACAGACCAGCAACTGAGGAAGAGGTCGAAAGTGTTCCCAGGAGGATGCCTAGGGCGAGGAGGTCGACTCCACGCCTCAGGACTGCCTCCACCAAGAAAGACAGGAGGGTGATTGTTGTGGGAGACTCTGTCCTTAGGGGAACAGAGGGTCCTATTTGTCGGCCTGACCCTACCCGTAGGGAAGTCTGCTGCCTCCCTGGGGCCAGGGTCAGGGACGTTGCCAAGAAAGTCAAGCGCCTGGTACGGCCCACTGACTACTACCCGCTACTGGTCTTTCAGGCTGGTAGCGATGAAGTAGCAACGAGAAGTCCGAAGGCAATCAAAAGAGACTTTAGGGATTTGGGGCGACTACTTAGAGGATCAGGGGCACAGGTTGTGTTTGCCTCTGTCCTTCCGATAGGGGGGATCGAAGCTGAAAGGTGTGCTGTTCACATAAACTCGTGGCTTCGAGACTGGTGTGACCGGCAGAACTTTGGGTTCTTTGATCACGGGAAGGTCTATGCTACACCGGGCCTGATGGCACCGGATGGGATGGGCCTCTCTCGGAGAGGGGTAAGGATCTTTGGTCAGGAGTTGGCAGGGCTGATAGATAGGGCTTTAAACTAGAGTCGAAGGGGGAAGGGGCTAAAACCAGGCACGCCGGTGAAGACCTAAGGGATGGTACGCTAGAATCAGAGGGGCTGTGTGCCAGTGAGGTCCTTCGGTTAGATCCACAAGGTGCTGAGTGTAAGGAGACGCACCTGAAATGCTTCTACACGAACGCATGCAGTACGAGGAATAAAATGGATGAGCTAGAAGTCCTGGCCCGGTCCCGCAACTACGACATCATCGGCATAAGCAAAACCTGGTGGGATGAGTCCTGTGACTGGGGTGTTGCGATAGATGGTTACAGGCTCTTCAGGAGGGACAGGCAGGGTAGGCGAGGTGGTGGGGTGGCGATGTATGTGAAGCAGGGGCTGGACTGTGTGGAGCTTCAGGTCGGCGATGGCAAAGTTGAGAGCCTCTGGGTAAGGATCAAGGGACGAACGAATTTGTCGGCTGAATATGAGCCAGCAGTGTGCTCTGGTGGCCAAGAAGGCCAACGGCATCCTGGCTTGTATCAGAAACACTGTGACCAGCAGGGCTAGGGAGGTGATCGTCCCCCTGTACTCGGCTCTGGTGAGGCCGCACCTCGAGTACTGTGTTCAGTTTTGGGCCCCTCGCTACAAGAAGGACATCGAGGTGCTTGAGCGGGTCCAAAGAAGGGCGACGAAGCTGGTGAGGGGCCTGGAGAGCAAGTCCTACGAGGAGCGGCTGAAGGAGCTGGGCTTGTTCAGCCTAGAGAAGAGGAGGCTCAGGGGTGACCTTATTGCTCTGTATAAGTACATTAAAGGAGGCTGTAGTGAGGTGGGGGTTGGCCTGTTCTCCCATGTGCCTGGTGACAGGACGAGGGGGAATGGGCTAAAGTTACGCCAGGGGAGTTTTAGGTTAGATGTTAGGAAGAGCTTCTTTACTGAAAGGGTTGTGAGGCATTGGAACGGGCTGCCCAGGGAGGTGGTGGAGTCACCATCCCTGGAAGTCTTCAAAAGACGTTTAGATGTAGAGCTTAGGGATATGGTTTAGTGGGGACTGTTAGTTTTAGGTCAGAGGTTGGACTCGATGATCTTGAGGTCTCTTCCAACCTAGAAAATTCTGTGATTCTGTGATTCTGTGAATAAAGGGGATGTCGTTGTGGGAGTCTATTACAGACCGCCTGGCCAGGACGATAGCGCCGATAAATTATTCTTTACAGAACTAAGAGAGGCCTCAAGATTAACTCCCCTTGTCCTTATGGGGGACTTCAACCTGCCAGACGTTAACTGGGAGTGCCACACGGCTGACACGAGCAAGTCCAGGAGGTTCATGAAGCACCTAGATGATAACTTCTTGGTGCAGGTGCTAACGGAGCCAACTAGGAAAGGTGCCCTCCTAGACCTGTTGCTAGAAAACAGAGAGGGTCTGGTGGGAGATGTGGTGATTGGTGGCCGCCTCGGTCATAGCGACCATGAAGTGGTTGAGTTCAAAATTTACGGTGACAGAAGGAAAAGTGCCACCAAAACCTCATCCCTAGATATGGGGAAAGCGGACTTCAGGCTGCTCAGGGAACTAGTCAGCAAGGTCCCCTGGGAAGCTGCTCTTGAAGGCCTCGATATCCACCAGTGCTGGTCATTCTTTAAGCGATGCCTCCTAGAAGAACAAGATCAGGCGATTCCTAAATATCGCAAGTCAGGCAGGCGGGGCAGGAGGCCGGCATGGCTGACCAGGAACATTCTGATGGAGATTAGGCGGAAACAGAGAGTGTTTCGCTACTGGAAGGAGGGCCAGGTGACATGGAAAGAATACAGGGATGCTGTTCGTGTTTGTAGGAAGAAAATTCGTGTGGCTAAAGCACACCTAGAGTTGAAGCTGGCTGTGTCTGTGAGAGAAAATAAAAAGGTTTTTTTCAGATATGTGAATGGAAAAAGGAGAACTAAAGAATACATAGGGCCGCTCCTTGATAGGGAAGGTCTCCTCACAGACAATGACATAGGCAAAGCAGAGACGCTTAACGCCTTCTTTGCCTCTGTCTTCAATGCCGATGATGGGCTTCGGGACCCAGGGTGCCCTGAGCTGGAAGACTGGGACGGTGGAGATGACAAACTCCCAACCGACCCTGAACGTGTGCGGGATTTGCTACTCCACCTGGATCCCTACAAGTCCATGGGTCCGGATGGGATTCATCCCCGGGTGCTGAAAGAGCTGGCGGACGTCATCGCGGAACCTCTCTCAATTATTTTTCAACGATCCTGGGAGTCTGGAGAGGTCCCGGTAGACTGGAAGCTGGCAAATGTTGTGCCGATTTTCAAGAAGAAGGGTCAGAAAGAAGACCCTAGCAATTACAGGCCTGTCAGTCTCACGTCAGTGCCTGGTAAAATCATGGAGAAGATGGTTCTCGAACTTATTGAGGCGCACCTGGGGGACAAAGCAGTCATTGGTCCCAGCCAGCATGGGTTTGTGAAGGGTAGGTCCTGCCTAACTAACCTGATTTCCTTTTATGATAAGATCACCCGTATGGCGGACCAAGGGAAACCAGCTGATGTGATTTTTTTGGACTTCAGCAAGGCTTTTGACACGGTTTCCCATAGGATCCTACTGGACAAAATGTCCACCATACAGCTAAATAAAAACATCATACGATGGGTGAGCAATTGGCTAACGGGCAGGGCCCAAAGGGTTATGGTGAATGGGGCTGCGTCAGGCTGGCGGGCGGTCACCAGTGGGGTCCCTCAAGGCTCCATTTTAGGGCCGGTACTTTTCAATATTTTTATAAATGATCTGGATGTAGGAATAGAAGGTATTTTGAGCAAGTTTGCTGATGACACCAAACTTGGAGGAGTTATGGACTCGAATGAGGGTGGAAAGGCCTTGCAGAGGGATCTGGATAGGTTGGAGAGCTGGGCGATCACCAACCGCATGAAGTTCAATAAGAGCAAGTGCCGGGTCCTGCACCTGGGACGGGGAAACCCTGGCTGCACATACAGACTGGGCGATGAGATGCTGGAGAGCAGCCTAGAAGAGAGGGATCTGGGGGTCGTGGTAGACAGCAAGTTGAATATGAGCCAGCAGTGTGCCCTGGCAGCCAGGAGGGCCAACCGTGTCCTGGGGTGCATCAAGCACGGCATCGCTAGTAGGTCGAGGGAGGTGATTGTCCCGCTCTACTCTGCGCTGGTGAGGCCTTACCTCGAGTACTGTGTGCAGTTCTGGGCACCACAGTATAAAAAGGACATAAAACTGTTGGAGAGTGTCCAGAGGAGGGCTACGAAGATGGTGAAAGGCCTGGAGGGGAAGACGTACGAGGAACGGCTGAGGGCACTGGGCCTGTTCAGCCTGGAGAAGAGGAGGCTGAGGGGAGACCTCATCGCAGTCTACAACTTCCTCGTAAGGGGGTGTCGAGAGGCAGGAGACCTTTTCTCCATTAACACCAGCGACAGGACCCGCGGGAACGGGGTTAAGCTGAGGCAGGGGAAGTTTAGGCTTGACATAAGGAGGGGGTTCTTCACAGAGAGAGTGGTTGCACACTGGAACAGGCTCCCCAGGGAAGTGGTCACTGCACCGAGCCTGACTGAATTTAAGAAGAGATTGGACTGTGCACTTAGTCACATGGTCTGAACTTTTGGGTAGACCTGTGCGGTGTCAAGAGTTGGACTTGATGATCCTTAAGGGTCCCTTCCAACTCAGGATATTCTATGATTCTATGATTCAGCCTTCCTTGTCTGTCCTTCCTTTGTCTCTCTTCCTCTCCTTTCCATCCTGGGCCCTCTATCTCCCCCTCTGCCTCACTACCCAGTACGCTGTGAATGCCATTAGTTTCGCTCTCTACTTTTCCTTCTCATTTCCCCTCCTGGCATACACCTTCATACTATCTACACTGTTCACTACATCCTCCCACCTTCTGGAGCTTTTTCTGTATACCTGCCAGGCTTTAATCATAAAATGAACTTTAAAGAGCCCTTGGGCTACTGGGTCCTCAGGATTCATCCCCGAGTACTTTCTCATTCTGAACCCGAGTCTCTCATGTGATTTCTGTGTTGTGGGTTGTTGTTATCCCAGTTAGATAAGCAGATATTTCTGCTCTATCAGAATTACTCTCGGTCCAGGGGGGGCTGGGGGGCTGGCAGCTAAACACCACGCAGCCTTTCGCTCACCCTCCCCCCTCCCTTTCTGGGATGGGGGAGAGAAACGGGAAAGTGAAGCCTGTGAGTTGAGATAAAGACAGTTTATTAAGACAGGAAAATAATAATAATTGTTATATCTGTTGTTCAGCATGACGTCAGATGGGATGGAATACCCCTTTGGCCAGTTTGGGTCAGCTGTCCTGGGTCTGTCCCCTCCCAGCTCTTGCTGCACTCCCAGCCTACCCATTGTCAGGACAGAGCAAGAAGTTGAAACATCTTTGGCTTGGTGTAAGCACTGCTCTGCAACAATTAAAACATCGGGGTGTTATCAGCACTCTTCTCATCCTAAGCCAAAACATAGCACCCTACCAGCTACTAGGAGGAAAATTAACTCTGTCCTAACTGAAACCAGGACATCTAGCCACCCCTTATTCCATACCATTTATGTCATGCTCAGAATCACAGAATCACAGAATTGTCTAGGTTGGAAGAGACCTCAAGATCATCGAGTCCAACCTCTGACCTAACGCTAACAGTCCCCACTAAACCATATCCCTAAGCTCTACATCTAAATGTCTTTTAAAGACTTCCAGGGATGGTGACTCCACCACCTCCCTGGGCAGCCTGTTCCAGTGCCTAACAACCCTTTTGGTAAAGAAGTTCTTCCTAACATCTAACCTAAAACTCCCCTGGCGCAACTTAAGCCCATTCCCCCTCATCCTGCCACCAGGCACGTGGGAGAACAGGCCATCCCCCACCTCGCTACAGCCTCCTTTGAGGTATCTGTAGATAGCAATAAGGTAGGCCCTGAGCCTCCTCTTCTCCAGGCTAAACAAGCCCAGCTCCCTCAGCCGCTCCTCGTAGGACTTGTTCTCCAGGCTACACTCAGGTTACACTCTTTCCCGTACATTCTAATTAATCGCCATTTTCATCTATGGTATATAACAGTCATAGTAGTGATGACATACAGTATTATATGATAATTAACATGGTACAACTCAATTCATGGGCTATTCTCACCCAGTATTAAATCCCCTTGAGGTACACACCGGACCTCCCCATCCTTTTGCATTACCCACCATGTGCATCCAGGTCCCTGAGCAAAAGCAATTCCACGAATGGGTTTGCCTTTTCCCGAGGCAGGAGTAGCCCAGACTGTCTTCCCCAGCACATTTCTCATGTGCACTACAGGAACTTTATCCCCTTCTACAGCACGTAACAGGTTTGATTGGGCAGGTCCAGCTCTGTTGGCAGATCCCCTAGTATTGACTAACCAGGTGGCCTTTGCCAAATGCGTATCCCTATTTTTGAATGTCCCAGCGCCCATTGCTTTCAATGTAGTCTTTAACAGTCCATTGTATCGTTCAACTTTCCCGGAGGCTGGTGCATGATAGGGGATGTGATACACCCACTCAATACCATGCTCTTTGGCCCAAGTGTCTATAAGGTTGTTTCGGAAATGAGTCCCATCGTCTGACTCTATTCTTTCTGGGGTGCCATGTTGCCATAGGACTTGCTTTTCAAGGCCCAGGATAGTGTTCCGGGCGGTGGCATGAGGCACAGGATATGTTTGCAGCCATCCGGTGGTTGCTTCCACCATTGTAAGTACGTGGCGCTTGCCATTGCGAGTTTGAGGGAGTGTGATGTAATCAATCTGCCAGGCCTCTCCATATTTATATTTCAGCCACCGTCCTCCATACCAAAGAGGCTTTGACCGTTTGGCTTGCTTGACTGTAGCACATGTTTCACAGTCATGAATAACCTGTGCTATAGCGTCCATGGTCAGGTCCACCCCTTGATCAGGAGCCCACCTGTATGTTGCATTTCTACCTTGATGGCCTGAGGTGTCATGGGCCCATCAGGCTATAAATAATTCACCTTTATGCTGCCAATCCAGGTCCACCTGAGCTACTTCAATCTTAGCAGCCTGATCCACCTGCTGGTTGTTTTGATGTTCTTCAGTAGCCCAACTCTTGGGCACATGAGCATCTACATGGTGTACCTTTACAGCCAGGTTCTCTACCCGAGCAGCAATATCTTGCCACAATGCAGCAGCCCAGATGGGTTTGCCCCTGCGCTGCCAGTTGTTTTGCTTCCATTGCTGTAACCATCCCCACAGGGCATTTGCTACCATCCATGAATCAGTAGAGAGATAGAGAACTGGCCACCTATCTCGTTCAGCAATATCTAAAGCCAGCTGAATGGCCTTCACTTCTGCAAACTGACTCGAGTCACCTTCTCCCTCAGCAGCTTCTGCAACTCGTCGTGTAGGACTCCATACAGCAGCCTTCCATCTCCAATGCTTCCCCACAATACGACAGGACCCATGAGTGAACAGGGCATATTTCTTTTCATTCTCTGGTAACTGGTTGTACAGTGGGGCTTCTTCAGCACGACCTACCTCCTCCTCTGATGATATCCCAAAGTATTTGCCTTCTGGCCAGTCCATAATCACTTCCAAGATTCCTGGGCGACTGGGGTTTCCTATTCGAGCCCGCTGAGTAATCAGTGCAACCCACTTGCTCCAGGTAGCATCAGTTGCATAATGCGTAGAGGGGACCCTTCCTTTGAACATCCAGCCTAGTACCGGCAATCGGGGTGCTAGGAGGAGCTGCGCTTCAGTACTGACCACCTCCAAAGCAGATCGAACTCCTTCATATGCTGCCAATATCTCCTTTTCGGTTGGAGTGTAGCGGGCCTCAGATCCTTCGTATCCCCGACTCCAAAACCCCAGGGGCCGACCTCGAGTTTCCCCAGGTTCTTTCTGCCAGAGGCTCCAGGTGGGGCTGTTCTTCCCGGCTGCGGTGTAGAGCACATTCTTTACATCTGGTCCTGTTCGGACTGGCCCAATTGGCCAGTTCATGCAGTAGCATGAACTATTTCCTGCTTGATTTGTTCAAAGGCTTGTCGTTGCTCAGGGCCCCATTCAAACTCATTCTTCTTACGGGTTACTTGGTAGAGCTGGTTTACAATCAGACTGTAATTTGGGATGTGCATTCTCCAAAACCCCACAACACCTAGGAAAGTCTGTGTTTCTTTTTTGCTAGTTGGTGGAGACATAGCTGTTATTTTGTTGATCACATCCATTGGGATTTGACGACGTCCATCTTGCCATTTTATTCCTAAAAACTGGATCTCTCGTGCAGATCCTTTGACTTTATTTTGTTTTATGGCAAAACCAGCCTTCAGAAGGATTTGGACTATTTTCTTCCCTTTCTTGAAAAATTCCTCTGCTGTGTCACCCCACACAATAATGTCATCGATGTACTGCAGGTGTTCAGGAGCTTCCCCCTGCTCCAGCGCAGACTGGATCAGTCCATGGCAAATGGTAGGGCTGTGTTTCCACCCCTGGGGCAGCCGATTCCAGGTGTACTGGAGACCCCTCCAAGTGAAAGCAAACTGTGGCCTGCACTCTGCTGCTAGAGGGATGGAGAAAAGTGCATTAGCGATATCAGTTTTGGTGTACCACTTGGCTGCCTTCGATTCCAGTTCGTACTGGAGTTCCAGCATGTCTGGCAC
Source organism: Anas acuta (assembly GCF_963932015.1). Classification (NCBI taxonomy): domain Eukaryota; kingdom Metazoa; phylum Chordata; class Aves; order Anseriformes; family Anatidae; genus Anas; species Anas acuta. The sequence goes on from NC_089016.1 coordinate 19,252,826, forward strand.
TGCAGCACTCAGTGGTAGCGTGACTTCGTTCAGGCCACGATAGTCCACTGTTAGTCTCCACTCGCCATTAGACTTTCGCACTGGCCATATGGGACTATTGAAAGGTGAATGAGTCTTGCTGATCACTCCTTGGCTCTCCAATTGACGAATTAGCTTATGGATGGGAATCGGGGAGTCTCGGTTGGTGCGATATTGCCGCCGGTGCACAGTTGTGCTAGCGATTGGCACTTGCTGTTCTTCGACCCTCAGCAACCCCACAACAGAAGGGTCCTCCGAAAGACCGGGCAAGGTAGACAACTGTTTAATGTCCTCTGTCTCTAAGGCAGCTATGCCAGAAGCCCACCGGAACCCTTTTGGGTCCTTGAAATATCCTCTTCTAAGGTGGTCTATGCCAAGGATGCACGGAGCGTCCGGGCCAGTCACAATGCGGTGCTTTTCCCACTCATTCCCAGTTAGACTCACTTCAGCCTCCGATACAGTTAACTGCTGGGATCTCCCCGTCACTCCATAAATAGAGATGGGCTCTGGCCCTTTATAGCTTCATGGCATCAGAGTACATTGTGCACCTCCCTCTCTGGGATGGGGGAGAGAAACGGGAAAGTGAAGCCTGTGAGTTGAGATAAAGACAGTTTATTAAGACAGGAAAATAATAATAACAATAATGATAATAACAATAATGATGATAATTGTACTACTACTAATACCGTGTACAAAACAAGTGATGCACAATGCAATTGCTCACCACCCGCTGACCGATGCCCAGCCTAACCCCGAGCAGTCCGGCCCCCCTCCCCTGGCTAGCCACCCCTATATATTGTTTAGCATGATGTCAGATGGGACGGAATACCCCCTTTGGCCAGTTTGGGTCACCTGTCCTGGGTCTGTCCCCTCCCAGCTCTTACTGCACCCCCAGCCTGCATGTTGGCAGGACAGAGCAAAAGGCTGAGATGTCCTTGGCTTGGTATAAGCACTGCTCTGCAACAATTAAAACATAGGGGTGTTATCAGCACTCTTCTCATCCTAAGCCAAAACGCAGCATTCCACCAGCTACTAGGAGGAATATTAGCTGTGTCCTAACTGAAACCAGGACACATACTCAGGATTGACATTTCCCCCCCGAGAATACAAATTAGGCCTTTAGAAACGGATTCGACTGTTTTGCTAGGCCCTCAATTAAAGACTTCTTTTCCTTCTTAAAACTCCTAACCTCTCTGCTGGTAAGGGGGGAGTGGCACCGGCCCTGCATCGGCCCTGCCAGCCCACCCCCCCCCACCCCCGCTCCTGCCACTCCACGCTTCCAGGCGCGACTTCTCCAGGGACAGCATCGATTGCAGTCCCTGTCTCCCCTCCTGGAGCAGCTGCCACTGCCTCCGGTGCAATATTAGGATTATAGGGAGCATAACTTGATTCCTCATCCAAAAAAGGAGTCTTATTGTTTACATATAAATTCAAAGCCTGAATTTTCATCAGACCCATATTTTGGCCAAAATTCTGAAGTTCCTTTTATTGGCTTTTTAGGCCAGACAATTATACAATTTCAAACCATTTTTTAATTATATATTTTTTAATCTTTTCCCTAGTTTTTGGATCGTTTTTCCAAATTCTTATTCTCTCCAAAGGACTATCTTTAGGCACAGTCCTGGGGTCTCCATCCCCACACTGCTGACTCTTGGAACCCTTAATCCCCATCTCTTCCTGACGTGCTGCTGTGGACTTTACCACCCGGAGGGTACCACACGCCTTCACCTAGGATTAGGACAGAGGTGAGGTGTATCGCCAAGCACCTCACTTCACCATTCTCGGGGTACTGTACACCTAAGGGCCCAAACCCCCCGAGAGTCTCTTTCGCTCGTCTCTCTTTCGCTTCATCCCTCTCCAGCCAAGGGGACTTTGTTCGTCCCCTTGTGGGACTACAGAACCTCGCGGATCGGGACTCCATGCTCGCTTTGCACTAAAAGTGCTTCTCATTCACATTCCATACAAGAGTCTCCCCGAACCCAACCCGAGGCAAGATACGGTAAAATTAAAAGATACGGTAAAATTAAAAGATACGGAAAAAAAAGACCTTAGTCCGTGCACAGCTTCCCGGTCCAGGTTATCAGCAGTAATCCCCGTGCCTGTTCCTGATCGGGGCTGGACTATGTCTCAGCTGTGTCTGTGGTATGTCAGTGCTGGCCTCCCTTCTCCCCAGAGCTTCTCAGAGCCTGTCTTCAGATTAACAGTCTCGGTCTTTTGCCGGCCATACCAAGATGACCCACCACCCCCGATGGGACCGCTGAAATCAGTGGGGTGCACCTTCCTGTCTGTGGTGGCAAGAAAGCTTCAGCAGGCGACAAGATCCCGGACGAGCCCCCAAATTATGAGAAAAATCTCAACTAATTTTCTTCAGACAGGACCTTCTGTGAAGCTATTTTATTCACGATTGCAATGGTGGGCGTCCTGTCAATTAGGAGCACATTTTAGTAAACAAATCATAACCTTTTATTCCCTATTACCCGACACCTGATCACCTCCCCTGTTTCCTCATTGGCTGAGTACTACAGGTTCACAAGCTACTCGACGCTCCTCTATACCATATGTGTACAATTCTTCTTTTTTTCAACCCTTTAATTTCTCCTTTCTTATGTTTTGAGAACTTGTGATCTTTGTTTTACTGTTCCCACACTGCTCATCCTGTTTTTCTCAAGCTTCCACCTTATGTTGGAACAGTGAGGCCTTCTACTGTCCACTTATCTACTTACCATTTCTCCTTATTATGATTACACAACTACCCCGGAATACAGAAAATTAGTTCTCTACTGCAAAAACACAACTTAGTTTCTCACAGTGTTAACTCTTCATTAAAAAATGTATTTTTTCAGTGTATTGTTTCTGGAGAGTTTCTAGCGTAGAACAACAGTGTCTTGAACAGGATGAAATCTGGCAGTCAGTTCTTCTGTGCAAGATGCAGGCTCCAGTCTCTTATTGGCATCCTGATGCAAGATGAGATTGAGATGACCGGACTGCAGGATGTCTGCTTGATCTCCAAATTCCGGGTTCCTGTTACAGACTGGCTGCTTTCACAGTGATAGTTGCAGGATGAGATGAATAAGCTGCAGTTGGGCCACGTGCTTCGCATAGCACAAGTATCTTCTGCTTGAAATGTGCTTGCCTAGAAGCAAAAGGGAGCTGGATGGCTTCTAATTCAGTTGGCAAGCATTATATGCCGTAAAACTACAGAAAGTGGTCCAGCTTATTTGCGCAGCTTTGAAGAATTTCTTAGTACCTAGTAGATTTTTTCTTCTGCTGACAGCAGCAAAGTCTTTTAGCTCTTAAATACACCTGGTATTCTATGCATAGCTCATCTTCAGGGCCCTCACTGGAGTGTACAAATAACGACCTGTTGCTTATGAAGCTAGGTGTAGCTAATGCAAAGCAGACATCAAGGGGTTGTCAATCTCTTGGGACAAGAATTGAATTTACTGTTTCTTAAATAAGATCAATGAACCATTCTTTAGACATGAAAGACTGAATTAACAGTTTGTGACTTGCTGCCTTTTAAACTAATTTGCTGTTGGTTTTAAACTAATAAATTGTTTAAGCAGGTTTCAGAGTACAGAGGGAGGACTTGGTAATGCTTTTTGTTTTGTCTCTTCTTCCCGTAGGGATATGCTCCACCACCAAAAAGTGGAATTGAACAGAAGCGACCTGGGCGTCCCTTGAATATAACATCTCTAGTTAGGTTATCATCAGCAGTGCCAAACCAGATTTCCATTTCCTGGGCATCTGAAATTGGAAAGGTAAGCTGTATGTTTTGTAGGATGTGGGCAGTAGTCTGAATAACCTTGTCTAGTGTTCCTTCTAACCCACTGCCGGCAAGGCATGCGGTGTTATAAAGTGGCTGTGTTTATTTTTGATGCCAGGAAACAAAGCTAGCTCTAGAAGTACAGTAGCTTACAGTAACACACAAAACTTGCATACAGGTTGCAAAGACTTCCATATAGAGTTCACATAGATGGAGAGTATGGCTTTCTTTGAGAACATTTTTGGGCAAGTTCGCCATTAGGGGTTGCCTGAAATATGTCAGAAATAGTCTTTTTGTGGTGTAAACACAGAACAGTTCAGACATAAAAGGGGAAGCTACTTTGTGGCCTAATGGTGTAATCATATAAACATGAGGTTATGTAGCCATGTCGTAAAGTTTTTTTCTCATTTTTTTTATGGCAATCTATTGGAGGAAGGCTTTTTAAAGTGACCAGATGTGCTAAGGCCCTGTGAGTGGGAGAGGAGACATGCATTTGCTCTTGATGTTTTTGTATTTTCTAACCAAATGATACCAAATAGTTCTACAAAAGGAATTTTTATTTTATAGGGAGAACTAGTTCATGGATATTTCCATCTTTTCTTTTGAGAAAATGTCTTTTCTCCGTTAAAACTGCACTTGTAAATAAAGTAAAACAGGTGGAATTTCCAGCTTGGAAAGCTCCTTGGTGGCAAGTTCCTGGAAAGTGTACAGGGAAGGTGTCAGGCTGCTAGTGCCAACTGCTCCAGAGTGATACATCTTGGTGATGCTGTGCTTGGGCCATAGTGGTGTGCGTCTGTAAGGCAGGGTATCTAAGCCACGTGCCCATTGTTAAAAAGGAAGAGTATTCCTGGAAGTTGGGGTAACTTGAGGGGGAGCTGACTTCTTGAGTGCAGATATAGGGAGTATTGGAGACCTGGGGGGGGAGAGAGAGAAAAGCATCTTCATAATGCAGTTCTTCATGGAGAGCTGTGCTGAGGGGGGGGAAAGTGTGCTGGGTTTCAGTGGCAGGAGATGAAGCAGGTGGTGACAGGTGTGATACCTTTTGCTCTCCGGTCCCTGTAGGTAAATTTCTGGTTTTGAGGAAATGAGAAGTTATTGGTTTAAAAGGAATTGGCCCTTCAAATGGCCAGGTGACTGCTTAGGCCTTAGCTTTTCTAAGTAGAAGAACTTGCATAGCAGGCCTTTGCTATTCATCTTCTAAATGACACTCCATGCTGTCCCCAAGGGTGATACAGTAGGGCTTATACAGTAAGTATACAGTAGGCTGATACAGTAAGGGCTTATTAGCATCTACTTCTCTGATAGAAGAGGGCTTCTGAGGAGAGGAGGTATTTATCCCAGTCATCCTAGAGAGCTTATCAGGCTAGAGTCTGTAATATTAATCCTGTAGGCAATAAACAGTACAAAGCAGTCCATCTTTGCGAGGATAGGGAAAGCAAGACATTTGTCTTAGTGGCTTCCTGTGCATTTTGATAACTTTATCTGTTCATCTAGGTAAGAGCTGTCTCTGGTATTGCTGGTAAAGGAGGAGCAGGGTGGTAGATATTCTTAAAATTCCTGCGCAGTGTCTGGTTGTGTAAGAGCTACAAGAAGGTGGCTGGCAGGGAGTGGAAATGAGGGATTGCAGGTTGTGAGTGTTATGCAGATGAAACCATTATTATTCTGCAGTGGTGAGACTTGCAGATTCTTCTCCTCACTTGTGACCTTGGAGAGGAAATCCTGAACAAAGGAAGCTGGCAAGTGGCATGAATTAGGAAACAGCAGTAAATGCTAGGGAATATGGCCAGCCTGAGAGGAGCGGGTATGATATAACGAGGCTTGGCTTAAAAGCAGCAAGCTCAAGGTACAAAGAAATTGATGCTGTTGTGTGCCATTTGGAGGTGGTGTTTGCTCCCAAAACAACATCAATCATTTCTTTATAGCAAGTTTGTCTTTGAGCTCTGCTTTAAGATAGTGTCAGTGGAAAAAGGGAAATGTGTAGGAGACAAACACAAGAAGCTCTTACAGACTGCATGTTTTAAGAAAATGTATTGCCAGTCTAAGTCATCTTTTCAAGAAAAAGCCCAGATTGTCTCTTGGTTGTGGAGAATATTTTTTTGTAGTCAAGTCACAACTGGAGTGAGATAAATTGACTTGGATAGCAGAAGAATTCTGGCGGACTGCTGACTTTCATAGTAATGAAGTCATCTGTCAGTACTTCACAAAGTATTTCCATAACTACCAAACAAAAATTCAGTAACTTTTTGCTGTAGTGGAAGTACAGTGTTAAATCAATACTTCATCTTTAATTACTCTTTTTGTAGAATTACTCCATGTCTGTGTATCTTGTTCGTCAGCTCACTTCAGCTATGCTTTTGCAGAGGTTAAAAATGAAAGGTATCAGAAACCCCGATCATTCCAGAGCACTAAGTAAGTCAAATTTAACTTCCTGTTTTTCCTTACTGAGGGTGGTTGGCAGCTCTTTAAAACTAGAACTGGTAGTACCCAGGAGATTTGCAGCATTTTGAAAAGAAAGTCCGTGTCCAGAGTATCAAAGGTTCTTTTTGCTGTTACTGAGGTATCGTGCGTTGCTTCAGTGTAGGTCCCTAGCTAGGAGGGAGGAATACTTAGCGATTTTGTCTGAAATGTTCTCAAGAGAATTCTGAGAGCACTGCTTAGTGTAGTGGGCAGTGAGGTGCAGATAGATGGCCTAAATATGTGTTTTGTTCACCTGTATGTGCTGCTAATGGTCTTGTCTTTACACCTCACTCCCTGATGTGATGTGATGTCTCCTTGCACGTTGGGTAGAGTTTGCTCTACTAAACATTGTGGCCAGAACTGCATCTGCTGCACATCAAAACAGTCTCACGATGCCTGTGAAGCTATTCTTATATGGTATTTGCTCTGAACTAGCTTCCTTAAATGCTCAGGGCTTCTTAGATAGCTGGAAACAAAGTATATGTACTAGAGAATCAAGATTAGCATTTTAAGTAGTTGTGCCCATCTCTAACTTCTTAATTTATTTTGGTAGTTAAAGAAAAACTAACGGCAGATCCTGATAGTGAGATTGCCACAACCAGTCTGCGGGTTTCTCTGATGTGTCCTGTAAGTAAGGCTGGAAATTACCATATACAGATTTGTGTTTTCATCTTTAGTGCAGAGTTGGTCTGCTTTTAAAACACCCTGCTTCAGAAACTTAACTGGCTTTTGTTATACTGATTCATTAATGCAAATGAGGAGAAGAACCAACTATAGTTTAGACCTGTGAATACTTAAGCTGTAATGCAGTCAGAGTCAAGTTGCTACTTGTGTGTATATTGAGGCCTTTAAAAGTAAAAGGAGCGATTTTGTGCATGGAGGCATTGAGCCTACCTGGGAAGGGTGATAGAATAATTAAAGGGCACAGTGAGAAACAGAACTTCAGACCTCCTGGTCCCGGTGATATTGCTTTTACTGCCAGCTACTATAAAGGAAACAAACAGATCACCTAGTAACAAGGTGGTGCTGCCTTGGGTTTTCTCTTTCCAGGTAGAAACTGACCTTGTGTTTGTGACTGGTCTGTTTAAGTCTTATGCTGAGATGGGTATAATGCCATTCTCAGTCTAACATAACTATAGTTCACAAAATAATCAAACCTTGAGGTATTTGGCAAAAAATGACAAAGGGGGTGCTTCAGTAGGTCTTCCTATTAAAAAATAAAATCCTAGAAATAATGTTGATGCAGGTCCACTTGAAATGTTTCTGACAGTTCTTAACTTAGTCATAAGACTTTGAGGACTGCTGTATTGTTCACTCAGGTACTTTGTATGTGCTTTGGAGTGGATTTGCATGCAGTGACCTAGTGTTGGGCACTCTATAATGAGAAGTGACTGTTACCTTGCTGGTTGCATCTGATTTCATTGTTAGCTATCCAGGTCTACTTTGCTTTCTTTTCTTTTGACATTCTTTAAATGCACCTCCTGCAGCTGGGAAAAATGAGACTGACAATCCCATGCCGGGCTGTTACTTGCACACACCTGCAATGTTTTGATGCTGCTCTTTATCTTCAAATGAATGAGAAGAAGCCTACCTGGATCTGTCCTGTCTGCGACAAGAAGGCAGCTTATGAGAGCCTAATACTAGATGGGTGAGAGACTGGGCTTGCAGAGTACAAAATTACTTCAAATTTTTCATGTTGTACTAATTGTTTTTGTGACCTGAGGTTTAGCCATTTCTATTCTTGTTCTCAAAAGTACATTAGACTGTGAGGAGCCATTAGAATCCTTTTGTTTCTATTCCCATGTAGCAAACTGCAAGAAATCATCTTGTAACTGCATCATCAAACTCCTGAGCCTCAGCATATCCTCTCTGGAGAAAATCAAATGTGACACCTACGGATGTCTCTCTTTTACATGAACTATCTGTGAGGCTATTAACTCTTAAAATTTAGCTTATAAACTGTGTAAAACTTGATTGAAAGGGTGATTGCTTCTACTCTACTGCTGTATGGGAATCTCTAAACTGCGATAATGTTGGAGTAGAACATGGGTAGGTTGGGATCATTTGATTTTGATGTATGGATGTCTGCAAAGGCTGTAACTACAGGTCTTCAGGGAAGACAAATTAGGGGGAGAGTATGTACTGTAGGTCAGTGTCGATTGTAATCAACTTCTTAACTGTCTCATTTTTGCTTAGGAAAAGACTGGAATCAAAATCACTTAACTTTATTTTTCAGGCTCTTTATGGAAATCCTTAATGAATGTTCAGACGTGGATGAGATTAAATTCCAAGAAGATGGTTCCTGGTGCCCCATGAGGCCTAAAAAAGATGCTGTGAAAGTTTCAAGTCCACAGTGCACCAAAATAGAAAGTGAGTATGTCTTGGATATCGGTTGCAAACAACCAGAAAAGCTTGATGCCTTGAGACTTAATTGTAGCTGGGATAATGGGTATGGATGTTGATGTTTTTTGTGGGATGTGTGCGAAGTAACTTATTTAAACTAAAAAGAAAGGATTGTATCTCTAAAAATGTGTATTTGTGGGTTTTGTCTCTATTCTTTATAGTAGCACTTTAAAAAAGTTGCTCTTGTTGTAGGTCCTTAAACTTAAGTGAAGATTAAAGCTTGTGCTCAATAATTCTCACACAGAATACTACTACTAATATTACTAATAAAACTGTTCCTGGGCCATGATGGCCTCTGCAATGGTCAGGAAGATGAGCTAAAACAGTATTTTGAGATGCTGGTTCTGCTGCAAATTGAAACTGCTGATGTCAATGGCCTTTTTAAAAAAAAGTGGTATTTTATTTTCTGGTTTAGGTTCCAGTGTTGTTAGCAAATCATGTTCTGTGACAGTGGCCAATGAGGTAAACAAGAAGAAAGTTGATGTGATTGACTTGACAATTGAAAGCTCTTCTGACGAAGATGATGATCCTCCTGCCAAAAGGAAGTGTATATTTATGTCTGAAGCACAAGGAAGCCCAACCAAAGGGTTTGTCAATTTTAAAGTTAGTTATTTTGTAATGTCTCAGATAAACTGATGTGTAGACATATGGGATGCAGGTCTACTTCCCCTTCTTTACATGGGGGATTTTGGGCCCTTGCTTTGCCAGGGGAGGCCCGGGACAGCAGTGTGACCAGGCAGCACCTGCCAGCTCTTGTGAGAGAGACTGACAGGGAGTGGGCATTGCCAGGGCAACAGCCCCATGCCCTCTGCCTAGAAACTGCCTCCAGGAGGGCAGTTATGTTCACTGCCCACTGCAAGCAGGGAGGGGCAACCAGTGTGTGAGAACCACCCACAGTGTGCTGCAGCGGTGGGTGTGAGAGCTCATGTGGTGGGGCACAGGGATTCTGTCCCTCCTCCCTTTTGAGTTCATCCTATCTAGTGGCAGTCTCTGTGACCACAGTTTTTACCATGGTCTCAACCAGGCAGAGAGCTTGCCCCAAAAAGACTGTGCTGACCCAAATGGAGGGGCTGTCCAGAGCTGTCTGGACACATACAGGTCTCTGGCTGCAGGGAGTGCCAGAGCCTGCTGCTGATGGGGGAGGGCGGCAGGTATTCCACCTGTGTGAGGTGTGAGCAGGTGGAAGATCTGGTCAGCATGATGGCAGAGATGAAAGAGCAGGTTGAGAGACTGAGGGCGATCAGGGACTCTGAGCAGGAGATGAACTGGTAGAGTAGCTCCCTGGTGTGCCAGAGGGAGAGGTGCCAGGGATATACCTCACAATTGGTGCTTGACCCCCTGCCCTGCTCCTGTTGGACAGAGGAGGGGGACCTGAGGAATGGAGAGAGTCCCTGCTCGGCATCGTGGGTGAACCCCCCCACTTCCCTCGCGTCCCCAGGTCCCCCTAAGCAATAGGTTTGTAGCATTGAACATTGAAGGGGGAGGTAAGTGGGGAGGTGCGGGAAGGTTCCCCAAAGAGGTTACTAAGGACAAGGCAGTAGACTCCATGCATTCAGGCTGCCTCTGCCAGGAAAGAAAGAAGGGTGGTTGTGGTAGGTGACTCACTTCGCAGAGGAATGGAGGGTCCCATTTACAGACCAGACCCGGACCTGAGCCATAGGGAAGTGTGCTGCCTACCTGGGGCCCGGGTCAGGGACATAACTAGAAAACTCCCAGAGCTGGTTCACCCCACTGATTATTACCTATTACTCATAGTTCAAGTGGACAGTGATTAAATCACTCAGAGAAGCCTGTGAACTATGAAGAGAGTGAACTATGAAGAGAGATTTCAGGGGTTTAGGGTGAATAGTTCAAGGAGTGGGAGCGCAAGTCATGTTTTGTTCTATTTCTTCTGAGGAGGTGAAGGACATGGAGAGGGCTAGGAAAACACAGGTAATGAATAATTGGCTGAGAGGCTGGTGTTGAGACAGGAACTTTGGGTTCTTTGACCATGGGGCAGTTTACTTGACCCCGGCTTGTACTTGACCCCTGGCTTGTTGTCGATGAATGGAACTCACCTGTCCCAAAAGGGGAAATGGATCCTAGTGCAGGAGCTAGCAGGACTTGTGGAGAGAGCTTTAAACTAACTGTGACAGGGGAAGGGGGTAAAAACAGGGCTCACCAGAGAAGTGCATAGGGGAACAATGCTGAAGCTGGTAGTGAGGCAGATGTCTCATCTGAAGTGCATCTATACCAATGCATGCATCATGGACAACAAACAGGAGGAGCTAGAAGTGATTGTGTGAGAGGCTAACTTCAACCTAGTTGCAATAACTGAAACATGGTGGGATCACTCCTACGACTGGAGTACTGTGATGGATGGCTACAAGCTCTTCAGAAGGGATAGACAAGGTAGGAAGGGTGGTGGTGTGGCTCTTTAATATAAAGTGTTTTGATGTTGAAGAGCTTGCGGTTGGGAATGATAAAGTTGAGTGTCTATGGATAAGAATCAGGGGGAAGGCCTGTAGGGGTGACATCTTGGTGGGGGTCTGTTATAGACCACCTAATCAGGATGAAGAGATGGATGAGGCATTCTATGAGCAGCTTGCAATAGTTACACGATCGCCAGCACTCATTCTCATGGGAGGCTTCAACTTCCCTGATATATGCTGGAAGTATAACACTGCGCAGAGGAAGCAGTCCAGGAGGTTTCTAGAGTGTGTGGAAGATAGCTTCCTGACACAGCTGGCTCAAGAGCCTACCAGGGGAGGTGCACTGCTCTGCAACAATTAAAACATCGGGGTGTTATCAGCACTCTTCTCATCCTAAGCCAAACATAGCATTCTACCAGCTACTAGGAAGAAAATTAACTCTGTCCTAACTGAAACCATGACAGTGGGAATAGAGAAAGACTTTAACTGGCTGCATGTTCCTAGGGAGCTGAGCTTAGCTTGGGTTCAGCTGTGAGCAAAGATGGGTTTGATGCTTAACTCTTGTGTTGGTATTCTGTGCTCCAGGGGTTGAATAATGTCAGTTGCATCCTTGGCAAGACAGGTTATCCCTGAGGAACAGTGATGTGGAGAAACTTAGTGCCCTTCTCCTGGCTCAGACTACATGTGCATCCCTCCCAGGGCACTCTGCAGATACAGAGAGCCACTTCTGATCCCAAACGGACTGTTGTCAATGACTCCAGCACTGTACTTTGTTTTAATACCAACTTGCTCTTATGTCACAGCTGCTGTTGAGAGCCAAGATGTGATCATGTTATTATGAAGACTGTTATGAAAGAGGAAATTAGAGTAGAGTACTGTGTAGTGAGTAGCCACACTGTAGTTGTGCTGGAACACAGTGACTGTGTGAAGGAGTGCACGGCTGTGCATAAATTCTCTTCTGTAACTAATGGCCAGGCTGTTTGTAACATCCCATGCTGTTTAAAACAGGGTTCTCATGTATCAGCCATCTACTGTCAGACTACCCAGTGTGACAACGGTTGATACTGCTGCTATTCCTCCTTCGTTAACAGACTACTCAGTGCCATTCCATCGCCCACCAATATCTAGTATTTCCTCGGACTTGCCAGGTAGGTGGTGGCTATTTTTCACGTGCATTCTGACAGCCTTATTAAATCTCTGGGGTGGGTAAAAACAAGAAATGGAGATCAGTTTTTTTAAATGGGACAAGACTGTATGTAGTATTGCACTGATGTGATGTCTAGACAAGTTTAGTACAAGCTGTCTTCCCAGTGTGAAACTATGCTTCAACAGTGATGTGAAAGACCTTGCTTCTGAGGTACACCCTGACACTGGTGCTCTGAAACGGCAGCCAGAAACACTTCTTGCTGTATTCAGTTAGACTTTATGTAAACGTCCAATTGTTATGTGTGGTAGATGTGAGGGAGAATAGCTGCTTATTTAAATTCTAGAAATATAATGGCACTGACTCATCCCAGCCCTTAATGTAGAGATTTCTGCTAGCTGATTCTAGTGGTGCTCTGTCTAGACTGTATGAAAAAGGTTAAGGTGAGCTACAATATGTAAGCTGACCTCTATTGACTTTCTTTACCTAGACATACCCTAAATGCCTATGATGTATTCTTCAACACTGCTGCTAAATATCAGACAAAAGGTGGGGATAATGATTGTTTTCTATCCTGGCTCCTTGAAAAGAATTGTGTAGGGGGACTCTGGGGGTTCTCTTTGCTGGCCATAGTGAACACAGAGCCCAGGAAACAGTGACTTGTGACAAGAGGTGTCACATGGGCCTCCTGTACTTCCCTCACCCACTCTGTTGCCTGTCTTCATTTTTCCCCTGCAACATCTCTGGGTTTTTTCCTCTTTTTTCAGTACCAGTTTGGCAAGGGGATGGATATCCTTCCCCTTGTTTCTCTGTTGCCTTACTGCTCCCTCCCTCCACTTCTCCCTTGGTAAGAAATCCATAGTATTTCCAAATTGGATAGGAGACTAATCTGAGAGAACAGAAGCTTAGAACTGTTTTGTTTATCTTGTACATCTCTATCAATTGAAGTTTGAGAGTATTCATGACCAAAAGCTGTGAATTCTATAAAAGCAGCTGGGCTTAAATCTCCTTCAAAACTTTTCTATGACTTTCTCTGATGGAGGAAAGGAGAGATGCTGCTGGCCAGAACAGACCTGGAGGGTAATGAGAGAGGGAGGGAGGAAGCTTACCATTTCTTTCTGTTGACATAGTGAACACAAGGCCAAGATTTCAAAACAAAAAAAAGGCTGTGATTTTTCATTGGTTTCATATTTTTAAACATCTTGCCTTAAATGCTTATACACTAATGATGTATAAGATGGACACTAGTTCTCGCTGCTCATAGAGGATATACCTTGAACTACTTGTAGTTTCCTCTTCATTCCTTTTATCTGTCTAGACACAAAGCGGGGATGATATTAGAAAAGTTTCCTTATTGGCTGCCCATGGGTGGAGGAAGAGACCTGCTGCTTGTTTTTGGACTTGTGCATGTTGTGACTTTACTTCATTCCAGCATCTTTAATGTGATGACACTCTTCATGTCCCAGTTTGGCCAAGTCAGGTACAATATGCAGTGAAACTTGCATTATGAACCAACAGCTCCAACTGGCAACCTCCATCTAAGCAACCACATTGAACCACCCTGCAATATCCAGTGAATGCATTGCAATATCCAGTGAATACATTGTCATTCTCATTCTTAAAAAGAGACACTTGTACTAGAAAACATGTTTTGCTGCTGCCTGAAGTAATTAAGAGTTGGTGTTACAGTGATATACTTCATTTAGAAACTGTATAGCAATTGCAAAATCTGTTCTACAAAAACAACAAAGTTCCTTAAACTTCTTCTTTATGAAGAGAATAAAGATGCATCAGTTTATTATCCTTCTTCTTTCTAGGTCTGGATTTTCTTTCAATAATCCCAGTTGATTCACAGGTATGTTTGTGAACTGCTGTGGGCTTAACTTCTAAGCCTGTTTTTTTGACATACTGATCAAGTAACTCTCAGGATGTTGTCATCCATATTGTGCTTGCGATCCACTTGCTTAGACCTAACCACAGACCAGGAAAATGCATTTGCCCAACAAGAGGTGGTAAAAAGAAAAGAGGCATTAAGGAAGGATTCAGTTTGACTTCACTGTGATAAATTCAAGCACAGGAAACTACTGATAGTTTATCTTTGCCTTACAGAAGCAGATACTTGCACACATGCTGCTGCCATGAATACAACCATGCGTTCATGCTCTTAGTTCACACTGTATCTGCAGGCCAGATTGACTTTTGTAAACATACTTCACTGCTGTTTCTGTTTCTGTTGGTTTTAATATTAGTTGTGGATTGAGTTCTAATGATGGGATCTTCATTAGTTTGGGCACGTTACTGAACACTTTCACAAGTCCCTCAGTGTGATTACTTGATGCCTCACTTATAATCCAAAGCCAATGGAGTTTATGGAAATTTTGTAGGTCAAAAGTAACCAGTTAGTGCTTTTCCTTCCATGGAAACAAACTTTACACAATTAAGAATGTAAGAATCTAGTTACAGTAAGTATCACAGATGGACTACAGCCTTCAAGGGGGGAATGCTGTCTCCTTAACTAAGATAGTATTCAACCTGGGGCCTTGTAAGAGCAGAGCTGAGGGAGAGAATCACCTCCCTTGATCTGCTGGCCACCTTGAGTTGTAGCCTGGGATATAATTGGCTTTCTGGGCTGCAAGTACACTGCTAGCTCGTATCTAGCTATTCATTCACCAGCACTCCCAAGTCCTTCTCAGCAGGGCTGCTCTCAACCTATTCATCCCCTAGTCTGTGCTGATATTGGGGATCACCCTGACCCATGTGCAGGACCTTGGTCTGCTCCTTAAGCCTGTCAAGGTACCTCTGGATGGCATCCCATCTTTCTAGTGCATCAAATGCACCTTTGAGCTTGGTGTTACCTGTGATTTGCTGAGGGTGCACTCCATCCCACTATGTCATTAATGAAGATACTAAATAGTACTGGTTCAAGTATGGTCTCTTAGGGGATGCCATTCATTACAGGTTTCCAGTTGGATGCTATGGGGGATGCTATAGTGTTTCCTAATGTGCCAGTAAATGCTCAAGCTAGCCTGTTCACAGGAGATATAACAGGGAGGAAGAGGAAGGAAGAGTTTGTGCTACCACCCCTGCTTGCTTACTGTTTTGCAGAGCTCTGGTCTTGCTGTGCATGTGTTAATGAAGTTCTGCTAGTAACCCGTTTTGTACTTGTTGTAGGGAAGATGTATCTTCAAAGCATATATTTCCCTTGTGCAGTTAGTCTCTTCATTCTTCATTGTTTGTTTCAAACAGTACTGTCCTCCTATGTTTTTGGATAGTCTCACCTCAACCTTAACAAGCAGCACACCTGGCAGCATCATCACATCAACCAGTCACCACGAAAGCAGCATGCACATTAGCTCCTCCAGCAGGAGCAAGACAGGAGTTATAACCAGCAGTGGAGGCAGTGCTCCTGACATCATCTCACTGGACTGAAACAAGAGGCAGCCTTGGAACTCCAGGAGAAATTGCACAGAGCTGCTTGTTGTATCTCTGGAACTTCAGCATCTCAGAAGTTACACTGATATTTATTGAAAGGATATGCCTTCTGGAAATGGAGTAAACTCATCTACACTAGGAACAGAAGTGATAGACTTTTTTTTTTCTTGCTTGCTAAATATCTGGTAGAGAAAAGGCCCCTTCAAAACATACTTTTATGCTTCTGGCTTGTTCTGGGGAAACTGACTTTTTGTTGTTAGATAGAGTCCACAAATGGGTTTTAATTTTGTTGTAAAACACAGCAATAATGTAAAAAACTTTTTTAAATAAAAAAGGCACTTAACCACTCTAGAACAACAACCTGGACAATGATGCAGAAGTGTATGCATTGGTGAATTTTTAATATTTTCACTGGGGCCTGTAATAAACTTCATTTAAGAAAATGAAGCTTTGTGAAATAGCCATGACTTGTGTTTTATGTTTTCTGCTCCCCGCTTTTCCCTTACTGGGGAAAGTAGGGAAAGCCTCTGAAACTGTGTGTTTTTTTCCTTGATTTCATGTTGTTCACAACTGTAACACACTCCAAACTGTGACTTCTTCCTCTTTAATGTGTTTTGAGCTGGGGGAGGGAACAAACTATCTATGGAAGCCTTGCATTATACACATTATACAATCTCTGTGTGCTGCCATGTCAGAAGTGGGACACCTTCCCATCACCACCAGAACCCCCAAAGTATGCAGTTGAACCATAGTTGAGTTTCTGGTTTGGTAACGTTAAGAGGTGATAGAAAGAAAACCTTTCAACTTCTTAAAGTCCTTGGTGCCCTTCTGTGCCATTACCAGTAACGTGCATGCTTTCTATGGTACCTGTATGGAGTCTGTAGTGATTACTTTCTCCAGAGTGGAAGTGTTTTCTAGGACGGCTTTGCCACTTCAGTAACTGCTTGGGCATGCTGCAGTCTGACTTGCCACAGTGGAATCATGGCTTTTGGGAAGAGAAAAAGCTGTAGATGCACACTGCTCCCACCAAACTGGAACTGTTTAGGGTTTAATAATGCTTTGTCCTACAGTAGAAAAGACATGATTAAAAGGCCATGTAATCAACTAGGAATAATTTCCTCCTCCTTTTTTACTCCGAATCAGCTGCTTTGTTCAGTATATGCGGTGTCTCCCTGCATGTTTCTAAGGGTAATTTTGGCAGTACTGTATTGGAAGAGATTACAGACCAGGAAAATCAAGTAATTTCCATAGAGCTGGAATAATGATATTGTCTGTATATGTTGACATAGCAACTTTTCCATGCATTGTTTCTGAGTAACTGTATTTGAGATTACTCTTTTGCCTAGTTATCAGTGTTCATTTTGCCCTGATTTTGTTCTGTATTTTTGTATTTCTTTAGTCAGATGTCTGGTGCTTTTTGCCTTCTATTACTGTTACAGTATTTGAACTAAGTATATGGATAAGAAATATTGAAGCAGGATGTATTGTATCTCTTGTTTGTCCTGTAATTCCATCTGTAATGCTGCATTGCTATTCTTCATTGCCTTTTCATTACCTTTCACATCAATCTTCAATTCACCTTTGGTCTTATTGCATCAATTTTCTTCTCATTTCCTTATCTGTTAAATTTTTGTACCTGTTAAGGATCAGTTTTTAGCATGATTTATTTCCAATAAAGCCATGCGACTCATGACATTTTTTCCTAATGCCCTGCAGCTGATCAGTGCTCTCTGCATCACAACTGCACAGTAACTTGAACTAGAAATAGAGGGGGGGAGAGATTTGAAAGCCACTGTGAATAAACTGTTTAAAACTTACCTGTTACTGAAGATGCTGTTTGTACTATTAATTTGCAAACTGACCGGCTGAAGTGAGGTAAGCATCTGTGGTGGTTTTACTCGGGTGGGCAGCTGAGTTCCACCATGGCCGCTCTCTCACTCCCCCTCCTCAAAGAGGAAGGGAGAGAAAATATGACACAAAGAGCTCAAGGGTTGAGATAAGGATGACTTAATTAAAGGGAAAAGGGAGAGGGAAGAAAAAACAAAACAAAAAAAAGGCTGTGCAGAAGCACAGGGAGAGAGGGGAAAAAGAGTTATTCTCTTATTTCCTTGTTTGTGTTTTTTGTTTGTTTGTTTGTTTAAACAGAAATATGCACCTAAAATAATTTTCTATCAATTTTAACAGCTGTAAACATGTATATGTCTTTACAGAAGATGCTTCAGACAACATTAAAGTAGTTTGGCACTGCTCCCTTATCTAAGCCAGCATTATTTTGATAACGGTCACTCAGGGGCTTTGTAAATTTTATATATTGTTTTCTGCTCCATAATTTTACACCATTATTATAGCAATTTAAAGGGGCAGGCAGGTCCAGCCTATCCAGATCCTCGCAGAATCACAGAATCACAGAATTTCTAGGTTGGAAGAGACCTCAAGATCATCGAGTCCATCCTCTAACCTAACACTAACAGTCCCCACTAAACCATATCCCTAAGCTCTACATCTAAACGTCTTTTAAAGACTTCCAGGGATGGTGGCTCCACCACCTCCCTGGGCAGCCTGTTCCAGTGTCTAACAACCCTTTCAGTAAAGAAGTTCTTCCTAACATCTAACCTAAAACTCCCCTGGCGCAACTTAAACCCATTCCCCCTCGTCCTGTCACCAGTCACGTGGGAGAACAGGCCAACCCCCACCTCACTACAGCCTCCTTTAAGGTATCTGTAGAGAGCAATAAGGTCGCCCCTGAGCCTCCTCTTCTCCAGGCTGAACAAGCCCAGCTCCTTCAGCTGCTCCTCATAGGACTTGTTCTCCAGGCCCCTCACCAGCTTCGTCGCCCTTCTCTGGACCCGCTCAAGCACCTCGATGTCCTTCTTATAGCGAGGGGCCCAAAACTGAACACAGTACTCGAGGTGCGGCCTCACCAGAGCCGAGTACAGGGGGACGATCACCTCCCTAGCCCTGCTGGTCACACTGTTTCTGATACAAGCCAGGATGCCGTTGGCCTTCTTGGCCACCTGAGCACACTGCTGGCTCATATTCAGCCGACTGTCCACCATCACTCCCAGGTCCTTCTCTGCCTGGCAGCTCTCCAACCACTCATCTCCCAGCCTGTAGCTCTGCTTGTGGTTATTGCGCCCCAGGTGCAGGACCCAGCACTTGGACTTGTTGAACTTCATGCAGTTGACCTCAGCCCATCGGTGCAGCCTATCCAGATCCTCCTGCAGAGCTTTCCTACCCTCGAGCAGATCAACACACACACCTAACTTGGTGTCGTCTGCAAACTTACTGAGGGTGCACTTGATCCCCTCATCCAGATCATCAATAAAGATATTAAAGAGAGCTGGCCCTAATACTGAGCCCTGGGAGACTCCACTAGTGACCAGCCTCCAAATGGATTTAACTCCATTTACCACAACTCTTTGGGCCCAGATATCCAGCCAGTTTTTAACCCAACGAAGCGTATGCCAGTCCAAGCCACAAGCATCTGGTTTCTTCAGGAGAAGGCTGTGGGAAACAGTGTCAAAAGCCTTGCTGAAGTCAAGGTAGACCACATCCACAGCCTTTCCCTCATCCACTAAGCGTGTCACTTTGTCATAGAAGGAGATCAGGTTCATCAATCAGGACCTGCCTTCCATAAACCCATGCTGACTGGGCCTGATCGTCTGGTTGCCCTGCAAGTGCCGTGTGATGACACTCAAGATAATCTGCTCCATGAGCTTCCCTGGCACCGAAGTCAGAATGACAGGCCTATAGTTTCCCGTGTCTACCTTCCGGCCCTTCTTGTAGATGGGTGTCACGTTTGCTAGCCGCCAGTCGACTGGGACCTCCCCTGATAGCCAGGACTGCTGATAAATGATGGCTTGGCCAGCTCCTCTGCCAGTTCTCTCAATACCCTCGGGTGGATCCCATCCGGCCCCATCAACTTGCGTACATCCAAGTGCCGTAGCAGGTCACCAACCATTTCCTCGTGGATAGTGAGGGCCACATTCTGCTCCCCATCCCCTTCCACTAGCTGAGGGGATTGGGTATCCAGAGAACAAATCACTATAAATCATCTCCAGCACAGCTAATTCCCACAGGTGCTGGAGACCTTTCTCCATGGTGGTCCACTTGCCTACTTGATGTACAATATCTTCCTTGTGGGGATACCTGTCTTTCACAGCTGCCAGGAGTCGCTTCCAGAGGCTGAGAACCTGTGCCTCTCTCCCAATTACTCTATCAATGAGCCTTTCTCTAGAGAGGGATCCCAGCTGCTTGGCTTCATTGCCTTCTAGTTGTTGGCTATTGGCCCCAATGTCCCAGCATCAAAGCAGCCAGGTGAGGATGTGCTCACCTGGGTGTCAACTGAAATCCTTTCATATTTCTCACAACTCACTCAAGGATAGAGACCGAGTAGTTTCTGATTCATCTATGATTTCAGTCTCTTCTCCCTGATGTTGTTGGGATGATGCTGCTTTAGAGCTGCCTGCCTTTTCCTCTTCTCCCTCCTTCTTAGGAGAGGCTTCTTCCCTTACTAAACGAGCTGACTTCCGTTTCCATTATTTTGTCTTGACTATAGGGGCGACTGATACCATGGATGGTTGGTCCTCTGGGATGGTCACAGTGTGTGTTATCTCGTCATCGAATTCAAAGATGTCCCCATCCCCTTGAGGGTTCTGGGCAGTGTTAATTACCATTTGATAGGCATGAGCCAGACCCCAGCAGAGTGCAGCAAGCTGGTGGAGTTCTCTAGTATTGCCAGGGTCAGGGCATACGTCTTTCAAACATTCTACCATTTTTTTTGGATTTTGCACTTGTTCAGGGGTGAAATGAAAAGCCATTGGAGGAGAAAACTGTGACAGGTACCTGCCTATATCCTCCCACACACCTTGCCACCCACAACTACTTTGTCTTGGGGCAGATTCTTGGATGATATTCTTAATGAATTGTTTGACCTTAGGGAGGAAAAGCAACACATTTTGCAGGACTAGTAATAGGAGGATGACAGTTGACCAAGGGTATTCAAGATACTCAAAGGCTGCTGTAATTAGCCCGCAGGGAGAGAAGAAGGTACCATTCCCAATATTATTCACAAATTGACTTCTAGAGGAGAAAAAGAAGCAGTGTAATTCTTAATATTTCCAAAAAGATAATCTCCAGGAGACCGGAATAATAACAATGCAGGACCTGAGGACCAGACTAAACTCAAGGCCAGTGTGTTACAGCACAGTGTGATAAAGAAACCAAACACAGATTTTAGCACGTTCTCTGATCAGATATAGAGGAGAAAATAGAACATAGGACAGTTTACATACGACATAGTCACACAGAAAAATATTAAAAGCAAGCTGAACATTGTGAGTAGGAAGTGTGTTAGTTGTAAATATTGTAATCAATTCTACTGTTATCTCAACCCTTGTGCCCCACATTGGGCGCCAAAAAGGACTGTGGTGGTTCTCATTGGGTGGGCAGCCGAGTTCCACCACGGCCGCTCTCTCACTCCCCCTCCTCAAAGTGGAAGGGGGAGAAAATACGACACAAAGAGCTCAAGGGTTGAGATAAGGATGACTTAATTAAAGGGAAAAGGGAAAAAAAAAAAAAAAGGCCACGCAGAAGCACAGAGAGAGAGGGGAAAAAAAAGTTTCTACTTCCCATCAACGAGCAATGTTCGACCATGTCCTGGGAAGCAGGGCCTCAGTATGTGCAACAGTTGTTTGGGAGGGCAGGCCCTTCCACCATGGGATCCCCCCTTTTTATTGCTGAGTGTGACATCGTATGGCATGGAATATCCCTTTGGTTGGTTTAGGTCAGCTGCCCTGGTGATGTCCCCTCCCCATCACTTGCCCACCCCCAGCCTGTTGGCTCTTGGGGGCTTGGAGGGAGTCCTGATGTGCTGTCAGTATTATGCAACAATAGACAACACTGGAGTGCAGAGCACAGCACTGTATGGGCTGCTGCAGGGAAAGTTAACTCCATCCCAGACAGCCCAGCACAGCATCTTACACATAATTCAGAAAAGCTAATGCAAGAGTGCTATTAAAAGTGCTATTTTTAGGACATATGCTCTAAACCAGTGGTGGTATTAATAAAATACAGTTAGAATATTTTTAAGCAAATGAATGTGCCCAGTTAGTAGTTACTTATAGCTATGTATCAGGGCTGTGATCTCTAGCCAGTCAGGGCAAGACTTCTGCATCTGCCTTTAGTTTTAAATAAACTTTCTAGACCTACAACAGCTATATCAAATGCAAACTTAAGGGATGTGAGTTCTACCCATCTAGGAGAGAACTAAACTGTTAGGGCAGTGTGAGGCAAGTGTTAATGTGAACAGTGTAGTTTTCCTACCATGTTGATATAAGCACAGTAATTACCAAGCTTTAGTAATACCTAAATCCTTTAATTTACTTGTTTGTGGATGATATGCATCAATGATCTGAAGTAGTGTGGTACAGCCATGTGACCTATTTGATTATTTTATTCCACCAGACAACAAAGCCTTTATTTAAGTAGTGGTGTGTGCAAAGGAGACTGGGAGTTCCAACTTAATGGCACAGGCCTTGATTCCAGGTGTGCTTCTTGTGCTAAGCACACCTGTCCATTGTATCTATATGATTTTTTGCTTTACTCTTCTTTAAAAAGTTCTATGTGGAAGTTAAAATGCATCTGACTATTTATCCAAGTAGTTTGGACAGGAGTAAATCTCGTAGAAAAGGTTCGATGATTTCTTACCTCTCTTTCCACTATGGAAGTATCTGGTTACTTCTCTGAGTGGATTCTATCAGAAATACCTTTAAGCCAACTACAGAGGGAAAGTTTATGAGACTAATATAAAGTTATTTTTCTTGCATGAATAACCAGCGCACAAAGTCATGCTGCAAGAAAGCACCCTTTTTTCTGAAAGTTTTCTGAAAGTGAACTTGCTTAAGAGGGCTAGCTGCTAAAATGTGAGTCCCAGAGAGGCCATACCTGTATACCTAAAGACTATTAGCTCAAGCTGGTTTACAAACTTTCATACTCCTATAAAGCTGTCCAAAACAATTATGTCATCTTGGCAGGGCTTTGCCCAACAATACAGCACTGACCACGTGAGGTTTTGTACCTGTCCAGCAGCAAGAATTCCAGCATTTCTCCTTGTAAATCTGCTTTTAAGTCTAGGCTCTGGATGCTAGAAAGTTTACCTGTAACTGCAAGCCTTTCGCTATCAGTCTTCAACAACACAGAGGATTCAAATTTGGAAATGAGTGAATGCGTCTTCTGTCTGAGAGGACAAAAACTGACCATTCAACAAGAATTTCTGCAAGAGCAACAATGAAGGGAGCTCCTTCCTAGGTTAGAAAACGATTGCGGATTAGGCAAACTGGAAAGAACACCATTAGAAAGAACAACTTTTTGTGTGTATATTTTTGCAACAGGCAGCAATGGTCACAGAAAACATACAAGCAACAACAATTCCATAAACCAAATTAACACATAATTTTTATTTTTTCAGTAGGTGATTATGCCACAATCACAATATGTTAAGACTGTCTGTGTATCCAATGTGACATTCTAAAAACTTTCCATTTTTTTCCTCAGTTTTATGAGGAAGTGTTCTCAGGACAAAACCGGGCAGCATATCACACAACATGAAATAGATGTGATTACAACTTATCTAGGAAGTTAGCTAGAGGTAGAATGCCTTTTGCATTTATGCATTTCAGCAACAACTTGCCAAGGATGAGAATTTGCATCATAGGCATATCCAGGCAAAATCTGCCAGTGATCAAAGATGCACTGTGGAAAAGCCACCAGTGTTGGATCTCAAGTCAGCAGTAAAACCTAATGCATAGGGGGGAAAAAATGAAGAAAAAAAAGGATGATTCAGCAACAGAAAAATAATGGTTTATTGTGAATTTCTGCATAGAAAGGAAACTGCTACTTTCCAAGCCATTCTTTCAAGCAGGTAAAAATGCAGCCAGCTCCACAAAGCTGCAGAAGGACCAATAAATTAACATTAAAATAGCATGTAAAAGTCAATTTAGATAATAGAATATATAAGTATATGGGAAAATTATGTTTAACATGTAATGAGGCCTGCACTGATCACTGCCACTCAGTGTGAAATCCTAGCATCACAGTTAGCATTACAAAAGCATTCAGTGTTCAGAAAGAAGCAGGCAAAAATAAATCAAATTCTAGAACCTGTTAGGAAAGGCACAGAGAACAAAACATCACAGCTAGTGCAAACCTGCACCTTGAATATTGTGTGCAGTTGTGGTTCCTTTATTACTAACGCAGTTACTGCAGAACTGGGAAAAGGTTTAGAGAGGGGGAATACAGATGACCTGAACTGGCTTCCATGCAAAGACATAAGCTAGGATTCTTTAGAATGGAAAGAGTAGCAATGTAGCAGGAAGGATACCATAGAGGGCTAAAAATTAAACTACATTGACACAATGGGTAAAGATCAATTGCTCATGTTCATTTCTGACACGAAGCATTAGTTGATGCTAGCAGCCAGATTCAAGAGACATAAAAGGAGTCAGTTCTTCACAGGAGTGTAGATCTGTGGAACTCCTTGCTGCTGCTGTGGATGCCGATGTTTTACATTGAGGGGGAGACTGAGCAAATTCACATGAGCAATCACAGACATATTTCTAATATTGAACTTCTTGTCCATGATCGCTTGGATCTGGTCTACTGTGAAATTCACCTGGGTGGGGAAGGAAAAAACAAACTAGTTTCTTTTTAAAGCAAGTCTACGTGGCATTTAAACTCTTACTACTTGATTTTAAATTATCGATCTAAAGAAGAAACGAAGTTGTTCATAACATTAAGTATTACAAATAGTTCACATTTTTGACATGTTTTTGTAAGTGCAAAGAGTGAAGGTACACCTTAAAATATAGCTCAGACAGCATCATGTCAACTGACACAAAAAGGGAGAATCACCTGGTGGAGACAGAACAGCTCATCTCTGCCAAGCGCTACAGGAGAGTTCCCACAAACAGCTTTCTCCTCTTCTCCCAGCATTGCCCCTCTCTTTGCCAAGTCTTCCTCTGAGACTTCTCCCCACCTCCTGAGGCTTTTGGTGGCTTTGACAAGGGCCTGGCTTTTCTGCTTCTGCAACCAACACACCAGAAATTGATACTTCACCTCCGCCAAAAACCTCTTCAGAGACTTAATTGGTGAAATGCAAGATTTTCAGAGCCCCTCTCATAAATGTTATCCCAGAAAGAATTTTTCTTATTTCCATAATGACTCTGTCTGTTGCTAAGAGCTATTCCCCTCCTTTGATTTGCAGAAGAAAATACCTGACCCTGGTAATTATGTGTTAAACACGTGACACAGCAAAGGAAGATGCGATTTTACTAATTTAGGCTTGTCTCATTCTGTACTGAGACACCTGTAGGTCACAGCAGTGCAGTTAATGGGGTTATTCTTGAAAATCCTTTTAATGCACAAAGTGCCACATAGGGAAAAAAAAAAAAAAAAAGGAAAAAGATGGGGAATATTAACCATACAAAAATCACACACCACACCGTTAGTTTATACTAGTTACTCTAATGGGGAAAAATACACCAGAAGGAACATTTTAAAAGATGGAGTTGTAATTAACACAGAAATAAATGCACACATTTTTTTTTATCACTACATCAACAAATGTTTCTAATGCAGTCTGGGTCTTAATGAGTGCATCTGAACACCTGGAACCTGTTTTCATGCAAGGATAAAATATTAGTTAAAAATCCAACCCAGCTCAGCTCAAAATATAATTACATGTAGAAGACAAAGCAGGGTTTTTGTATACATACAGATACATTTCTGATCTGCATCTTTATTACTCCATATCCTAACTTTGGGCTGTATGGAAAGGAGGTTACACTGTGCAGCCCTTGCAGCGAGGGGAGACATGGTAGAGAGCCTCTGGGTGAGGATTAAAGGTCTGACAGCAACCACGATGTTGTTGTGGGTGTCTGCTACTGACTGCTCATCCAGAATGATGGCATGTTCTTTGGCAATGGGGGAAGTCTCAGGGTTAGCCGCCCTCGTCCTTATGGGAGACTTCAAATTCACATAACATAAACTGGGAATATCATACTGCTGAGCCAAGTAGGGCTGGGAAATTTCTAAAGCATGTTCCTAAAGAATATTTTTCTTTTAACATTTTTTGGTATTCATTTAACAAATCATTCATTTTTTTGTTAATCATTCATTTAACATTTTCCCTGTTTTGATATTGTGCTGTGTTAAAAAGAAAAAAAACTCACTACTCTGTGAGAATTTAGTGCTACAGCTGTGCTACATACAATCACCTCATAATGTATAAGAACACTTAAGTGTTGAGAAGTATACCTATCATCTCTTTGTGTTTGCTAAGTACCCACTTAACTGATAAATGCCTAACTAGTAAATATTTATTTTACTTTTATATTACTTTAGATATTACTTTTAACTGAAGCCTGCATTTTTTCATTGCCTGCAAGTTTCCAACACACAGGCTAAATTTAGGTCTTCTTTTGGGGCAGGGAGCAGAGAAAACCATAATAGTTTTCTTCTTTATGTTTTACGCATGCAGTCCTCCTACAAATGTCTGTTTCACACAGATCACACAGAATTTCTAGGTTGGAAGAGACCTCAGGATCATTGAGTCCAACCTCTTACCTAACACTAACAGTCCCCACTAAACCATATCCCTAAGCTCTACATCTAAACGTCTTTTGAAGACTTCCAGGGATGGTGACTCCACCACTTCCCTGGGCAGCCTGTTCCAATGTCTAACAACCCTTTCAGTAAAGAAGTTCTTCCTAACATCTAACCTAAAACTCCCCTGGCGCAACTTAAGCCCATTCCCCCTCGTCCTGTCACCAGGCACGTGAGAGAACAGGCCAACCCCCACCTCACTACAGCCTCCTTTAAGGTATCTGTAAAGAGCAAAGTTTACATTAATGTAAACTTCGTGCACATTTTTCTCCCACTTGACTGAATGTTCTCCTACAGGCTGTTCATATAGTCTGCGATAGGATGGTATTGGAGTTGTAAAATCCCTGATCCGTGCCTAAAAATAACAAAGCCTTACCCTCCAGTTGGGATAATCATATCCCCTTTTGTAAAAGTAGAAGGAGAAGATATATGGAGTGACCATTATAAAAAACATGGATGTGAAATGTCAGTTTTATGGGTTTAGTTGATTGGTGGTTTAAGAAGTCATTAAGACAGTGGTATTGCTTGAGTTTGAGATGAAAACAACTTTAAGTCATGGTGAAGGAAAGGAGAGCACAGAAGCACAGTGAGAGAGGAGCAAGGCCAGACAGTACTGGAGAGGAAGGCAAAGAGAAGGGAAATCTACATCCAACTTTAAGGGACTGGAAGGACCACAGGCCCTAAAGCTCTGTGTTATACCACAACAGGCAACATCATCAATCAAGGGGGTTTAGAGGCAGGCCTCAGTAAGTGGCCTCAAAAGTTTCTGCTGACAAGTCTCTGGGCAAGACAACCCCAAAAACACACTAAAAATTTTATCTCAAGCTTTCCATCCTTTTACTCAACTACAGATGCATTCAGGACTGCATTCCTTCTCAGAAACTGAAGTTATTACTGCCTTAGTACTTTTTGCCAGGACTACAACAACACAACACACCTAAATATGAGGCTTTCAGCATGGACGAAGCTACATTTTACAGAACTCTACAAAACCACTCCTTATCTTGCTCCTGCAAGCACCAGTCCTTTCCTTCCCAGTGTCTTCCACACACTGGAGAATTATCTCCAGGTTGTATTCTTATCCTCGGAGTGTTCAGGGATGTGGGCTCAGGATACTGAAGTCTTACCTAAAGCTCTAGGAGTATGGCTGTTGCTAGCAATGACATATGCAGCAGAACAGTAAAGCTCATTTGTAACAGAGGATGGGTTTCTACCTCTTCTGGGACCTACTTGGGATTATCTCATGGGCTAGATTGCTAGAAGACAAGGGTGCTTGTGAGAGCTGGGCTACATTTAAACAGCACTTCTTCCAAGCTCAGGATCGGTGCATCTTGAAGAGTAAGAAATCAGGGAAGGGGGGCAGGAGACCTGCATGGATGAGCACGGAGCTCATCGACAAGATCAAAAGGAAGAAGAAGGTCTATGAAATGTGGAAAAAGTGCCTGTCCTCTTTGGAGGAGTACAGGTGTGTTGTCAGGGCCTGCAGGGACATGATGAGGAAGGCTAAAGTCCACCTGGAGAAACTGGCAAAGGAGATAAAGGATAAGAAGATTTTTTTAAAGTATGTAAATAGTAAAAGGAAGACTAGGGATAATGTGGGTCCCCTGATGAACGAGGGGGTTGTCCTGGTAACAGGGGATGCTGAGAAGGCGGAGATACTGAATGCCTTCTTTGCTTCGGTCTTTGCTTCAAAGAGTCCTCCCCGGGACTCCTGGACCCTGGAGGGAGGAGAGAGAGTCTGAGAAGTGGACAGCTCCCCTCTGATTGACGAGGGAGTGGTTTGGGAGTGTCTGAGTGGGATCAACACACACAAATCCATGGGCCCCGATGGGATGCATCCACGTGTGCTGAGGGAGCTGGCAGAGCTGATTGCTGAACCGCTCTCTATCATCTTTGAAAGGTCTTGGAGAACAGAAGAGGTGCCTGAAGACTAGAGGATAGCCAATGTCACTCCAGTCTTCAAAAAGGGCAAGAAGGAGGGTCCAAGAAACTACAGGCAAGTCAGTCTCAGCTCTGTCCCTGGAAAGGTATTGGAGCAGCTTGTTCTGGAGGCCATCTCCCAGTGATTGGAAGAGAAGAAGGTTATGAGGAGTAGTCAGCATGGATTCACCAAGGGGAAGTTGTGCTCGACCAACCTCGTTGCCTTCTATGATGGCATCACCAGCTGGGTAGATAAGGGGAGAGCGGTGGATGTCATCTACCTTGACTTTAGCAAGGCTTTCGATACTGTCTCCCATGACATCCTACTAGCAAAGCTGAGAAAGTGTGGGATAAAGGAGTGGACAGTAAGGTGGGTTGAGAACTGGCTGACTGGCCGAGCTCAGAGGGTGGTGATCGGAGGAGCAGAGTCTGGCTGGAGGCCTGTGACTAGTGGTGTTCCCCAGGGGTCGGTGCTGGGTCCGGTCTTGTTCAACATCTTCATTGACGACCTTGATGAGGGAATAGTGTCTGCCCTCAGCAAGTACGCCGATGACACAAAGCTGGGAGGAGTGGCTGACACGCCAGAAGGCTGTGCTGCCATTCAGTGAGACCTGGACAGGCTGGAGAGATGGGCAGGAAGAAACCAAATGAGATTTAATAAGAGTAAGTGTAGAGTCCTGCACCTGGGAAGGAACAACCCGAAGTATCAGTACAGGCTGGGGGACGACCTGCTGGAGAGGAGCTCTGTGGAGAAGGACCTGGGGGTCCTGGTGGATGACAGGTTGACCATGAGCCAGCACTGTGCCCTTGTGGCCAAGAGGGCTAATGGGATCCTGGTGTGCATAAAAAAGGAGTGTGGCCAGCAGGTCAAGGGAGGTGATCCTCCCCCTCTACTCTGCCCTGGTCAGGCCTCACCTGGAGTACTGTGTCCAGTTCTGGGCTCCCCGGTACAAGAAAGACAGGGATCTCCTGGAAAGAGTCCAGTGGAGGGCCACAAAGATGATACAGGGCCTGGAGCATCTTCCCTATGAAGAAAGGCTGAGAGACCTGGGTCTGTTCAGCCTGGAGAAGAGAAGACTGAGAGGGGATCTCCTCAATGTTTACAAATATCTTACATATGGGATACAGAGGGATTTGGCCAACCTCTTTTCAGTGGTCTGTGGGGACAGGACAAGAGGCAATGGCCAAAAAATGGATCACAGGAAGTTCTGCACCAACATGAGAAAGAACTTCATGGTGAGAGTGACAGAGGGAGCACTGGAACAGGCTGCCCAGGGTGGTTGTGGAGTCTCCTTCTCTGGAGATATTCAAGGCCCGTCTGGACGCGTACTTGGGCAACCTGCTCTAGGGAACCTGCTTTGGCAGGGGGGTTGGACTCGATGATCTCTTGAGGTCCGTTCCAACCCCTACAATCCTGTGATTCTGTGGTTCTGTGATTTTCTTGTCTACCACACCATAGAAGTTGTCATAACTTCTACAGAAACCTAAAGTTATTAAAATACAGTACAGTAAAGATTTACAATACAGTAAAGATTTTTTAAAAAAGATAAAAAGAAATAATCATGAACCAAACATTATAAAGTCTTTTCAGTGTCAGTCATTGCTTGCTGGAAAACAATAATTTCTCCTTTAAAATTACCCCAAATCTTTTTTCTTTGCATTTGGCTTCTAACTGATTTGGACAACTATTTAATTTACTGACTTATCAGGCTTGCAGAGACTAATTACTATTGAAACTGATAATAGAATTTTCTTACACAAAATCTACAGTTTTTACCAATTGTTATATTTCAGTTTTCTTCTAGGTCATTGATGAAATCATTAAGTAGCATTACAGGATAGCAAACTTGTTCTATGTGGTCACTCCCTTTACCTAATTAATTCATCAACAATTAGTGAAGTTGGAAGGCACTTGAAGACAATTTCAGTAAACTAAAAGCTAATAAGGATCCAGAATACTGCGACTATCTAAATTGCGAGGATACTGCAAAAATTCTGACTATTACAGACATCTTTATAGACAGAGATTCTCTTCTAAAGACATTCAAAAATAATTAAGAGATTTATTTCCTGATATGATCATGGCTGTACCCCTCAGTTTTGCTGGGATTATGCAATCATTCTTCAGTGCTTTACTCACTATGTCCTACATAAATACATCTGTGTTTTTGTCTAGAAGGAACTTCAGGCCAATATTATTTTGCCTTCTCAACTCCTGCTGAAACACAGCCTTTCAAAAAACAGAGAAAAATCATTACCAGTGCTCTCCCAAAACAGTCAGTATCAACACTGATCATTTAGATGAAGTTCATACTGACAGCCAAGCACACCTTTATTATCTTTTGGTTAATCCATTGGCCTAAATAAGTATTTTTAAGAGCATAACGCTGCTGGCTCACTTTCAATTCACTTTGCTGTATCACAGCAGCTGTTCTTGTTAATACAGCTCAGTAAACCATTAAGTTTCTGCTAATTAGCTTGTTAATAAAATATATTAAAAAAGATAAAGAGCTCAGTTCAAGCAATAATATTGTCTTCCTAGGCTTTCTGGCAGAAACTTCAGGAATATGTATTAGTAAATAAATATGTTTACCACTTCATTTACCTAAATGCTATCGCAGAATTTACCATTTACGTTGTTCTGTAATGGAAAGAAGTGTTGGCATCACAACAATTTTTCTCACAAAGACAATTGAAAGCACAAAGCCAGAATAAAAATTAATAGCCATTTTAATTTTAAATCTGTTTTTCGTTGAGGAACTGCTATAGAGCTTCTTATCTGTTGTGCGAGGGAGCAACCAGATCAAAGCTATCTTGCTATACAATGCTGCAGAGGAGTTAAGGTCTGCGAGCAATACCATGCAAAAACGAAGGAGAAGGTGGTGGTATTTACAGGAAGGAGTAACATCGCTGGTTTATTACAAACAGAAAATCAATTTGGCAAAAACCCTCAAGCTTTGTGGCCACTACAGCCAGCCACAAGGACCTTCTCCTGGCAGGTACTGCGTGCCATTTGGGCAACCTACACTGCAGCGCTGCTCATCCCTGGCTAGCAGCACCCCCAGGGCACAGCCTCATCACAGCATAGCCTCAGGTCAGAAATACATCTTCTAAAAGCTAAGAAAAATAAAATGCCTGTTGAAGCTGACTAGGTAACTATACTGTCCGTTTCAGCACAAGATTGTGACAATTGTACAGCAAAAGGTTACAGGAACAAAACCGAGTATCCAACAGCGTTAATCACCAGGAAATGCGAAGCCATGCAAGCATCTGCTCGTCACAGAGACAGGCTGGTAAATTCTCATTCACTAGGATAAAAAGAGCTCCAAAACAGGTGAAACATTACCAAAACTGCTTTTATTTAAAATAACTGGGCAGGTTCACCAAGGGGAAAAACAACAAACAATTAGCCAGCCCCACCTTGCAGCCTGTCTCTCCTGACCCAGTTCAGGTCAGGCCATCCTTCCCCACAGTTAGTGCATGGTACTGTAAGAAAGAGTGTTTTTGTGTTTTTGCAAAGAAATGTTACATTGTTTAGGAGGAAGGAATGTGGTACCGAGATATGCTTTCAGCGATAAGAAAGCTTACCAGACAACCTTGTAAAATGCAGAAAACAAGAGGAAGAGAGACAAAGGAATGGCAGGCAAGGAAAGCTACCTGTGTTGCAGCCTGAATCCTAGCGGGGAAGGACTTTGAGAAGATGTTTTAAGTGTGGCCAGGCCAGCCACTTCAAATAGGAATATCTGAAGTGGAAGACGGAGGAGAGATTGCTGTTATAAATTCAGAATAGGGGAGTTGGGGCTTCTCAGAAAGCTAGTCCCACTGAAAGCCCCTGATAAATGAAAAAGGGCTCAAGGGTTGAGATAAGGATTATCGTTGTGGGCAAAACAGACCTATTTTGGAAGGGGGTTGGACCTGATCTCCTGAGGTCCCTTCCAACCCCTACAGTTCTGTGATTCTGTGACTTAGCATAGGAAAATTAATAAAATTTATTACCTCTTGCTGATGGGCTGGAGTGATGAGAAACACAGAAATAAGCTGGGGGCACCTTCCCCCATCCACTCTCTTCCACCTCTTCCCTGCCCTGAGTGGCATGGGGGGGGGGGGTCAGGAGTGGTGCAGTCGGCCTGTGGTGCTGCGTTTCCACCACTCCTTCACAGTCACTCTCTCCCCTGCTCGGGTGTAGGGACCTTCCTGCGGGGTGACAACCTTCCTGGGCTGGTCCTGTGTGGGTTTCTCCACAGGCAGCGGTCTTGGGGAGCTGCTCCAGGTGTGGGTCTGTGCTGTGGGATCTATTTTTCAGGAGAGTGTTGGTCCAGCCTGGGACCCCCTGGGGACCCCTCCCCAATCACCTGCTCCTGCATGGGCTCCTCTCCATGGGCTGCAGTGTGGAGATCTTGAGGTCTCTTCCAACCTAGAAATTCTGTGATTCTGTGATTCTGTGATCTACTCCACGGCAGTACACCACAGGCTGCGGGGAAGGGGGGAGGAGGGACAGCCTGCTCCACCAGGGGCCTCTCCACAGGCTGCAGGGGGGCTTTGGCTCCGGCACCTGGAGCACCTCCTTCCACTCCTTCTGCACTGACCTTGGTGTCTGCAGGGAGGTTTCTCACTCTTCATTCTCCCAGCTCCTGTTGTGCAGCAGTTGTTTTTTTTTCTTCTTGAATGTGCTCTTACAGAGGTACAAACTGCATTGCTCATGGCTTGGCTCTTGGCAGCAGTGGGCCCCTTTGGAGCACGGGGTGTCATGTTAAGGGGTGTAGCTGATTAACTGTTATGGGCCTGGTTGGATTCAGGGTACTGAACCAATCGGATATACCAATAATGCGTTAACCGTCTGAGGTCTGGTTGGATATTCACCAATAATGGATTAACCGTCTGGGGTCCAGTCGGATTCACCAATAACGCATTAATCGTCTGGGGTCCAGTCGGATTCACCAATAACAAATTAACCGTCTGGGGTCCGGTCGGATAATCACCAATAACGTGTTAACCATCTGGGGTCTGGTTGGATTCAGAACACTGAACTATCACGGTCACGGATTCACCAATAACGTATAACCACCCTTACCCTAGTTGCACATAATGAGAGCTATGACAATGCAATCAAGTGTGATTTATTACACAGGTTCTTTGGATTGCCGGCGATAGTGACTGTCTGCAAAAGCAAGCTAGCATGCATGAAATACACAGGTGTTGCAGGTGTTACAGGTGCGCAGCCTAGAAATTAACACGTTAAAAGGATCAAAGACTTTAGAAAGATTTATAACCTGGTGTTCAAATCTCACCCAAAGGCATCCCAATGGCGGGGGAAGAGAGGCTCAGCCCGTCGACTGGTCCCAGGAGTCAGGAGGTCCTAAGGATGTTATATTCCCTCGGGATGGTATCTCCCCTGACGGTGGTATCTTCTCTAACATCCCCTCTCTCTTAGGCCAATTTATATTATTTTCTATCTTTTAGGTGGAGCTTGAGTGACTCTAGTCAAGCATATCTTAGTTATGATTGGTGAAAAGTTCTCCCGTCTCCGTTTAAAGTAATAGGCTCCGAGAAATTCAGGGCGCATGCTCGGTGAGGGGTGGTCGCACCTTGGAGGTGGGTAGCTTTTGGGATGGAGGTGTGTTTTGGTATTGTAATGATATTATAATGAGCAAAAAGTACACTAGGGTACAGCATCTGTCAAAACATGACAGGTCCTTGGCTCAGGGTGGCAAAAGTGCAGCTTATTGGTCTCAGTGTGCACAAGAACAATAGAGTCCCCACCTGGTTACAGAGTCTATCCATGGTGTCTCCACTCCACTCTACGCTCTGTACTGTTCCTTAGAGCTAGCACACCAGGTTTCCCCAGCGCGATAGCATCTAAGGGTGGCAGCCTAGGGAACGCTCAGTTAATGCAGCTATGCCCTACCCTGAAAGACTCTTCAATGCTGTACATTTTCTTTAAAATGTGAATGTTAGTTTTATTTCCCTAGTTAACTCAGGCAATTACACCACACAGGGCAACTGCTAGATTCCTCTCACAGGGGCTACCACTGAGGCCTCCACGCTACCAGAACCTTGCCACGTGAACCCAATATAATGGGGCAGCTAGGTCATTGCTGGCCTGTAAAGTATCAGGAATTAAACTAACTAATGAAACCCTAACTGCAATGGGGGTAGAAGGGACTGGGATAACAGTGCCACTTTTTGGGGACACCAAGCTGAGACTAGGGATAGAACGATCACTGGCCAGTTATTGTATGTACCCGAGGCAGGGACTAACTTGTTGGGAAGGGATTTGATGATGAAATTGGGCATTCAAACAGTAAATTGTTAGACTGGAATAATGGTGTTGTTAATGGGGTACTCTCAGACCCTGAGAGCAAAGATATATTCACCAATGACTGGAAAGACCCTGAAATGGGGTGGAAGCAGCAATACAGATGGACAATTTTACCTCAGGAGTTTACAGGGCCACCAAATTTATTTGGGCAAGTTCTAGAACAGATTTTGGAGTAATTCCAACCTCCCGAGGAGGTGTTACTGTTACACTATGTGGATGATCTTTTATTGTCAGGACAGGAGAAAACAGTTGTGAAGGAAGCCACTAACAAGCTATTCAACTTTCTGGGAAAACAGGGATTGAAAATATTGGAAATTAAAATTAAATTTGTAGAAAGAGTAGTCAAGTATATAAGGCATCTAACATCTGAGGGAAAACGAAGAATAAATGCAGAGAGGATTCAGGAAATTGTTGAAAACTAAGAAAGAACTAAAAAGTTTTTAAGAGAAAGGTTTTTTGTTCATTTTTTTTTTTTTAAGGAATCAGGATCCATGAAGTCTGAAGGAAAATGGGTACTCCCTGATGGGAGAGAAATGCTGAATAAAGTGATAATGAGGCAAATATTAACTGTTTTACATCAAAAGAGTCATTGGGAGGTGCAGGCAATGTGTGATGTTGTGCTAAGAAAGTATGTCTGTGTAGGAATATACATTTTAGCGAATTAAATATGCAGGGAATGTACCATATGTCAAAAGGTAAATAAAAAGGTTTTCTGTAACCCACCCAGAGGGGGATGCGAGCCAGGGATTCAAGCTTTTCGAAGTATACAGGTAGACTTTATTGAGTTACCTAAAGCAGGGAGACTTAAGTACTTGTTTGTCCTAATTGACCACATGACTGGATGGGTGTAAGCTTTCCCCTCCATATCTGCCACTGCGAACACAATGGCTAAGGTATCACTGGAGGAAATAGTCCCTAGATATGGGATAGCTGAAAACATTGATTCAGATCAAGGAAGTCATTTCACTTCACAAGTACTGCAAGGGTTAATGCAGACCTTAGAGACTGAATGGGATTTTCACAACCCCTGGCACCCCTCCAGGTTCAAACAGCACCAAGAAAGGATAAAGGAATTTCACCATATGAGATCTGGGGTTGTCCTCTTCTTTGTCATCTCTCAGGACCCGTGAGTTGTTGGCTTAACACCCCCCACCCCCATCAACCAGGAAATTAGGTCCTGATTCGTTCCTGGAAAGAATCAAAACTCCGGCCTGAAGGGGAAAGACCATTACTGTTGCAGGAAGCACGGCCGAAAGCACGACAGACACCAGTAGAGTCAGATCATGCTCCATTTTATTGCCCGAACAGCCTAACTTTTATAGTGAACTTAACAGGGGCGGACAGTGTTTCACACAAGATTATTGGTCAAAAGCACTCAGACAAACAACTATAAGAAAACAACCCCACCTCCAAGAAAACAACCCCCTTGTGATTAGCAGTCACGTAGATCTTGTCCTTGAAGCCAGCTGCTGGTAACAATATTTTTCTGAATTCCTCAATTGGGCGACGTGGGAACACTTTCGTGGGAACTTCTCATAGTATCCCTGGTAGCTTGGTTTGCTCAGCTACGGCAGGCCATGGGATTTGCTAAGGCCTACTCCTGGTTGCTTAAAGCAAGCTCAGATCGAACAATTGTTCCACGGACTCATGTCCACGCCCTTTGTGCCAATTCCCAACAATTCCCCCTTTTTCTTTTAGTACGAGCAGTACTTAGCTGAAGGTTAGCTGTTTTCCATCAGATGTCGAATACATGACATAACACAACTTAATCCTAATAACACTACAATTACTATAATCACTTAATGGTACCCCGGCAAGGTATGTAACAGAAGGTGTGCTAGGGCTGGCTAGACTTGCACAGAAGATGGTGGTATTCAGTTCCCTAGCCAGCGATACCCAGACATTCTCCTTAGGATCGAAGGCTGTCCTTGACAGTCCTTGAGGTGCCTCAGCCCGTATCATTGTCAGAATGAGTATCAGGAACCTCTTCATGGTCGTCTTCGGCGTGTGCCAATTCTATGGCTGCTTTAGTCCACTTTGCAGGGATCCACTGGGCACCTGTAGGCGTGAGCACGCACATGTATCCTTTGCTGATATACTGTTCTACGGCAGGCCCACTCCACTGCCCTGTGGATAAGTCCCCATAGTAGACCTTCATTTCCGTAGGTCTATTGCCCTGAAAGGGTCCCGCGTGACATTTAGCCGGCACCGCTTCTGATTCTCCAAATATGCACAAATAGTTTAATACAAATAATGCTTTAGATACTCTTTCCTGTATATCATGAATGTCTTTAAACTTCTGTAGGTACCTTTTGACCGTTTGGTTAGCCCTTTCTACTATTGCTTGCCCAGTAGGGGAGTGTGGGATACCTGTGTGATGGACCACTCCCCACAGTTGACAAAACTTTCTCATGGCTGTACTGCTATAAGCAGGTCCATTGTCTGTTTTCAGTTTTAAAGGTACCCCCATTACCGCAAAACAACATGTCAGATGTCTTTTCACATGAATGGCCTTTTCTCCTGCCTGAGGAGTTGCCCAGATAAAATGACTATATGTATCAATCGTCACATGCAAATATTTTAATCTTCCAAATTCAGGCACATGCGTGACGTCCATTTGCCAGAGCTCACAGGGTCCCAATCCCTGGGGATTTATCCCCGTCCCCAAACCTGGTCCATCATGGCTGCACTCAGGGCACGTTCTCACTATACCCCGTGCCTCGCTCAAAGAGATACCAAACTGTTGTTTCAACCCTCTGGCATTTTGATGAAACATATTG
Source organism: Anas acuta (assembly GCF_963932015.1). NCBI lineage: Eukaryota > Metazoa > Chordata > Aves > Anseriformes > Anatidae > Anas > Anas acuta. The sequence continues at coordinate 19,290,138 of NC_089016.1, forward strand.
TGGGCTTCCCTAGCTTTTACAAAGTCACTAAGTGGAACTCCGGTAGCAACAAGTTGGTCCGCTCTTTGATTCCCTTCCCCTAGCCCCTGGTTCCACATATGACTCCTGATATGGATCACGGCATAAAGACCCTGCCTCTGTCGTATGGCTGTTTGCAATTGTCGGAAGAGTTCATTGAGCCTTGGGTTTTTAGTGTCCCGAAGCCTGGCGTCCTCAATGTGCTGTAGCACCCCTGCCACATATAAAGAGTCAGTCACCACATTAAGGGGTTGATCGTGCCATCAGAGGACAGCCCAAAAAACGGCTGCCAATTCCAGCGTCTGTAGTGAGTCTCTAGGGACAGCTTCTAGTAGGTGATGATGCCATACTCCATCTTCCATCCAAGTGATCGCTGCTCGCCTTGACTTTTTCCCGGCATCGGTGAAGGCCGTTACAGCGTTCTGCAGCGGAATCTCACTCTTCTTTGGTTTCATAATCCATGAATTCTGGCCCACCCATTACAGGACCATCAATTTCAATGGTTCCACACAAATGTTCTGACCCATTGTCAACAGACTAACTTGTAATTCCTCACTGTGTTGCAAGCACCAGTCCATACCAGTCATTGAGTGTTTTAATGGACGTAGTTATTTCCAACTTCTGAGGTCGCACCTGTGAATCTGAAATTTTCCAACCTAGATATGTCCATGGCGTGGATGACTGTATTTTTTCTGGTGCAATAATCAGACCCTGCTTTTGAAGTTCTTGGGACAGGAATGAAAATTGTTCTGGAGCAAAATCTTTCTCTTGGGCAATCAAGATATCATCCATATAATGATAAATAATGGCAAAGGGCCATGCAGCAGGTATGGGTCGCAAGGCATTGTCCACAAAAAGTTGACAGAGTGTAGGACTATTTCTCATTCCCTGCGGAAGGACAGTCCATTCGAATCGCTGCGCAGGGGCTTCTTTATTAAAGGCAGGTAAGGTAAAAGCAAAACATTGAGTGTCGTCTGAATGTAATCGAATTGTGAAAAAACAGTCTTTTAAGTCCACAATCAACAATTGCCAATGTTCTGGTAGCATAGACGGGTTCGGCAATCCTGGCTGCAACGCCCCCATTGCCTGCATCTGACTATTGACTGCTCGTAAATCATGCAGTAGTCGAAATTTCCCAGACTTTTTCTTAATCACAAAAATGGGGGTATTCCAAGGGCTCGTGGATAACTGTAGGTGTCCTTCAGCGTACTGTTCTCTAACCAGGTCATGCGCTGCTTGGAGGCTCTCCATCTTTAATGGCCACTGCTCGATCCATATCAGTTTGTCAGTAGTCCAACGGAGAGGGATCGGGAAAGCCCATGTTGCAGTGACCGTCAATGAAAAGGCTTGTCTGTGGTAAGTACCACACCTAGTTGGTCAAGGACATCTCGCCCTAGGAGGCCATCCACTCCTTGTGGCAGACTCATAACCGTAATATGGGTACTTGCTGTCCGTCCATCAATTATTACTCAGACTCTGTCTCGACTCTTTTGCACCGACGCGAGTCCTCTGACTCCTTCTACCCCCTTAACAGCGTGCACTAACGGCCAGCAACTAGGCCACTGATCACAATGCACTATCGTGAGGTCAGCTCGAGTATCCAGTAGCATATCTAAATCCAATTTTTCTCCCACACTATATAAAGTGACTGATACCACCGGCCGCCGATTCATAGCCATGGTCAACATAGCTAGTCCCCCTGTAGACCCAAACCCCTGGGTCCCTCTAGACACATCGGTAGTTGCCTTCATGCCTTCCGTAAGTTGTGGCAGCGGAACCAATTGCGCTATTTTACTTTTGGCGGGAATATGTAATGGTGGAAATAGCGTCTGCACCACTATCGATATTGTCCCTTTGTAATCAGCATCAATAACTCCAGGTAATATAAAGAGTCCCTTAATCCTGCTTGACGAACATCCTATTAATAAAGCACCGTGGGGTTTCTTATCAATTATTAAGGGTCCCATAGTAGTAGGAGGAATTTTAACAGGCTTCTGATCTATTATAGTCACGTCTATTGCTGTTGCCAAGTCCAATCCGAGGCTCCCTCTTGTGGCTGGCTGCAGGGCACTGTCCGAACGGGTTGTTGCGAGACACCACTGCTGGTGTCCGTGGTTCCGTCGGAGCCAAAGCATTCCCCTCCACTTGGGCTGGAGCCGCCACTGTTGTCGTAGCGCGGCGACTCGGCGCACTCGGTCTGCCGTTTCCCGAGCGGTTACATACCACAGTATTGTGATTCAGTGACTTGCAGTTCTCACACCACACCTGTTGTGCTCGAAAGTCACAGCGATGGTGTCCCTCCTTTCCACATCGGAAGCATTGATTTTGTCGTCGAGATGGAGCTCGAGGTCACATTTCTTCTGTCTGCAGCGGGGCTAGAGCTGCAAAGGCTTGCTGCTGTACCTTACAAGTACTACTAACCACTGAAACAGCCATAAGAACTGCGGAAAAAGGTTGGACTCACTATACTCGAGTGAAGGCATCCGTCAACCCTAGTACCTGGGAAGCTGTTCCTACAAAAGACTTGTTGGAAGTTAAAATCGAAGAGAAAAATCTCATAATGGACTCTGAGCGGGATAAAAGCTTACAACTGTAAACTAACCTTTTATTTGCACAGGTAACTAATGAGTGTGACTTACGATTGAGAGAAAGGACAGACCTATAGTGAATCGAAGTGCTCCTAAGGGGTTTTTGTTCTAGTAGTAGTGTACATATATCTTATTCTTTGTATTGATAATTATTTGGAAACCTAAGGTTTAAAAACAATGACAGGGAAAAATCGATTACTAATTTTGTTTTTAGAGATTCTAGGCCTCAGAGAAGGCCTCGGTCAATTGGCAACTTGGAAAAGGCATGACCAGATAATAGCAAAAACGGGATACCCCATCAAAATATGGGTGACTGTGACAGAGGGTTATGTACCACAAGCCATCACGTTTGATGTTTGTGAGGTGTTAGCTTGTGGAGATTTAAATGCCCAACGACAATTGAGCAGAGAGAACAAATAACTGGGAGAGACCCAACAGCCAGATTGAGAATAGTTGTATGGAAACGATCCTTTATTGCCATCAGAGAAAGGGAGAAACTCAAGGAGAAAACAGGAGAGAAAACAGGAGGCCCTCTTTGAAATGCGGCAGTTCAAACATTTGAGATTCAAACAGGGTATGGGGATGTGAATGCCTGGATAGAATAGGTCAAACATACTGTCAAGAGTCTCAACCATAGCTATTGCTATGCTTGTGCCTCGGGATGACCGATTGCCCAGATAGTGCCCTTCCCATGGGGGTGGACCAAGGATTCTGTTATAAATAAAGTCTCAACTCAATCCGAATTTGGTAATATTTATAAAAGGAATATTTATAAAAAGCAAGTAAACAGTGCTGGGTGCGCAGGAAGTCTATGCTCTACCAACAGGCACACACGAACATCAAACATTCTAAATATACAGAACACTGCTTTTACATACTAAACCCGAGTACGCATATACATATGTACAATTGGAAAAGGTAACAAACAATCCTTTAAGTTCCATGACTTAACAGTCTTCATTTTCCATGCCTTTTCTTGATTACAAACACCGGAGAATTCCAGGGCTAGTCGTGGGAACAACATGTCTCGTTTTAAGTTATTAAGCAACTTGGTCTTCAGGCCTTATGTATCCTAATCTTCCTGGATCGAAGAAAAACATATCCATCTCCTTTTCAAGGCCAATAGGGCCTGGGTCAAAAAGCAAGTCCAGGTCACCAGGGGGCGTAACAGCAAAAGCCTGCGATGGCTGTAGCAGCAGAGGGGACAATGGCGTAGCAGTCGGATCAGTAGACAAGCCCGCAGCTCCCTCACTGTCTGGCAAACCACACGTTTCTGATTGTGGCCCCACATGGCTCTTTAAGGCCTCAGAGACTGCTCGCCAGGTGCCGAGCAATCCCACTGCAAGTGAGAGGGTGTTAGGAGAATCTTATCAAGTAGAGATAGAGCACTGACGGCATTAAACTAAGATGCTACTTACTGTCTTTGTTAACTAAAGGGCCCCTTACCTAGGTCAGTCTCCTAATAAGAGTGTTGGCCTATCTTAAGAAACTGGTAGAAACTGGTCCTGCGGATGGACAAGTGCGCACGACTTGCGCAAGTGAGTCCCTCTATTTAAGTCTATTTAATATGAGTCCCTCATATTCCTGATGGCCTCATCGTTAAGAGTGATGTTATCACCAATCATAGGGCTTGCCGACCCCCATGGCCACACTCCCACATCTCCCCCTTCTTTATTAACATCAACCATCTTCTTGACACGAATTATTACTCCATATATCACACATATATAACTTCACTGTATGTTTTGACATAACAGATACAATATTATGTCCTATCTAAGCTCTGTGTTTGTCAGCAGGGAAACATAAAGTGCAGATACAAAGCACCCACATGAAGATTTCTTTCCAATAACAAGTATCCAACTCAGAACATCTTGTCTTATAGTTAAAGCCCATATTTTTACAGGCAGCAGAGTAAACAAGGGGCCCTGTAAAGCTCTATATACTCCTTTAGAGCTAACAGCAGAGGGGTATAGGTGTTCAGCATCACTTGATTACAATTTCCCATCTACTTTCCCTAGTGTTAATTTAAAAAGTAAATGGCTATGGGATAGAAAAAACAATTAATTAAGAAGCCTAAGGCTACCATCATGAAGTTTTTTCTTTAAATACAGCACATGCAAAACCTATTTTCAAACTTTCTCTCTCCCTATCCTATCAGTGCTTGTAATTCATAATCAGTTGTGACATGAGGAAAGCAAACTCCACAATCAGTGAGACTGAAAAGTATGTATGTTTATTCAGCGCTGGGCAGCACAGGGGGTAGTCCAACCAAAGTCGTGCGCACCCCAACGTGGCACTTGCCTTGGTTATATGTGGTGAAGAGCTACATATGCATGAAATTTCTCGAGACACCTATACATATGCATGACCCACCCCTGGCTTTGTATTAAAATTAGTTCCAGGGAGTCATTTTCATAGATTCCTCCTATCAACGCTTGCGCAGTGTTTTCTGGTAGTGGTCGCCGGGGGTCATGGGGATGAAGATTAGTGAGTATTCTTCGTCACCACTGGTTGACCTCTCATCACAGCGCAGACTCATAAGCTTCTCAGCTTCTGCTTAAACAATAAATTCGGTTTCAGTTGGTTCTTGAAATGTGTTTCCTGTTTTCTAGCAGGAACTGTTTTTTGTGAGGAATCCCATGTTATATATAGAGTGGTAATTTGTGTCGAGAAGATGGTTGATATTAATAAAGAAGGGGGAGATGTGAGAGTGTGGCCATGGGGGTCAGAAAGCCCCGTGGTTAATGATAACATTAGACACTTAATGAGGGAACAAAGAAGGGTGATTCAGGAGACTCCATGCAGTCTCCGGTTGCTTGTTCACCAGCATTTAAGACATGGAAGTTTCTGGGTGTTTTCTGTTGCTGTTATATGCAAAGTTGTTTGACCAATGAAAAGTTGTTTTTGAAAAGGACTGCTGTGGGGAGAAGGGTATAAGAGGGGAGCCTGTCCTCAAGATAAAAAAAAAAGGCAACACGATGAAGTTATGACATCAATAAAGAAGTAGAAAGACGGAATGAAAAGGAACAGGCAAGCAGGACAGAGACCAGAACGGGAACAGGCACACTGATCGCCTCATGAAGATAGGTTCGGCCAAACTCAGCAAATCGCTCAAAGAAGCTCGTACAGAAAGTCGCTGGAAATAGGCACACCAGAGCTGGAAAGAAGCTCAATCTGAGAGAAGTGGACCCGCGCACACAACTGCCCCTCGCTGGTAAGCAGTTGCGCATTATGGGGAATCATACGTCCTTAGAAACAAAGGCTGTCCTGGTAACCTTACAGCTTATTCTCCTTATTAATGATCAGACGGTTTATGATCCTGAAATATGGGACCAAACTGAGGTGAAGGTGTGGGACTCTGCAACTAAAAACGACAAGGTTGCGGTGGGATTGCTCGGCACCTGACGAGCAGTCTCTGAGGCCTTAAAGAGCCATGTGGGGCCACAATCAGAAACGTGTGGTTTGCCAGACAGTGAGGGAGCTGCGGGCTTGTCTACTGATCCGACTGCTACGCCATTGTCCCCTCTGCTGCTACAGCCATCGCAGGCTTTTGCTGTTACGCCCCCTGGTGACCTGGACTTGCTTTTTGACCCAGGCCCTATTGGCCTTGAAAAGGAGATGGATATGTTTTTCTTCGATCCAGGAAGATTAGGATACATAAGGCCCGAAGACCAAGTTGCTTAACAACTTAAAGCAAGACATGTTGTTCCCACGACTAGCCCTGGAATTCTCCGGTGTTTGTAATCAAGAAAAGGCATGGAAAATGGAGACTGTTAAGTCATGGAACTTAAAGGATTGTTTGTTACCTTTTCCGATTGTACATATGTATATGCGTACTCGGGTTTAGTATGTAAAAGCAATGTTCAATATATTTAGAATGTTTGATGTTCGTGTGTGCCTGTTGGTAGAGAGTAGACTTCCTGCGCACCCAGCACTGTTTACTTGCCTTTCATACCTTTTATAAATATTCCTTTTATAAATATTACTAAATTCAGATTGAGTTGAGACTTCATTTATAACACCCAGAACTTCCTGCCTCAGTTTCTTTGCACAGTAGGTAGCGGAAGATATAGTACATGTCCCTTGCCTGTCTTATTTACTAAAATTCTTCTGTCTACCATTCACATGCTCATTAGCCTATCTTATCTACTAAAATTCTTTCGGCCTCCTCTCAGTCCCCCCTTTTCGAAAGGATTAGTAAATTCTTTTACTATTTTAATAGTGTTTCTTTCGTCCCACATTCTCTCAAAGTATTCGTTGGACTCCAATTTTCATCTTTGTTGAGGGATTTTTCTCATCCGTTTGCAGTGCTTGATCAGTGGCAAAAAGAAAAAGGGGAGAGTAAGGGGCGACAAAGACAGAAACAGTATCAGGAGGATGCCACTGACACTAACAGCACGGGTAATAGGAATAGCATAAGTGAAACAGGAGATAGCAAGAGTGTAATGATAGGACAGGATTTTCGAGTCCTGGAGTGGATTTTCCTACCGATTCAGCCAAAAACAAGTGTTCAGACACAGGAGGAAGCTATCGTAGAGTTAGTACGTAACGGTCACTCTCAGAGTATTGAGATCAGCGGGCAGGAACCAGGAAATATTAGTCTGCTGATGACTCAGGATCATTTGGTATGGTGTTTACAGCAATCCATACCACTACAAGAATCTGTGTTAGGTTACCCGGGATTGGTACATTCCCGAACTCCAAAGGGGCCTCTCTGGCAAGTTATAAGATCGTATAAATGTCAGGTAGTACCACGGCTTTCATCCCAACCAGTGGTGGGTCGCACTGTGTACACTGATGCAGGTGCAGTAAGTAAGAAGGCTGTGTATGTGTCATACGAGAATGGAAGTTGGGAGAAATACATAATTCCAGGGGAGACAGGGGATTCATTACAAACATTGGCATTGTCTGCAGTTGTTTGGGCTTGTGGGAATAGAAATGTTCATTTTGCAGAGTTACATTGTTTAGAAGGAGGGAATGTGGTACTGAGATATGCTTACAGTGATAAGAAAGCTTAGCAGGTGACCTTGTAAAATGCAGACAACCAGACTCCTTAGGACATTTAGGTGAAAATCACGGTGTCAAGTCAAGTCAGATAAGTGAAGAAACATTACCACTTCAAGCAGTAAAAATGTCAAAAGAAAATTGAAATTTAACAGGCCGGCAACTGAAGGCCATGCATTGTTTGTGAAGCATCAGATAGATTGTGAACCTGGATTACCCACTCAGTGGGGAAACAGGGGAGGGTCCTGTCATCAAAAGGTATATAAACTGTGTTTTGGAACTAGTAGATGCGCTCTCTCCTGCTTGTGGGGTGCCTGCCGTTGCAATCGCGAATAAATTACTACTTCACTGAGATCCTCGCCTGAGCCTAAGTTATTGGCTACGGAGTGTTTCTCACAATTTGGGGGCTCGTCCGGGATCCAGTCACCTACTGGGGAGCCCCACCGCCGCAGCAGCAGGAAGGCATGCCCCACTGATTTCAGCGGTCCTGTGCATCGACGGTGGCGGTTCTGCGGAAAGCTGACAGAGGGCCCGAGACTGGTTAAAGAGGCAAGATCCGTGAAGTAGTGGGGAAAGGAAGAAGGTAGGCACTCCGGGTTTTTAAGAATCGATCCGGTAACTCTGTGCACAGACCAAGGTAAGAAATATTAAGTATTGCCTTGGGGGTCGGGTGATCTGGTGTATGGTAAGCCCTTGCACGGGGAAGTGCTGGCACTACACCAGGGGAATCTGGTGTACGGTAATCCTTGAACGGGGACGTGCTTGGAAGTACACCAGGGAATCTGGTAAACTCATAGGTGTGCGGTAACGCTTGCACGGGGAAGTACTTGGCGGTACACCCCCATTTTTCAGAACGTTGGTGTGTGGTACACTGCAGAAGGGAAATTTCTGTAGCAACATACTGGCGACGGCTAGGAAAAATGGGAAATATGAGTTCCAGGGGACAGGGAGATATCCCTGGGGGAGTGCCTACTAATAGTTCTTCCTGAAGAATTATAAGAAATTGGAAACATAATCTCAAAATTAGAGGAGATGCTTAAAAAAAAAAAAAAAAGGTTAAATATTGTGTATCAGTCTGGACAAAAGAACCAAATAAGGAAACAGCAGTATTTTGGCCAAAATACGGGTCTGATGAAAATTCAGGCTTTAAATTTATGTGTAAACAATAAGATTCCTTTTTCGGAGAAGGAGCCAAGTTATGCTCCCTATAATCCTAATATTGAACCAGTGGCAGCAGCAGTCACTCCAGGAAGGGAGACAGGGACTGTAATTAACACTGTCCCTAAAGAAGGATCGTACTCTAGGCTCTGGCAAGAATTAGAACAAGGTGGAAGATATGTTGAGAATTTTGCCTTCCCTGATACTAACAGTACTAACAATAACTGTGTATTCTCTTAGGTGAACTACCCCCCCTCCTTACCAGCAGAGAGGTTAGGACTTTTAAGGAGAGGAAGTCTTTATTTGAGGACCCCAACAGCCTAGCTGAACAATTAGACCAGTTTCTACAACCTGACATATTATACTCTTGGGGGAGGGAATTATGTCTATAAGTATGTTGTTTACAGGGAAAGAAATGGGAATGATCAGGAGGAGAGCTGCTATACAAGAATGGTAGAGCTCATCCTCCAGGACCAGGGGTAATACCGGCAGGGCAGAAATACCCACTTGCCAATCCTGGCTGGAATAATAATAGTGTGCAACACAGAAATCATATGAGAGACTTGGGGTCAGAATGAGAAAGTACTCGGGGATGAGACCTGAGGACCCAGTATCCCAAGGGCTCTTGAAAGTTCATTGTGTGATTAAAGCCTGGCAAAATACGCAGAAAATGCTTCAGAAGGTGGGGGGATGTAGTGAACAGTCACTGGGGGTCCCTCCTGCGGGAGGCCCTAGAGGTGTGTGTCCGGAGGGGAGATAAGAAGGAAAAAAAAGAGAGCGAAACTAATGGTATTGACAGTGCAGCGGGTAGTGAGGCAGAGGGTTGGAGAAAGATGAAGAAAATCTTCAGGGGGAGTCAGAGCCAGGATGGAAAGGAGAGGAAGAGAGATGAAGGAATGGCAGGCAAAGAAGGCTGCCTGTGTTCTGGCCCGAGTCCTAGCAGAGACAGGCTTTGATAAGATGTTTTAAGTGTGGCCAGGCTGGCCACTTTGAATAGGAATATCCAGAGTGGAAGAAGGAGGAAAGAAGGAAAATGGGATGAAATATGCTATATTGATATGTTGTTTCAGTATCTTGGAGGGAAAAGGTATGGAATTAAGTTGGACCCTGACTGAGCCTTTGGTGCTGGTATTAGAAAAGTACAGGCTGGAGAAAGATAAAGTAAGTGTTAAAAGGGTTGCTGAAGGTGTTAAAGGTGTGGCATGTAATATTTAACAGAGCTGTTTGAAGTTGAATGAGCAGGGAAAGGGGATGTAGGCATTATCTAAGTAACAGTCTAGAAGTTTTGGTATATTTGCATATTTGCTGTGGTGTTTGCTCAGTTTCCCAAGCATCGGGGAGGGGGACGGTGGGGGAACAGCCTGCTCCACCAGGGGCCTCTGCAGCGGCCGCAGGGGGGCTTCGGCTCCAGCGCCTGGAGCACCTCCTCCCCCTCCTTCTGCACTGACTTTGGTGTCTGTGGGGGGGTTTCTCGCACTCCCAACTGCTGTTGAGCAGCAGGTTTTTGTTTGTTTCTTTGTTTGTTTGTTTTCGTGGCTGTGCTTTCACAGAGGCATGGACTGTATTGTTCATGGCTTGGCTCTGGGCAGCAGTGGGCCCCTTTGGGGCCAGATGAAATTGTCCCTTACCTGCCACGGGGAGGCTTCTGGGTTTTTCTTACGGGGGCTGCCACTGCAGTTTCCCACCCCCACACCCCTCACACCCCCCGAACCTTGCCATCAAACCCAATACACTGGGGTAGCTAAGTCATTACTGACTTGTAAAGCATCAGGGATTAAATTAACTAATGAAACCCTAAAAAGTGATGGGGGCAGAAGGGGCTGGGATAACAGTGACACTTTTGGGGGATACCAAGCTGAGACTAGGGGATAAAATGATCACTGGGTAATTATTGTATGTACCCAAGGCAGGGACTAACTTGTTGGGAAGGGATTTGATGATTAAATTGGGCATTCAAATAGTAAATTGTTAGACTGGAATAACAGTGTTATTAATGGAGTGCTCTCAGGCCCTGAGAGCAAACATATATTCACCTCTGACTGGAAAGACCCTGAAATGGGGGCGGAAGCAACAATATAGGTGGACAATTTTACCTCAGGGGTTTACAGGGCCACCTATCTATTTGGGTAAGTTCTAAAAAAAAAAGATTTTGGAGCAATTACAACCTCCCAAGGAAGTATTAACGTTAACAAATATGTGTTGAGGGATTTCTTGAATCAGCAAAAATCCCATGGCCTGCTGTAGCTGAGCAAACCAAGCTACCAGGGCAACTATGAGAAGTTCCCATGACAGTGTTCCCACATCGCCCAATTGAGGAATTCAGGAAAATATTGTTACCAGTAGCTGGCTTCAAAGACAAGGTCTATGTGACTGCTAATCACAAGGGGGTTGTTTTCTTGGAGGTGGGGTTGTTTTCTTGTAGTTGTTTGTCTGAGTGCTTTTGACCAATAATCTTGTGTGAAACACTGTCTGCCCCTGTTAAGTTCACTATAAAAGTTAGGCTATTCGGGCAATAAAATGAAGCTTGCTGATCACTCATATTGAGTGTCCCTGTCTTCCTTCCGTCGACAACAAATATGTGAATCGTTTTCTATTGTCAGGACAGGAGAAAAGAGTTGTGAAGAAAGCTACTAACAAGCTATTCATCTTTCTGGGAAAGCAGGGCTTGGGAGTATTGAAAAATAAATTACAATATGGAGAAAGAGAAGTCAGGTATTTAAGGCATCTAATGTCTGAAGGAAAACAGAATAAATGCAGAGAGGATTCAGGGAATTGTGAAAATTAAGAAAGAACTAAAAAGTTTTAAAAGAAAGATTTTTTTTAAGGAATCAGGAGCTATGAAGTCTGAAGGAAAATGGGTACTCCCTGATGGGAGAGAAATGCTGAATAAAGTGATAATGAGGCAAATATTAACTGTTTTACATCAAAAGAGTCATTGGGAGGTGCAAGCAATGTGTGATGTTGTGCTAAGAAAGTATGTCTGTGTAGGAATATACACTTTAGGGAAGCATATATGCAGAGGATGTACCATATGTCAAAAGGTAAATAAAAAGGTCTTCTGTAACCCACGTAGAGGGGGACGGGAGCCAGGGGTTTGACCTTTCCAAAGTATACAGGTAAACTTTACTGAGTTACTTGTTTGTCCTAATTGACCACGTGACTGGATGGGTGTAAAGCTTTACTGCAAGGGTTAAAGCAGGCCTTAGAGACTGAGTGGGATTTTCACAGCCCCTGGCACCCCTCCTCTTCTGGGAAGGTGGAGCGAATGAACCAGACATTAAAGAAGCAATTAACTAAACTAGTGTTAGAAACCCAACTTCCTTGGGTAAAATGCTTACTCCTACAGGTTCAAACAGCACCAATATATAGGAATTTCACCATATGAGATGCTGTTCAGATTGCCCTATTAGGGCAGAAGGGATGAGATACCACAATTCAAAACAAGAGAGTTTTCTTAAGAACTGTATTCTGGGGTCGTCCTCTTCTTTGTCATCTCTCAGGACCTGTGGGTTGTTGGCTCAAACCCCACCTTTGGAATTCCCCATTCACCACCATCACCCAGGAAACCGGGTCCTGATTCGGACCTGGAAAGAGTCAACTCCGGCCTGAATGGGAAGGACAATTACTAACCACTGAAACAGCCGTAAGAACTGCGGAAAAAGGTTGGACTCACTATACTTGAGTGAAGGCATCCGTCGACCCTAGTACCTGGGAAGCTGTTCCTACAAAAGACTTGTTGGAAGTTGAAATCGAAGAGAAAAATCTCATAATGGACTCTGAGTAGGATAAAAGCTTACAATTGTAATCTAACCTTTTATTTGCACAGGTAACTAACGAGTGTGACTTGTGATTGAGAGAAAGGACAGAGCTATAGTGAATTGCAGTGCTCCCAAAGGGGGGTTGTTATAGTAGTACTGTACATCTTATTCTTTGTATTGATAATTATTTGGAAACCTAAGGTTTAAAAACAATGACAGGGAAAAATCGATTACTAATTTTGTTTTTAGAGATTCTAGGCCTCAGAGAAGGCCTCGGTCAATTGGCAACTTGGAAAAGGCATGACCAGATAATAGCAAAAACGGGATACCCCATCAAAATATGGGTGACTGTGACAGAGGGTTATGTACCACAAGCCATCACGTTTGATGCTTGTGAGGTGTTAGCTTGTGGAGATTTAAATGCCCAACGACAATTGAGCAGAGAGAACAAATAACTGGGAGAGACCCAACAGCCAGATTGAGAATAGTTGTATGGAAACGATCCTTTATTGCCATCAGAGAAAGGGAGAAACTCAAGGAGAAAACAGGAGAGAAAACAGGAGGCCCTCTTTGAAATGCGGCAGTTCAAACATTTGAGATTCAAACAGGGTATGGGGATGTGAATGCCTGGATAGAATAGGTCAAACATACTGTCAAGAGTCTCAACCATAGCTATTGCTATGCTTGTGCCTCGGGATGACCGATTGCCCAGATAGTGCCCTTCCCATGGGGGTGGACCTAAGACTCCCAAGGGATGCGATGTATGATTGCATTGTACCAAGAAAAGACTGCCTGGGGAAATGAGGCCTGTAAGTCTCTCTTTGCTGTTCCTTGCATGACAGCAATATTGCGGTTCCCCCTGCATTCTCTACAGCTATAGGTAACCATACAGCTTGCCTCTCACGGCAGGGTGTGAGTGCTACCTGGCATCTGGAAGAATTTGCCTTAGGCTACCAAGGACTTGATGGGAAACTTCTCAAGACTTGAGATCCCCAGGGCAGATCTCTGGTGGTACGGTGGAGGGAAGATCTTACGGTCCACCCTACCATCTAATTGGGGAGGCACTTGTGCACTTGTTCAATTAGCTATACCCTTCACCCTGGCATTTGAAAGAGAAACATCACAAATGCCCAGAAGAACTAAAAGAGGCTTAGGAATATCATTTGATGATAGAGTATACATAGATTCTATTGGGGTACCTAGAGGAGTTCCGGATGAACATAAAACCAGAAATCAAATTGCTGCAGGGTTTGAGTCACTGTTCTGGTGGGTAACAATCAATAAAAATGTGGATTGGATTAATTATATCTATTATAATCAGCAGAGATTCATCAAATATACCAGGGATGCGATGAGAGGAATCGCTGAACAACTAGATGCCACCAGCAAAATGGCTTGGGAAAACAGGATAGCATTAGATATGATGCTCGCGGAGGAAGGAGGTGTGTGTGTGATACTGAGCAACCATTGTTGCACTTTTACACCCAACAATACTGTCCCAGATGGCTCAGTAACTAGAGCATTGCAAGGGCTTACCACCCTTGCCAGTGAATTGGCAGAAAATTCGGGAGCAGACTCTTCCATCACAGGATGGTTGAAATCTTGTTTTGGTAAATGGAAAGGGATGGTAATGTCCATATTTACATCCTTGATTGTAGTAGCAGGAGTTTTGACAGCTATTGGCTGTTGCATTATCCCCTGTGTAAGGGGACTTGTCCAGCGGTTAATTGAAACCGCATTATTGAAACAAATGACTATAGATCCACCACCCTACTCAGATAAAATGATGATATTAGAGGAAATGGAGAGCAAAGAAAGGGAAGAAGAGGAAGATATTTACCAAATTACACTTAAAACACATAAATAAATAAATAAATAAAAATAAAAAGAGTTTTTGCAAAAATCAACAGTTTATAAAAAAAATAAAAGGGGGGAATTGTGGGAATAGAAATGTTGTTTTTGCAGAGTTACATTGTTTAGAAGGAGGGAATGTGGTACTGAGATATGCTTACAGTGATAAGAAAGCCTTGCAGGCGACCTTGTAAAATGCAGACAACCAGACTCCTTAGGACATTTAGGTGAAAATCACGGTGTCAAGTCAAGTCAGATAAGTGAAGAAACATTACCACTTTAAACAGTAAAAAAAAAAAAAAAAAAGTCAAAAGAAATTTGAAATTTAACAGCCGGCAACTGAAGGCCATGCATTGTTCGTGAAGCATCAGATAGATTGTGAAACTGGATTACCCATTCATTGGGGATACGGGAGGGTTCTGTCATCAAAAAGTATATAAACTGTATTTTGGAACCAGAAGGCGTGTTCTCCTGCTTGTGGGGCGCCAAATAAATTACTACTTCACTGACATCCTCCCCTGAGCCTAAGTTATTGGTGACAGAGTGTTTCTCACAAGACTAATTAACACAGGGAAAGAAGCTCCCTTAACCAACAAAAAATTCAAGCCTCACTTCTTCGTTCCAACCAGTGGAACTACTAGGGTAGATGCCCCAAGGTCCCTGTCATTCCTGACTGTTGCAAGTTTATCCTGCAGCCTAAGTCAATTTCTTTCTGACATCAGGGGCTGATTGCCCTAGAAAGAGGCTAGCCAATTGCCTCTGTTTGTATACTGAAGCCAGGTCCAAATTTTTGTTTGTTTGCTTTTTTATGTGTGTGGTGGTGTTATATATGGAGTGGTAATTTGTGTCGAGAAGATGGTTGATATTAATAAAGAAAAGGGAGATTTAGGAATGTGGCCATGGGGGTTGGAAAGCCCCATGGTTAATGATAACATTAGACACTTAATGAGGGAACAAAGAAGGGTGATTCAGGAGACTCCATGCAGTCTCCGGTTGCTTGTTCACCAGCATTTAAGACATGGAAGTTTCTGGGTTGTCGTGGTTTAACCCGGCCGGCAGCTAAACACCACGCAGCCGTTCGCTCACCCTCCCCCCTCCCTCTCTGGGACGGGGGAGAGAAATGGAAAGTGAAGCCCGTGAGTTGAGATAAAGACAGTTTAATAAGACAGGAAAATAATAATAACAAAAAATAATAATAACAATAATAATAATAATGATACAATAGTGATAATATGAAAGTAATAATAGTATGTACAAACAAGTGATGCACAATGCAATTGCTCACCACCCGCTGACCGATGATGCCCAGCCTAACCCCGAGCAGTCCGGCCCCCTACCCCGGCTAGCCACCCCTATATATTGTTTAGCATGACGTCAGATGGGATGGAATACCCCTTTGGCTAGTTTGGGTCACCTGTCCTGGGTCTGTCCCCTCCCAGCTCTTACTGCACCCCCAGCCTGCCCATTGGCAGGAGAGAGCAAAAGGCTGAAATGTCCTTGGCTTAGTATAAGCACTGCTCTGCAACAATTAAAACATCGGGGTGTTATCAGCACTCTTCTCATCCTAAGCCAAAACACAGCATTCCACCAGCTACTAGGAAGAAAATTAATTCTGTTCTAACTGAAACCAGGACATCTAGCCACCCCTTATTCCATAGCATTTATGTCATGCTCAGGTTACACTCTTTTCCATACATTCTAATTAGTCACCTATAGTAATCATGGTAGTGATAACATATAGTATAATATACTAATTAACATGGTACAATTCAGTTCATGGGCTATTCTCACCCAGTATTGAATCTCCTTGAGGTACACACCGGACCTCTCCGTTCTTTTGCATCACCCACCAAGTGTATCCAGGTCCCTGAGCGAAAACAATTCCACAAATAGGTTTGCCTTTTCCTGAGGCAGGAGAAGCCCAGACTGTTTTACCCAGCATATTTTTTACATGCACTACAGGAACTTTATCCCCATCTACAGTACGTAACAGGTTTGATTGTGCAGGTCCAGCTCGGTTGGTAGATCCCCTAGTATTGACTAACCAGGTGGCCTTTGCCAAATGCGTATCCCAGTTTTTGAACGTCCCAGCGCCCATTGCTTTCAAGGTAGTCTTTAACAGGCCATTGTATCGTTCAACTTTCCCGGAGGCTGGTGCATGATAGGGGATGTGATACACCCATTCAATACCATGTTCTTTGGCCCAAGTGTCTATAAGGTTGTTTCGGAAGTGAGTCCCATTGTCTGACTCTATTCTTTCTGGGGTGCCATGTCGCCATAGGACTTGCTTTTCAAGGCCCAGGATGGTGTTCCGGGCGGTGGCATGAGGCACAGGACATGTTTCCAGCCATCCGGTGGTTGCTTCCACCATTGTAAGTACGTGGCGCTTGCCATTGCGAGTTTGAGGGAGTGTGATGTAATCAATCTGCCAGGCCTCTCCATATTTATATTTCAGCCACCGTCCTCCATACCAAAGAGGCTTTGACCGTTTGGCTTGCTTGATTGCAGCACATGTTTCACAGTCATGAATGACCTGTGCTATAGCGTCCATGGTCAGGTCCACCCCTCGATCACGAGCCCATCTGTATGTTGCATCTCTACCTTGATGGCCTGAGGTGTCATGGGCCCATCGGGCTATAAATAATTCACCTTTATGCTGCCAATCCAGGTCCACCTGAGCTACTTCAATCTTAGCAGCCTGATCCACCTGCTGGTTGTTCTGATGTTCTTCAGTAGCCCGATTCTTGGGCACATGAGCATCTATGTGGCGTACTTTCACAGCCAGGTTCTCTACCCGAGCAGCAATATCTTGCCACAATGCAGCAGCCCAGATGGGTTTGCCCCTGCGCTGCCAGTTGTTTTGCTTCCATTGCTGTAACCATCCCCACAGGGCATTTGCTACCATCCATGAATCGGTGTAGAGATAGAGAACTGGCCATTTTTCTCGTTCAGCAATGTCTAAAGCCAGCTGAATGGCTTTCACTTCTGCAAACTGACTCGATTCACCTTCTCCCTCAGCAGCTTCTGCAACTCGTCGCGTAGGACTCCATACAGCAGCCTTCCATCTTCGATGCTTCCCCACAATACGACAGGACCCATCAGTGAACAGGGCATATTTCTTTTCATTCTCTGGCAACTGGTTGTACAGTGGGGCTTCTTCAGCACGACCCACCTCCTCCTCTGATTATATCCCAAAGTATTTGCCTTCTGGCCAGTCCATGATCACTTCCAAGATTCCTGGGCGACTGGGGTTTCCTATTCGAGCCCGCTGAGTAATCAGTGCAACCCACTTGCTCCAGGTAGCATCAGTTGCATGGTGCGTAGAGGGGACCCTTCCCTTGAACATCCAGCCTAGTACTGGCAATCGGGGTGCTAGGAGGAGCTGCGCTTCAGTACCGACCACCTCCGAAGCAGATCGAACTCCTTCATATGCTGCCAATATCTCCTTTTCAGTTGGAGTATAGCGGGCCTCAGATCCTCTGTATCCCCGACTCCAAAACCCCAGGGGCCGACCTCGAGTTTCCCCAGGTTCTTTCTGCCAGAGGCTCCAGGTGGGGCCGTTCTCCCCGGCTGCAGTGTAGAGCACATTCTTTACATCTGGTCCTGTTCGGACTGGCCCAAGGGCTACTGCATGGACTATTTCCTGCTTGATTTGTTCAAAGGCTTTTCGCTGTTCAGGGCCCCATTCAAACTCATTCTTCTTACGGGTTACTTGGTAGAGCAGGTTTACAATCAGACTGTAATTTGGGATGTGCATTCTCCAAAACCCCACAACACCTAGGAAAGTCTGTGTTTCTTTTTTGCTAGTTGGTGGAGACATAGCTGTTATTTTGTTGATCACATCCATTGGGATTTGACGACATCCATCTTGCCATTTTATTCCTAAAAACTGGATCTCTCGTGCAGGTCCTTTGACTTTATTTTGTTTTATGGCAAAACCGGCTTTCAGAAGGATTTGGACTATTTTCTTCCCTTTCTCGAAAACTTCCTCTGCTGTGTCACCCCACACAATAATGTCATCGATGTACTGCAGATGTTCAGGAGCTTCCCCCTGCTCTAGCGCAGACTGGATCAGTCCATGGCAAATGGTAGGGCTGTGTTTCCACCCCTGGGGCAGCTGATTCCAAGTATATTGGACTCCCCTCCAAGTGAAGGCAAATTGTGGCCTGCACTCTGCTGCTAGAGGGATGGAGAAAAATGCATTAGCGATATCAATTGTGGCGTACCAGTTGGCTGCCTTTGACTCAAGTTCATACTGAAGTTCCAGCATGTCCGGCACTGCAGCACTCAGTGGTGGCGTCACTTCGTTCAGGCCACGATAGTCCACTGTTAGTCTCCACTCGCCATTAGACTTTCGCACTGGCCATATGGGACTATTGAAAGGTGAATGGGTCTTGCTGATCACTACTTGGCTCTCCAATTGACGAATTAGCTTATGGATGGGAATCAGGGAGTCTCGGTTAGTGCGATATTGCCGCCGGTGCACAGTTGTGGTAGCGATTGGCACTTGCTGTTCTTCGACCCTCAGCAACCCCACAACAGAGGGGTCCTCTGAGAGACCAGGCAAGGTAGATAATTGTTTAATGCCCTCTGTCTCTAAGGCAGCTATACAAAAAGCCCACCGGAACCCTTTTGGGTCCTTGCAATATCCTCTTCTAAGGTAGTCTATGCCAAGGATACATGGAGCATCCGGGCCAGTCACAATGCGGTGCTTTTCCCACTCATTCCCAGTCAGACTCACTTCAGCCTCCAATACAGTCAACTGCTGAGATCCCCCTGTCACTCCACAAATATAGATGGGCTCTGGTCCTTTATAGCTCGATGGCATTATAGTACATTGTGCACCGGTGTCTACTAAAGCCTTATACTTCTGTGCGCGTGATGTGCCAGGCCATCGAATCCACACAGTCCAATAAACTCGATTGTCCCTTTCCTCCCCCTGGCTGGAGGCAGGGCCCCCCTAATCCTGGTCAGAATCTTCTTCGTTTCTGCGTTTGAAGGACTGTCTGCTGGAAGTTGGAGCAGCAAACTTTTCAGAGAAACCCTTTTTCCCAATTGTTTTCTTTTGCAACTCACGTACCCGTGCCTCTAGGGTCGCGGTAGATTTTCCATCCCATTTTCTCATGTCCTCTCCATGGTCTCGTAAGTAAAACCACAGGGTGGCACGGGGTGAGTACCCACCATATCGTCTTCCTTGTGTGGGTGAACGCCTACCCCTGACAGCTGAGACACTGCTTTGTACAGGTACAGAGGAGAATAATCTCTCTTCAAGTTGGTGAACCTTTTCAGAAAGTTTCTCCACAGTGTTCTCTTTCGGTCGTTGGACACTGGTTGGTTCAGTTTGGGGGGAAGATAGATTCTCTTTAAGTTGGTGGACCTCTTCAGAAAGTTTCTCCACAGCTGAGACGCAGGCCTGTAAGGAAGAGGAGAGACTTTCTTCGTACTGCCGGAGTTGTTTAGCCGCTTCATCCACTGTGGGTTCCTCATCCTCTTTCCAGGCCATTATTGCCAATGAGCTGGCATATGATGATGGTGCACTCCGTACAAACTTCCGCCACATGGGTCGTGTACACTTGACTTCATCTGGGTCTTTGGATGTTTCTCTGAGGTCTGGATCCTCATAAATCACTTCCCGTACGGCTAATTCCCTCAGGTACTGGATTCCCTTCTCCATAGTGGTCCACTTGCCTGGTAGACATACAAGTTCTTCCTTGAAGGGATACCTTTCCCTCACAGCTGAGAGGAGACGCCTCCAGAGGCTGGTGGATTGTGCTCCATCTGCAATTGCTTTGTCAATGCCGGCGTCTCGAGCAAGGGATCCCAGCCGCTTCGCTTCCCTGCCGTCTAATTCCACACAATTGGCTCCAGAGTCCCAGCACCGGAGCAGCCAGGTGACAAGCTGCTCACCTATACAGCGACCAAAATCTTTTCGCACATCTCGTAGCTCGCGCTCGTTTAGGCTTCGGGTAGTTACTGTTGATTTTTCGACATCCTCATCTTCCTCCTCCTGAATCCTTGATGGCCCAGCGTTGTCGTCATCTTCGTCATCTCTATACCTAGTTTTGGCAGAAGCCTTACCTGGATTGGCAGAAGACTCTCTGCGTTCTAAACGACCTGAATCTCTATACCATTTTTTCACCTTCTCTACAGGGGCAGCTTGCACTGCTACTGCTCGTTTCTCTGACCCCGTTACAGGGTCTGCCACAGGGGTTGGAATACCCTCTGCAGGATCAACTTGCACTGCTACAGCTCGTTTCTCTGACCTTGTTACAGGGTCTGCCACAGGGGTTGGAATACCCTCTGCAGGATCAACTTGCACTGCTACAGCTCGTTTCTCTGACACAGCCACAGGAGTTGGAGCGGCTGCAGGAGCTGGAGCTGGAGCAGTTGCAGGAGCTGGGACTGGAGCGGCTGCAGGAGCTGGGACTGGAGCGGCTGCAGGAGCTGGAGCTGGAGCGGCTGCAGGAGCTGGGACTGGAGCGGCTGCAGGAGCTGGGACTGGAGCGGCTGCAGAATCCACCGTAGGGGTCACAGTGGCCGTTGGATCTGTCACAGGGCTTGGAGTGGCCGCAGGGTCTGTCACTAAGTTGATAGCAGTATCAATGGCAGCTCGATAGGCATGAGCCAGGCCCCAGCACGTTATAATGATTTGTGTTACTTTGGAACTGCCAGAATCATGACACCTTTTTTTTAAGCATTCTGCCAGTTTTTGAGGATTTTGCCATTGTTCAGGGGTGAATTTCCAACACACTGGGGGTGCCAACTGCTCTAGATGCCTGCCCATATCCACCCATACTCCCTGCCACCCACAACTATCCTGCCTCCGGGCAGATCTCCGGATGAGCTTCCCAAGTAGTTGTTTAACTTTAAGCAGAATCTGAAGTGCATTCATGAGGCAGAACAACAAGACTATGGTATTCTGAGTATCCCAGAAATATTCAATATCTTGGAGAGCTATTGTGACAATCTCAGGGGATAAGAGGGTGGTGAAGGAGGAAGGCAGAGTGATCCAGGAGGACATGGGTGTTTTCTGTTGCTGTTATTTGCAAAGTTGTTTGACCAATGAAAAGTTGTTTTTGAAAAGGACTGCTGTGGGGAGAAGGGTATAAGCCTGTCCTCAAGATAAAAAAAAAGGCAACACGATGAAGTTATGACATCAATAAAGAAGTAGAAAGACGTAATGAAAAGGAACAGGCAAGCAGGACAGAGACCAGAACGGGAACAGGCACACTGATCGCCTCATGAAGATAGAATCACAGAATCACAGAATCACAGAATTTCTAGGTTGGAAGAGACCTCAAGATCATCGAGTCCAACCTCTAACCTAACACTAACAGTCCCCACTAAACCATATCCCTAAGCTCTACATCTAAACGTCTTTTGAAGACTTCCAGGGATGGTGACTCCACCACCTCCCTGGGCAGCCTGTTCCAGTGCCTAACAACCCTTTCAGTAAAGAAGTTCTTCCTAACATCTAACCTAAAACTCCCCTGGCGCAACTTTAGCCCATTCCCCCTCGTCCTATCACCAGGCACGTGGGAGAACAGGCCAACCCCCACCTCACTACAGCCTCCTTTAAGGTATCTGTAGAGAGCAATAAGGTCGCCCCTGAGCCTCCTCTTCTCCAGGCTGAACAAGCCCAGCTCCTTCAGCCGCTCCTCGTAGGACTTGTTCTCCAGGCCCCTCACCAGCTTCGTCGCCCTTCTTTGGACCCGCTCAAGCACCTTGATGTCCTTCTTGTAGCGAGGGGCCCAAAACTGAACACAGTACTCGAGGTGCGGCCTCACCAGAGCCGAGTACAGGGGGACGATCACCTCCCTAGCCCTGCTGGTCACGCTGTTTCTGATACAAGCCAGGATGCCGTTGGCCTTCTTGGCCACCTGAGCACACTGCTGGCTCATATTCAGCCGACTGTCCACCATCACTCCCAGGTCCTTCTCTGCCTGGCAGCTCTCCAACCACTCATCTCCCAGCCTGTAGCTCTGCTTGTGGTTATTGCGCCCCAGGTGCAGGACCCGGCACTTGGCCTTGTTAAACTTCATGCAGTTGAACTCAGCCCATCGGTGCAGCCTATCCAGATCCTCCTGCAGAGCCTTCCTACCCTCGAGCAGATCGACACACGCACCTAACTTGGTGTCATCTGCAAACTTACTGAGGGTGCACTCAATGCCCTCGTCCAGATCATTGATGAAGATGTTAAAGAGGACCGGCCCCAGCACCGAGCCCTGGGGGACGCCACTAGTGACTGGCCTCCAACTGGACTTGACTCCATTTACCATGACTCTGGGCCCGGCTATCCAGCCAGTTTCTAACCCAACGAAGCGTGCGCCAGTCCAAGCCAAGAGCAGCCAGTTTCTTGAGGAGAATGCTGTGGGAGACGGTGTCAAAAGCCTTGCTGAAGTCAAGGTAGACCACATCCACAGCCTTTCCCTCATCCACCCAGTGCGTCACTTTGTCATAGAAGGAGATCAGGTTCGTCAAGCAGGATCTGCCTTCCATAAACCCATGCTGACTGGGCCTGATCGCCTGCTTGCCCTTCAAGTGCCGCATAATGACTCCCAAGAGGATCTGCTCCATGAGCTTCCCTGGTACTGAGGTCAAACTGACAGGCCTGTAGTTCCCCGGGTCAGCCCTCCGGCCCTTCTTGTAGATGGGCGTCACATTTGCTAGCCGCCAGTCAGCTGGGACCTCCCCCAATAGCCAGGACTGCTGATAAATGATGGATAGGGGCTTGGCCAGCTCCTCTGCCAGTTCTCTCAGTACCCATGGGTGGATCCCATCCAGCCCCATTGACTTGTGCACATCCAAGTGCCGTACCAGGTCACCAACCAGTTCTTCGTGGATGGTGAGGGCCACATCCTGCTCCCCATCCCCTTCCACCAGCTCAGGGGACTGGGTATCCAGAGAACAACCGGTATTGCCGCTAAAGACTGAGGCAAAGAAGGCATTGAGCACCTCCGCCTTTTCCTCATCTCTTGTAACTAAGTTTCCCCCCGCATCCAGTAAAGGATGGAGATTCTCCTTAGTCCTCCTTTTTGTGTTGATGTATTTATAAAAGCGTTTTTTGTTATCTTTAACGGCAGTAGCCAGATTGAGCTCCAGATGAGCTTTGGCCTTCCTAATTTTGTCCCTGCACAGCCTCGCTACAACCTTATAGTCCTCCCTAGTGGCCTGCCCACTTTTCCAAAGATTATAAACCCTCTTTTTTCTCCTAAGCTCAAGCCACAGTTCTCTGTTCAGCCAGGCTGGTCTTCTTCCCCGCCGGCTCATCTTTGGGCACATGGGAACAGACCGCTCCTGCGCCATTAGGATTTGCCTCTTGAAGAGCGCCCAGCCTTCCTGGACCCCTCTGCCCTTCAGAACCGCCTCCCAAGGGATTCCACCAACTAGTGTCCTGAGCAGCCCAAAGTCAGCCCTCCGAAAGTCCAATACAGTGGTTTTACTGGTTCCCTTCCTGGCCTCGCCAAGAATAGTGAACTCCACCATTTCGTGGTCAATCTGCCCAAGACAGCTCCCGACAATCACATCCTCCACCAGTCCTTCTCTGTTTGTGAAGAGAAGGTCTAGCGGGGCACCACCCCTGGTAGGTTCACTAATCAGCTGCGTCAGGAAGCTATCTTCCACTTTCTCCAGAACCCTCCTAGACTGCTTTCTCTGGGCTGTGTTGTGCTTCCAGGATATGTCAGGGAAGTTGAAGTCCCCCACGAGTACAAGCGCTGAAGATTTTGCAACTTCTGTCAGCTGCCTGTAGAACTCCTCATCCGTCTCCTCATCCTGGTTCGGCGGTCTATAGCAGACCCCGGCCAGGACACTAGCCTTGTTGTCCCTGCCGATCCTAACCCAAAGGGACTCGATCTTGTCATTCCTAGCCTCGAGTTCTACAACATCAAAAGACTCTCTAATATAGAGAGCCACACCGCCACCCCTTCTGTGCTGCCTGTCCCTTCTGAAGAGCCTATAGCCAGGCATCGCAGCACTCCAGTCATGAGACTGGTCCCACCACGTTTCCGTGATGGCAACCAAGTCGTAGCCTGCCCGCTGCACGATGGCTTCCAGCTCTTCCTGTTTGTTACCCATGCTGCGTGCATTGGTGTAGATGCACTTCAGCTGGGCCATTACCTTATCCTCCGGCCTTGCCATTGCTCCCCCTGGCACAGCCCCAACAATCCTTGCTTCAGCCCCATCCCCCTTCTTACCTAGTTTAAAGCCCTATCAATGAGCCCCGACAGCTCCTGGCCAAGGATCCTTTTTCCCCTAAAGGACAGGGACCCGTCTACGGCCATCAGACCAGGTGCTGAGTAAACTGCCCCATGGTCGAAAAACCCAAGATCTCTGCGTTGGCACCAGCCCCGGAGCCACGTGTTTAACAGGTGGGCTTTCCTTGTCCTCTCCGTACCCCTCCCTGTCAACGTAGGGATGGACGAAAACACTACCTGCACTCCCGCTCCGTCCACTAACCGTCCCAGCCCCCTAAAGTCACTTTTGATTGCCTTCAGGCTTCTGTCTTCAATGTCGTCACTGCCCGCCTGGACTATCAAAAGAGGATAATAATCAGAGGGGCGTACCAGGTTGGGAAGCTTCCTGGCAATGTCCCTGACCCTGGCCCCAGGGAGGCAGCAGACTTCCCTACGGGTAGGGTCAGGCCGACAAATAGGACCCTCTGTTCCCCTAAGGATAGAGTCTCCCACAGCAATCATCCTTCTTTCTTTCTTGATGGAGGCAGTCCTGAGTCGTGGAGTCGACCTCCTCGCCCTAGGCATCCTCCTGGGAACACTTTCTACCTCTTCCTCAGTTGCTGGTCTATCAAGCTCCAGGGCCTCAAACCTGTTGTGTAAGGGCACCTGGGAAGGTGGGGCCGGAAGGGGAGGGCATCGCCTGCCATGTCGAGCAGGGACCTGTCTCCATTCCTCCTCAGGTTAGGTTCGGCCAAACTCAGCAAATCGCTCAAAGAAGCTCGTACAGAAAGTCGCTGGAAATAGGCACACCAGAGCTGGAAAGAAGCTCAATCTGAGAGAAGTGGACCCGCGCACACAACTGCCCCTCGCTGGTAAGCAGTTGCGCATTATGGGGAATCATACGTCCTTAGAAACAAAGGCTGTCCTGGTAACCTTACAGCTTATTCTCCTTATTAATGATCAGACGGTTTATGATCCTGAAATATGGGACCAAACTGAGGTGAAGGTGTGGGACTCTGCAACTAAAAACGACAAGGTTGCGGTGGGATTGCTCGGCACCTGGCGAGCAGTCTCTGAGGCCTTAAAGAGCCATGTGGGGCCACAATCAGAAACGTGTGGTTTGCCAGATAGTGAGGGAGCTGTGGGATCCTTTACTGATCCGACTGCTATGCCATGGGCCCCTCTGCTGCTACAGCCATCGCAGGCTTTTGCTGTTACGTCCCCTGCTGACGTGGACGTGTCTTTTGACCCAGGCCCTATTGGCCTTGAAAAGGAGATGGATATGCTTTTCTTCGATCCGGGAAGAACGGGATACATAAGGCCCGAAGGCCGAGTTGCTTGACAACTTAAAGCAAGACATATTGTTCAAAAGGAATGGAAAATGGAGACTTGTTAGTAATCAAGAAAAGGCATGGAAAATGGAGACTGTTAAGTCAAGGAACTTAAAGGATTGTTTGTTACCTTTTCTGATTGTACATATGTATAGGTGTACTTGAGTTTAGTATGTAAAACAATTTTCTATGTATTTAGAATGTTTGATGTTCGTGTATGCCTGTTGGTAGAGCGTAGACTCCCCGCACACCCAGCACTGTATACTTGCCTTTTATAAATATTCCTTTTATAAATATTACTAAATTCAGATTGAGTTGAGACTTCATTTATAACAGTGTTGGTTTTTTTGTTTTTCTTCATTACATTTCAAAGTTGGTCCAAAAATTCCATAGGGGTTTCTTTTGGACCTTGTTGGAACAGATTCTCAATTCCCAATTTAACCAGATTTTAGCGTTTAATTTCCGGGGTGATTAGGGTCTCAGTGGGGGGTCGGGCAGGGGAATGCAATTGTTGACAGTTCCCTGAGTGGTCCCATTGGCAATCTGAGCTCACACACGAACTCAAGGCTGTTCCATGACAACTGTCTCAGACCCATCAAATCGACCCTGAAAGCAGGCCCAACCCCTTGATTGAAGGCATTTCCCACACCCTCACAAAGGATACAAAGGATAAGAAATACTATACTTCCTGGTATTGTTTTTACAGAGGCAATTGAGCCATGGGCAAGAATGGAGGAATAACTTTTTCATTCTGGAGGAGGAAGTGGCCAAGGCCTTTAACCTTAGTAACTGCTGGGTTTGTGGAGGACCAGGGGGAACTGAAAGTTGGCCCTGGATAGCTGGCCCGGTCAAACCCAAGTGGTGGGTTAGTAATCTGAGTGAAGTTCATGTTATAAATGACTATAAATCCGTCAATATGGGGGTTTAAAAAGGTATTGATGCCTAAATAAATTCACTGTCCCCCTTCTTACCAAATTCCCAGGGCTCAAGCCTGAACCACCAAAGGAATGACTCTCTCCGTTCTACCGCTTCGATAATCAGTCAGCCCCCTCCCCCTCTCCAGTACTTGGGAAACTGACCAAACACCACAGCAAATACACCAAAACTTCTAAACTGTTAGTTACTTAGATAATGCTCCCGCCTTTTTCTTGTCACACTCAAAGCATTTAAGAGCAAAAAGAGGATCACAAGATACTCCGCCAGGCCCATATATTGGGCACCACCAATCAAAACTTGGATAAAACAGCGCTTCTTTTCGGTCTGTCACGCACTTCGTTCGTCTCCGGCCGCGCCCCTCACGGAGAATATGGAACTGTGGATCAGAACTCTGCACTCGCTTCGCAGCAATGCTGCATCTCACTCACACAGCGCAATCATGCAATCACACAAAGAGGCCTCTAGCACATCTCATTCATACCACAAGAATATAATTTAGAATGATAACCAACCAAACAAGTATTGTCTCTGACTGTGTTCTTCGTGGAGTGACTCATTCCACTTTGTTTCAAACCCTTACACTTACACAAATACTTTCAACACAAAATACCTGGACATTTAAGAATAAGACATACAATTATTAACACTCCAGCACCTGAAAACATACCATTTGTCTGCAGCTTCAGGAGGTCTTTGTCTGCTCCTGCGGTGAGTGGCTGAGAGTGGAGTCCCCTCTGAGCAAAACACTCAGGGTGCACTTAAGGGCGTCCGCTCCGCAGCTGATCCCGCAGCTGAGTAGAGTGTCTCCTGACTGGCTCGCCAAAATGACTTACAGAAAGCTGACTCCACAATCAGTAAGATTGTAAAGTAGGTATGTTTACTCAGCGCTGGGTGGCACGGGAGGGGTAGTCCCACCAAAGTCGTGCACGCCTAACGTGGTAGCTTGCTTTGGTTATCTCTAGTAAAGAGTTACATATACATGAAGTTTCCCAGTACACCTATACATATGCATAACCTCTCCCTTTGTGAACAGTCCTCCTTATCTCAGACCCCTTGGTTAAAGTCAGAACCAGGTTTGGAGGTTGTTTTGATCTGGTTCTCGGTGTTCAAGGGGCTCCTGTTATCTGGAGGTCTAAGCACAGCACAGGCACAGTACATTGCAAATGTAGCACATATTCATTCTTAATCAATTGCTCTCTAATTTCTAATTCCAATGTTCCAGCTACAGCATACTTGCTCTCTTCCGGATGCACGGGTATTCTACTATTAACATTAATGTTCAAAGCCTGACAGACCCAGTCCTCTGTGGACCCAAATATCGGCCAAAATACATGGGGTCTTAAGGGTTCTTTTGGTCATTCTGTCATATAATAATGGACCATTTTTAATTTACTCTTTCATTTTCTGGGGCCCCTATTGTTCCAATTTCTAATCTTTATTCCTATTGGACTTTCTGGTGGTATGTCTGGTAATTTGCTCCCTTTCTTCTGGTCCTTGGTCTTCAATTCTGTCTGACCCATCTAGGAATTTTACTATGGCAATTCCCACAGCCCTTGGTTACCTTAGTAAGAGTGTCTTGCAGGACCTATCACCCACCCACGAATCCTATAGGAATCTCTTCAGTCCTTCACTGGCCAAGTCCCTCGTGGGAGATTGGAACAGTGGTTAGAAGACCTCCATACTCACTTCGGAACTAAGTTCCATCTCAGTCACACTCTTACACACACAGGCAACCGAATTCCACCCAACCAAACGGTATATGCCTTAAATACTTACGACTCCGTCGTCTTCGTTCGGATCTTTGCACGCAGAATTACGGGCAAAATATAGTGCTGCAGCTGGCAAGGGAGCACATAAAAAAATCAAAATCTTTGCTTACCTTTATTCAGGTTCAAGATGGCATCAGTCCTGACCTGACTCAAACAGGAGCCACCAAATGTTGGGGCGCCTCTCCTAGATCAAATCAGAATTCAGGAACCAAAGCCATCCCGGACGAGCCCCCATTTGTAATAAATGGCTCAGTCTTCAAAATAGGACTATAATCAAAGTTTACAATTTATTAAAGGAATAGAGGTAAGCAAACAGCGCTGGGTGCGCCGGGAGTTTCTGCTCCACCAAGACGCACACCAGTTACATCAAGCAGCTGATTTTTATGCTCCTAGACTAATACATATTCATTACTATTTCTAAAAAAACCAAGGTTATTATAATTTGTTTCCAGAATCCAAACCCTCCTACTGGAGCATGTGTATCAGTCTCCGGTGGTCCCTCTGGGGGTCTCTTGTGCTGAAGGCTTGTAGTCTTCCTCCCAGGTTTTGTTCTTCGGTCGTTCTTCAGCTTCCCCCCCCCCTCCTTATTTAGTAGTCTCTGGGCCAGATGTCAGAAAGTTGTGCCTCGTGCAATAGTCAGCAGTTATCTCAAAAAACTCCCCCCCTATTCTCTTATCTCCCAGACCTGAGTCTCAAGGTTTACCCTTCAAACCCTCTATCGACACAAACTGCTAGACCATTCTTTTGCAAGATACAAGAACTATATACACTAACCACTCTGTTTCTCTTGGACTTGTGGTTATTTATACAAAGGAATGTAAGACAGAAGGTCACATTTCATTATGAGGCCCTAGCATTGTTCCATATTGACATGAATCAGATTAACATATTTCAGAGTTCATAATGGGACACAATTTTTGAAAGAGGAAGGAGGCCCGTGGCAATTGCACTCGTCAGATCAGGGTATATACTGTTTAAACAGAACAGGAACGGTAGCGGTAGGAAAAAGCATTTGTAATTGGACTCTGTCTCCCGGATATGATTGTACTGATCCTGAATGTAGACCTATAAACTGTACAGCATGTAGTGGGAAATGGAATGCCACACATGTCCAGCTGAGAAACAGGACTTGGCTGAAATGCTCATATAGGGAATTTTTTGGATCTGGGTGTGAAACCGTGGCAAGAGGACAAGCAGGGGGACAATTTGACAGTCAGATATTGAGCTGTCAGCATGATAATACCACTAGGGAACAGCATGTGGTAAGGGTCTACCGCTGGAGATGGCAAGATGAGAATGGGAGACGAGTGTTCTTTAAACATTTCTGGTCAGCTCATAATATGACAGGCTGCCAAAGAGAACTTGATTGTAATTGTAAGTGGGAATCCAATGCAGGAGTTTGGAGGTGTGCATATACGAGTACAAATGGGGCAGACATTGTAACAGGACCACTCAGTAACAAGAACACTGTATTTTCATGCTCCAAAGAATAAAGAAGGATGGGATGATCCTTTTCCAAATGGGACGTGGGCCTTAAAGGGACATTATTGGGTGTGTGGCAAACATGCCTACAAGAGGCTACCCGAAAACTGGTCGGGAATATGTTGTGTGGGGTATATAAGACCCTTGTTCTTTTTATTGTCACAAATACAAGGAAATCATTTAGGAATAAGATTATATGATGATCTGAATAGAGTAAAACAATCTATTGATGCTTCCTTAGCCAGGAGTAGTGCCCAAAAATGGAGAGAGAATGAATGGCCTCCTGAAAGAATCATACAGCATTATGGATCAGCAACCTGGAATCCGAATGAGGTAGTATCGGGGGCCCGAGAACCTATTTATAATTTGAATCGAATAATTAGGTTGCAAGCTGTCCTTGAAATTGTAACCAATCAAAAATCAATGGCTTTGGATCTTTTGGCTGATCAATCCACCCAGACGAGGAATGCTATCTTTCAACACAGAATGGTTTTAGACTATTTACTAGCAGAAGAAGGGGGAGTGTGTGGAAAACTGAACGATTTTAATTGTTGTTTACAAACTGATGATAATGGGAAAATGGTTAAACAGATAACAAAGGAAATTAGAAAATTAGCCCACGTCCCAGTACAAACTTGGAAGGGTATGGATTGGGATTTGTTTTCATGGCTGCCTGGTGCACCATGGGTTAAAAGGATGTTATTTTTATTTTTATATGGTGTAATGATGTTATTATTCATATCTTGTATGATACCTTGCATTACATTATTGATACACTGAATAATAAATAGTACCCAATTTGTGATGACTTTGGTAGAGAAGAAAGGTGATGTGTCAATAGTGATGCTTAAGAAATGGACCCCCCAAGAAATGACTGATGAAATCCAGTTGTTACTGGCAAAAGTTGAAGAAGCTTAGGGATATGGTTTAGTGGGGACTGTTAGTGTTAGGTCAGAGGTTGGACTCGATGATCTTGAGGTCTCTTCCAACCTAGAAATTCTGTGATTCTGTGATTCTGTGAAGAGACACGAATCGAGAATATTAAAAAGAAGATGAGGGATTGTAAGGAATGTTTCAGCAGTTTGTGTCAATAGAGGGTTTGAAGGGTAAACCTTGAGTCTCCAGGGATAAGAGAACAAAGGGGTTTCAGAATAACTGCTAACTATTGTGACTATTGCATGGGATGCTGTGCAAGTCTCTGACATCCAGATGGACAAAGGAGAAGGACAAGGACAAAGCCTGGGAGGAAAACTAGGAGCCTTCAGCACGAGAGACCCCCAGAGGGACCACCGGAGACTGATACGCATGCTCCAGTAGGAGGGTGCAGATTCCAGGAACTAATTATGATAACCCTGCCTTTTCCAAACGTGGTGATGAATATGTATTAGCCTAGGAGCATAAAAACCAGCCGCCTGATGTAATGTGTGTGTGTGTTGGAGGAGCCCAGACTCCCCGCGCACCCAGTGCTGTTTACTTGCCTTTTATTAACCCCATAAATAAACCTTATAAAGCTAAATTGACTCAGAATTTATAACAGGCACCACCAATCAAAACTTGGATAAAACAGCACTTTTTTTCAGTCTGTCAAGTGCTTCGTTCATCTCCGGCCACTCCCCTCGCAGAGAATACGGAACCACGGATCAGAACTCCACACTCACTTCGCAGTGATGCTGCGTCTCACTCATACAGCACAATCACACAGAGAGGTCCCTAGCACATCTCATTCATACCACAAGAATATGTAATTTAGAATGATAACCAACCAAACAAGTATTGTCTCTGGAGTGACTCATTCCACAATACTTTGTCTCAAACACATACACTTACACAAATGCTTTCAACATGAGATACCCAGCCATCCACAAATAAGACATACAATTATTACCACTCCAATTAATATCCCTTCAGCAGCTGCAAATATTACCCAGATAACCTTGTCACAATTGTGAGAGGCCCGCTTACCCTTCTCCTGCTTCTTAGACAGTCATTATTAGGTCTGTCCTGGCTCCCAAAACTGGTATGCAGTGGTAACCTCGGATTTGCTCAATCTACTCCCAAGATCACTAGTGACCGCTCTATCGATCAGCAAATCCCCCTTGATTCTATTGGTCAGCAAATACCCCTTGACCACTCTATCGATCACCAAATCTCCCTTGACCTCTCTATTGGTCAGCCTGTAGGGTACCCTTCTCCCATATGGGGACTATGCTGCACGCCAGACATCTCTGTATGATTTACCAGCTTCCCTGGCCACGCATATGACTTACAGGCCCTTCCTATACTATAAAACATACCTTTTGTCCGCAGCTTCAGGAGGTCTTTGCTCCCACAGTGAGCAGCTGAGAGTGGAGGCTCCTCTGAGGAAAATACTCGGGGTGCACCTAGGGGCGTCCACTCCGCAGTCGATCCCACAGCCGAGCAGAGCGGCTCCTGGCTGGCTCGCCAAACTGACTTGAGGAAAACAGACTCCACAGTCAATAAGACTGTAAAGTAGGCATGTTTATTCAGCACTGGGCGGCACGGGGGGTAGTCCCGCCAAAGTCATGCGCACCTGACGTGGCAACTTGCCTTGTTTCTATGAAGTAAAGAGTTACATATGCATGAAGTTTCATAATATGCCTATACATATTCATAACCTGTCCCCGCTTCATATTAAAATTAGTTCCAAGGAGTCATTTCTATAAACTCCTCCCATCTGTGCTTGCACAGTGTCTCCTGGTGGTGGTTGTCGGGGGTCGTGGGGATGAAGATTGATGACTCTTCCTCGTCACCGCTAGTTGACCTCTTTGCGCAGACTCAGTTGCTCCTTGGCTCTTGTCCATCCGCAGGACCAGTTTCTGCCAGTTTCTTAAGATAGGCTCACACTCTTATTAGGAGACTGACCTTGGTAAGGGGCCCAAGGCTTCTTGCTTTAGTTAATTTACACAATGCACCATAGTTAGCAAAGACACTAAGTAGCAGCCTAGTTTAATGCCATGAGCGCTCTATCTCTACTTGATAAGATTCTCCTCACTCCCTCTCTCAGTCCCCCCTTTTCTAAAAAGTTAGTAAATTCTTTTACTATTTCTAGGTTCAATATAGTGTTTCTCTATCACTCTTTCAAAGTATGGTAGACTCCAGTTTCTGTCTGAGTTGGTTCTTTTTCCACTCGCTGTAGGAGTTTTTAGTTTAAGACCATTCCCCCTTGTCCTATCATTACCAAGTAAAGAGTCCTCATCCATCTTTCTTATAAGACCCCTTTAAGTATTGAAAGGTCACAATGAGGTCACCCTGGAGCCTTCTCTTCTCCAGGCTGAACAGCTCCAGCTCTCAGCCTTCCTTCCTAGGAGAGGAGCTCCAGCCCTCTGATCATCTTTGTAGCCCTCCTCTGGACTCGATCTAACAACCACACACCTTTCTTGTGCTGGCACCCTGTGTGTGCACAAGTCCCTGCTGCCACTGTGCACAAATCCAACAAAAGGTGGTTGCTTGGAGGGGTTTGGGGACTGAGGTGTAGGTTATATCAACCTCTTCAGATAGCAGGTGATATATTTACCTGTGAATGGGAGTCTCCACGTCAGTCTCTTTCTGAGCCTGGATGCCAACCACCGAGGAAGGTGCCCTGAGGTGGGTACTGCAATGGTGTTAACATGCAGAAGGATGGCAGGACTTGGGCTGGGCAGACAGGGGAAAAGGGGGATGGTTTGCAAACTCACCAGCAGGGATTTGGTGAGCCCTGGTGCCAGGGCTGGTTTTGACTACTAAATGCAGAAACGTTTGTATGAATGGGACCTGGAATTCGAGAATTCTTCCTCCTCAGCTGGATCACTGAGTTCGGGTTGGTCTGATTTATAGCTGATTTCTCCATTGATTTCTCTGTTCTGCCAAACGGTAGAATGGATCGTGAAGATCAGGAAGAATTTCATAGTTTGTATACAGAAGTTGAAAGAGGCATTTGTGTTCTGCAGAGGGGCAGAAGTTTGGAGCCTGCTTTGTTTAAGCCCTTCAGTAACTGAGGAACAACCTGGAAATGGTGAGAGAAGTGGATTTTTATATTCTTGTTTTAAGATTCCTGACTTATTTTTTGTGGAGAGAACCTAGATACATAATTTCTGGTTTCTGAATTCCAGTACTGCAGTTCCATATCTAAAAATCAGGCAGCTACATCTTTAATTTGTATCATTAAATGACTGGAATTTCTGGTTCTCCAGTCCTGTACTTACCTATAGGGCATTTTTTTTCCATTAATATGTGTTGTAGAATGGAGATTATTGTTTCCTACCAATTTTGGGAAAAGTGTTTCAAAAAATAAACTCCTATTATGAACATAGTCCAGCAGAATAATTTCAGTCCAACCCCAGTTATTTAATGATACTGAGTATATTGTATGAACATTTGCTTAGTTAAATATTTTATTCACTTGAGCCAGATTCAGTTGTTGCACTGATACAAACCAGCCCTTGCCTCAGTCCATTGCTTTTCTCTCAGGTCAGTGTGTTCTGACGTACCCTTTAGCAGCAGGATTTTCTGGTCTGGCCAAAATGGGCAACTGGGGGCAAATAAGAGAGGCAGAGGAATAGGCACGTCCCTCACAGGTACATGCAGCCTATACCTTGAGCTTCACCTTCCAACTAGAAACAAGAGCCGTACCTGAGATGCTGCCCCACCTGGGAGGGTGGTGGTGGGGAGGAGCGCATTGGAGGTGCAGACATGTGGAAGCAGTGCTTTGGCTTTGCCAGAGTTGTGCTTCTTGCTCATTTCATGTCTCGTCTGTACTGGTAAATGCTCGACTCTGGATTTGGGAGAGAGAAGGAGCAATGTGCACGGCTGGGAAGGGAGAGGGATACTGGCCCAAATGGAAGAAGGATGTGCTATCTGTTTCACACAGATGTGAGATTTCACCAGAGAAGTTTTGTAATGATGTGTTTATGCCATACAATTCTGTGGCTATTCACAGGCACTCGGTGTAGTTGTAAAATCACAGAAATTTGTTTTGTGAGGCATGGTTTTAATTACCACGTATTTTCTATGTTTGTCCTGTAAATCACTTTCAAAAAGCAATATTATTGCAAACTGTATTGCAATTTAGTGAATTCCTACAAATGAGTAGGAGAGTTAATGCTTATTAATTAATTTGTAAAGTCAACATACTAATTTTGTGTTGTTTAATAACTCACCATACCATATGCCATTCATTTTAATGTATTTTTCATAAATACATTTTGCTTCAAATTAGTGAGGTCTTGGCAATGTAAAACCTGGCTTCAGCAGTGGTTTTCATAGAGGAGGGAGGTAATAGTGCTTGGCGAGAGGCATTTGTGAAAAGTCCTTAACACTGGAGCATGAATTTGTGAACAACAGCATGTAACTACTGCAAAAGAAGGAGGAACTGGAAGATTTTAATTGCAGCAGACCCAAACTTTAACATCTTTAGATTTTAAATGTAATACCTCTCAAATGCATCGTAGTATTATTACTAGGACAGCTATAACTTTCGTTGTGAGCTAGCTGTATGTTTTTAATTATGAAAGCTATTTGTAATCCCTGTTGAGAAACTTTGCCAGCTCAACTGTTTGCAGAAGCCTTGTATAATTTGTAAGAGAGAACAGCCTAAAGAAGCATCTTTTCTTTGTGCTGGGAAATTCTATTCAATGGCAGACAACTTATACATTGTTTAAAACTCACAGTTTCCCTTCTGTTGTGGTGTAACGCGGCCGGCAGATAAACACCACACAGCCATTCACTCACCCTCCCCCCTCCCTCTCTGGGATGGGGAAGAGAAATAGGAAAGTGAAGCCTGTGAGTTGAGATAAAGACAGTTTATTAAGACAAGAAAATAATAATACCAATAATAATAATAATGATGATAATAGTATTAATAATAATAATGTGTATGAAACAAGTGATGCACAATGCAATTGCTCACTACCCGCTGACCCAATGTCCAGCCTAACCCCAAGCAGCCAGCCCCCCCCACCCCAGCTAGCCACCCCTATTGTTCAGCATGAGGTCAGATGGGATAGAATACCCCTTCAGACAGTTTGGGTCAGCTGTCCTGGGTCTGTCCCCTCCCAGCTCTTGCTGCACCCCCAGCCTGCCCGCTGGCAGGACAGAGCAAGAAGCTGAAAAGTCCTTGGCTTGGTGTAAGCACTGCTCTGCAACAATTAAAACATCACCATGTTATCAGCATTCTTCTCATCCTCATACAAAACATAGCACCCTACCAGCTATTAGGAGGTCCACCCCTCGATCACGAGCCCATCTGTATGTTGCATCTCTGCCTTGATGGCCTGAGGTGTCATGGGCCCATCAGGCTAAAAATAATTCACCTTTATGCTTCCAATACAGGTCCACCTGAGCTACTTCAATCTTAACAGCCTGATCCACCTGCTGGTTGTTCTGATGTTCTTCAGTAGCCCGATTCTTGGGCACATGAGCATCTACGTGGCGTACTTTCACAGCCAGGTTCTCTACCCGAGCAGCAATATCTTGCCACAATGCAGCAGCCCAGATGGGTTTGCCCCTGCGCTGCCAGTTGTTTTGCTTCCATTGCTGTAACCACCCCCACAGGGCATTTGCTACCATCCATGAATCCGTAGAGAGATAGAGAACTGGCCACCTATCTCGTTCAGCAATGTCTAAAGCCAGCTGAATGGCCTTCACTTCTGCAAAATGATTCGATTCACCTTCTCCCTCAGCAGCTTCTGCAACTCATCGTGTAGGACTCCATACAGCAGCCTTCCATCTCCGATGCTTCCCCACAATATGACAGGACCCATCAGTGAACAGGGCATATTTCTTCTCATTCTCTGGTAACTGGTTGTACAGTGGGGCTTCTTCAGCACGACCCACCTCCTCCTCTGATGATATCCCAAAGTATTTGCCTTCTGGCCAGTCCATAATCACTTCCAAGATTCCTGGGCGACTGGGGTTTCCTATTCGAGCCCGCTGAGTAATCAGTGCAACCCACTTGCTCCAGGTAGCATCAGTTGCATGATGCGTAGAGGGGACCCTTCCTTTGAACATCCAGCCTAGTACCGGCAATCGGGGTGCTAGGAGGAGCTGCGCTTCAGTACTGACCACCTCCGAAGCAGATCGAACTCCTTCATATGCTGCCAATATCTCCTTTTCGGTTGGAGTGTAGCGGGCCTCAGATCCTCTGTATCCCCGACTCCAAAACCCCAGGGGCCGACCTCGAGTTTCCCCAGGTTCTTTCTGCCAGAGGCTCCAGGTGGGGCCGTTCTCCCCGGCTGCAGTGTAGAGCACATTCTTTACATCTGGTCCTGTTCGGACTGGCCCAAGGGCTACTGCATGAACTATTTCCTGCTTGATTTGTTCAAAGGCTTGTCGTTGTTCAGGGCCCCATTCAAACTCATTCTTCTTACGGGTTACTTGGTAGAGCGGGTTTACAATCAGACTGTAATTTGGGATGTGCATTCTCCAAAACCCCACAACACCTAGGAAAGTCTGTGTTTCTTTTTTGCTAGTTGGTGGAGACATAGCTGTTATTTTGTTGATCACATTGTGGTGTAATTGCCTGAAGTAACTAGGAAAATAAAACTGACATTCACATTTTATGGAAAATATACAGCATTGAAGAGGCTTTCAGGGTAGGGCATAGCTGCATTAACTGAGCGTTCCATAGGCTGCCACCCTTAGATGCTATCGTGCTGGGGAAACTTGGTGTGCTAGCCCTAAGGAACAGTACAGAGCGTAGAGTGGAGTGGAGACACCACGGCTAGGCTCTGCAACCAGGTGGGGACTCTATTGTTCTTGTGCACACTGAGACCAATAAGCTGCACTTTTGCCACCCTGAGCCAAGGACCTGTCATGTTTTGACAAATGTTGTACCCTAGTGTACTTTTTGCTCATTATAATATCATTATAATACCAAAACTCCTCAAGAAACTGGCTGCTCTTGGCTCCTCAAGAAACTGGCTGCTCTTGGCTTGGACTGGCGCACGCTTCGTTGGGTTAGAAACTGGCTGGATAGCCGGGCCCAAAGAGTTGTGGTAAATGGAGCCAAGTCCAGTTGGAGGCCAGTCACTAGTGGCGTCCCCCAGGGCTCGGTGCTGGGGCCGGTCCTCTTTAACATCTTCATCAATGATCTGGATGACGGCATTGAGTGCACCCTCAGTAAGTTTGCAGATGACACCAAGCTAGGTGCGTGTGTCGATCTGCTCGAGGGTAGGAAGGCTCTGCAGGAGGATCTGGATAGGCTGCACCGATGGGCTGAGGTCAACTGTATGAAGTTCAACAAGGCCAAGTGCCAGGTCCTGCACCTGGGGCGCAATAACCCCAAGCAGAACTACAGGCTGGGAGATGAGTGGTTGGAGAGCTGCCAGGCAGAGAAGGACCTGGGAGTGATGGTGGACAGTCGGCTGAATATGAGCCAGCAGTGTGCTCAGGTGGCCAAGAAGGCCAACGGCATCCTGGCTTGTATCAGAAACACTGTGACCAGCAGGGCTAGGGAGGTGATCGTCCCCCTGTACTCGGCCCTGGTGAGGCCGCACCTCGAGTACTGTGTTCAGTTTTGGGCCCCTCGCTACAAGAAGGACATCGAGGTGCTTGAGCGGGTCCAAAGAAGGGCGACGAAGCTGGTGAGGGGCCTGGAGAGCAAGTCCTATGAGGAGCGGCTGAAGGAGCTGGGCTTGTTCAGCCTAGAGAAGAGGAGGCTCAGGGGTGACCTTATTGCTCTGTAGAAGTACATTAAAGGAGGCTGTAGCGAGGTGGGGGTTGGCCTGTTCTCCCATGTGCCTGGTGACAGGACGAGGGGGAATGGGCTAAAGTTACGCCAGGGGAGTTTTAGGTTAGATGTTAGGAAGAATTTCTTTACTGAAAGGGTTGTTAGGCACTGGAACGGGCTGCCCAGGGAGGTGGTGGAGTCACCATCCCTGGAAGTCTTCAAAAGACGTTTAGATGTAGAGCTTAGGGATATGGTTTAGTGGGGACTGTTAGTGTTAGGTTAGAGGTTGGACTCGATGATCTTGAGGTCTCTTCCAACCTAGAAATTCTGTGATTCTGTGAAAACACACCTCCATCCCAAAAGCTACCCGCCTCCAAGGTGCGACCACCCCTCACCGAGCATGCGCCCTGAATTTCTCGGAGCCTATTACTTTAAACGGAGACGGGAGAACTTTTCACCAATCATAACTAAGATATGCTTGACTAGAGTCACTCAAGCTCCACCTAAAAGATAGAAAATAATATAAATTGGCCCAAGAGAGAGGGGATGTTAGGGAAGATACCACCGTCAGGGGAGATACCATCCCAAAGGAATACAACATCCTTAGGACCTCCTGACTCCTGGGACCAGTCGACGGGCTGAGCCTCTCTTCCCCCCCCTTGGGACGCCTTTGGGTGAGATCTGAATACTTGCTTATATCCTTTTAACGTGTTAATTTCTAGGCTGCGCACCTGTAACACCTGCAACACCTGTGTATTTCATGCATGCTAGCTTGCTTTTGCAGACAGTCACTATCGCCGGCAATCCAAAAGAACCTGATTATCTGTTGCTGTAATAAACCATACTTGATTGCATTGTGATAGCTCTCATTAAATGAAACTAGGGTAAGGGTGGTTATCCGTGATAGTTCAGTGTTCTGAATCCAACCAGACCCCCAGACGGTTAACACGTTGTTGGTGAATGTCTGAACGGACCCCCAGATGGTTAATGTGTTTTTGGTGAATGTCTGACTGGACCCCCAGACAGTTAACGCATTGTTTGTGAATGTCCGACTGGTTCAGTACCCTGAATCCGACTGGGCCCGTAACGGTTAATCAGCTACACCCCTTAACGCGACAGTAAAATTGGCGTAGTCGGCAGGATTGCTATGGATAAACTGCTGCAAAAATACAAATGTGCCCCTTCCCAGGCAGGGAAGGAGTTTTTCCAAAAGTTTTGGAAAGATGAAGAGAAAGTGGTAGAGTGCATTGAGCAGTGTCAGGCTTCACGAAAGATTGGTCAAAGAAAGGGTAAAGGTGCAATTTGTGCTGTGTTAGGAGCCTGTTTGTCTTGTGCTCAGCAAGAAGCTAAGGAAACTCCTGCTCCCAAACTGATCTCTGATGCAGAACATACAGCTTTGAAATCAGAGAATGAGGTATTGAAGTCATCATTGGCCTTTGAAAGGGAGACGGGAAAAACATTAGGAATCAGAGTGGATAAACTTTTGGATGAAAATGATAAACTTGTGAGTGAAAAGGATAAACTTGTGAGTGAGAATAATCATCTTAAACAATTGCTGGAGAGGGTTAGTCATCTGTTAAATAAAGTACAGCCTTGCGCTCCGGTCAAGCAGATTCATAGATTGCTGCACAGTGCAGAACCTGAAAGCTGGGACAGTGATTTCTGGTCTGACAGTGCAGAACCTGAAAGCTGGGACAGTGATTTCTGGTCTGACAGTGATGATGGTGTTGAAGAGATTTCTGATTCTGAACCTCAATTGATTTCCTTGAGACCTTTGGTTAAGACTGAGACTGCTGTTGATGATAATGATGAAATCCGCACTACTGTGTGAACGATTCCGCGGTCACCGGCAGAATTGGTTAAAATACAGCAGAAGTTCTCAAGGCGGTCAGGGGAATCGGAAGTTGAATATGTGTGTCGAGTTTCTCTTAAAGGAGGAGATCGAATGATGTTGAGTGAGGAAGAGGCAGGAGGCTTTTTGAAACCTGGAGTATTTTTAACCACCACACCAGGAGCTGACCCGGCTGTAGCAGTACAGAAAGCAGCCTGCATTCAGGCAATACACATGTATGAAAGAGATGAATTAACGAAATCCCCGACGTTAGCTCCTATTGACCCGGTTCGATTAACCCCTCTCATCTGTGGACTCCCTGATTGTCTTCTTAAGATGTTTGTAGCAAATATGCAGGATCACATGCTAGCTGCTTGTAGGGATGATGATAGTGATTGTAGGCAAAATCTGAACTCCCCTGTTCCCACTTGGAGTGAATTGGTACAGGACATAGATAAGTACGGACACCGAATGGGCTGGATAAGTTCTTCCAGTATTAAATCCCAAGACCACTCTCGGCAAGTCCACCAAATCCACACTAAAAATCCCAGATACCCCAAATTCAAAGAGAGGTTCAAACCTAATAGGGAATGGAGTGAGTTGTGGTGTCAGCAAAAAAACTCCTATCCCCGGGGAGGGCAGTGAGTCACCCGGCTCAGCGGGTATTAGCAATGCAATGGCTCTCTAATGAACACTCTGACCCTATCATTGCCATTCCCATTGGACCCCGAAAAATATTGGTAAATTTTCTTATTGATACCAGGACCCAAATGTCAGTAATTACACATGAGACAGCACAGACCCTGAGCATAACACCTGGTCAACACAGGGTTAAATTCATGGGAATCAATGGTGTGGAAAAACAATGCCCCACTGCAAAAATTTCACTCTGGTTGCTGGAGGAATAAAAATTAACCAGGGTAGAAGTATTAGTTGGTGCTGCATATACTAATATTTTAGGATTTGACATACTGCATGG
Organism: Anas acuta; assembly: GCF_963932015.1. NCBI lineage: Eukaryota > Metazoa > Chordata > Aves > Anseriformes > Anatidae > Anas > Anas acuta. The sequence goes on from NC_089016.1 coordinate 19,331,686, forward strand.
TCATATGTGGGAACTCCCTGATGGAACTGTGTGGAGTTTCGCGACACATCAAAGGGGTTCAGGCACCGTGAGACTGAGCCTGTTACAAACATCCATACCCTTATTCCCCGCTAAAATCATTAATGTTCAGCAATATCTGTTGTCAGCAGCAGCACTTATGGGGATTGACAGGGTGGTAACAGAATTGGAAGAAAGAGGCATTATTAAAAGGACCTATTCACCTTATAATTCACCAGTGTGGCCGGTAAAGAAACCAACCAGGCAATGGCATTTTACAGTGGAATACAGACAGTTGAATGCTAACACTACACCTTTGACTGCCACAGTTCCAAACATGGCAGAGATAGTGAAAGCCCTCTGTGTATCTAACGGTAATAATAGTGCTAACTACTCCCAAATATTTCTATGCATGGGAAATCAAAGATTGCTATTTCTCCCTTTTTCTAACCCTGCCGGTTGAATACAACCGAGCATATTTTATTTTCTTTTGTGTTCACAGGAACCCTGAGCGAACTGTATATGGACAGCTGGAAGATGACGAATCAACAGTTTGGATTAATGATGCTATGCTTTACCCTGACCTTGATGCAATTACAGACCTTAAAGGAAACTTAGCTACTGTGGCTGTGCATGGAGCTGAGGTGTTTCACCATGGCATTTAACCATGTATTGTCACAGTATAGCACAGTCACTGGAACATCTCAAAACAGAAAGGACCTAAATCTCTCTACTTTAGTTCTACATGGAAACAAAATATTTTCAAAAGATGAATGGAGTTGGAATGATTCTCTAAGAATGGCTGAACTTCAAGCCATGTCTGGACAGACAATACAAATTGGTTGCCGAATAACTAACCGATCCACTTATAATCGGCCAACTGAAATTAAGACAGTTTCCAAAATAACTGAACCAAATTTTGATTGCTGGTACAATTTTACTTTCACCAAACCTATAATTATGTACTGTCTTTGGGGTTACAGAGGCACAGAATTACTAAGAAGCCTCTGCCCCCTCAGATACTTGAAAACGAACCTACTCAGCCTCCCATTGGTCTAACTCCTTACATCTTCAACACAGGTCCTTACATAATTCAACAACAAATTCTCTTTGACCCTAGTTGGTCCCTAAAAAAGGCCACGGGATGCAACTGTGTTATTGGGAACAGGATTAGGTATATTAAATAACATTGATGCTGAGGTCCTAGTGAGTAGAATAACTGCTACTACAGATGACCTAAGGAGACTGGAACAACCAATAAAATCATCCTTATTGGCTTTAGGAGCAAATCAATGGCTTCTATCAAATGTTTTGCCCCATTGGGAACAAATTGAGGAAAATGATCATCAATTAATTGTAAATGTCCTTGGAAAAACCCAAGGCAATACCTCCCTTGCCTTGAGCTGCATCCAAGTGCAGTTATGGATACAATCTGTAGGAACAGCTATTATTAGAGAGGGAGAAGGAGGAACTTTGCCCACTGAAATTTGAAAATTGATTTGGGATAATGCTTCAGAATTTGAAAAAGAGTTTCATGCATGGTGGCAATTAGTCAACTTTAACCATTATTCAGAAAATGATAAAATTGTTGCCTTTATACTTACTATAAGTAATGCCACCGTATACAATGTATATCCAATCATTGCATTAGGACTCAATCATAATGGAACTATGCTCCTTAGGATAAAGCATAAAGTATGGGCCCATCAAAAGGGAGGAAAGTGGCAAACAATTGATGTAAATGCATGTATTGTGTAACGGTTAATCAGCTACACCCCTTAACGCGACACACATCCATTGGGATTTGACGGCGTCCATCTTGCCATTTTATTCCTAAAAACTGGATCTCTCGTGAAGGTCCTTTGACTTCATTTTGTTTTATGGCAAAACCAGCCTTCAGAAGGATTTGGACTATTTTCTTTCTTTTCTCAAAAACTTCCTCTGCTGTGTCACCCCACACAATAATGTCATCGATGTACTGCAGGTGTTCAGGAGCTTCCCCCTGCTCCAGCGCAGATTGGATCAGTCCATGGCAAATGGTAGGGCTGTGTTTCCACCCCTGGGGCAGCCGATTCCAGGTGTACTGGAGACCCCTCCAAGTGAAAGCAAACTGTAGCCTGCACTCTGCTGCTAGAGGGATGGAGAAAAATGCATTAGCGATATCAATTGTGGTGTACCACTTGGCTGCCTTCAATTCCAGTTCGTACTGGAGTTCCAGCATGTCCGGCACTGCAGCACTCAGTGGTGGTGTGACTTTGTTCAGGCCACGATAGTCCACTGTTAGCCTCCACTTACCATTAGACTTTTGCATTGGCCATATGGGTCTATTGAAAGGTAAATGAGTATTGCTGATCACTCCTTGGCTCTCCAGTTGAAAAATTAGCTTATGGATGGGAATCAGGGAGTATCGGTTGGTGCAATATTGCCGCCGGTGCACAGTTGTGCTAGCAATTGGCACTTGCTGTTCTTCGACCCTCAGCAACCCCACAACAGAAGGGTCCTCCAAGAGGCCAGGCGTACTGGGTCTGGCTGGAATGTTAGCTTTCCCTGCAGCAGTCCATACAGTGCTGTGCTCTGCACTTGTAGCTGGAACAGCAGTGGGATCACACCAGTGTTGTGTCTGCTGCTGAGCAGTGCTGGCACAGCATCGGGACTCTCTCTAACCCTCCTAGGGGGTGGGAAAAAAGTGAGAAGAGAAACATCACCAGGGCAGCTGACCTAAACCAACCAAAGGGATATTCCCTACCATATGATGTCACACTCAGCAATAAAAGGTGGAAACAGGAAGAAGAGGGGAGGGGTGGGCTCTTGTGAAAACGTTGGTCCTCATCCTGAACATGGGCTACATGCGTTGAGGCCCTGCTTCAAGGATGTGGTCAAGCATCGCTCATTTGTGGGAAGTAGAGAGTAATTTCTTTCTTCTGCACTTCCACATAGCCTTCATTTGTTTTATTTGTTTGTTTTCCTCCCTTTTTTTTCCCTTTCCCCCTCCCTTATCCCCTTTCCTTTTTTTTTTCCCTTTAGTTAAATTGTTTAGTTCATAATAATCTTTAATTATTATTATTATTATTTCCCTTTAATTAAATTATCCTTATCTCAACCCGTGAGTTGTTCTTTGCTTTACTTCTTCTCCTCCTCATCTAAGAAGGGGAAGTGAGAGAGCGGTTGTGGTGTTTAGCTGCCCAGCACAGTAAAACCACCACACCAGGCAAGGTAAACAACTGTTTAATGTCCTCTATCTCTAAGGCAGCTATGCCAAAAGCCCACCGGAACCCTTTTGGGTCCTTGAAATATCCTCTTCTATGGTGGTCTATGCCAAGGATGCACGGAGCATCCGGACCAGTCACAATACGGTGCTTTTCCCACTCATTCCCAGTCAGACTCACTTCAGCCTCCAATACAGTCAACTGCTGGGATCTCCCCGTCACTCCATAAATAGAGATGGGCTCTGGCCCTTTATAGCTTGATGGCATTAGAGTACATTGTGCACCGGTGTCTACTAAAGCCTTATACTTCTGTGCGTCTGATGTGCCAGGCCATCGAATGCACACAGTTCAATAAACTCGATTGTCCTTTTCCTCCCCCTGGCTGGAGGCAGGGCCCCTCTAGTCCTTGTCAGAATCTTCTTCGTTTCTGTGTTTGAAGGACTGTCTGCTGGAGTTGGAGCAGCAAACTTTTCAGAGAATCCCTTTTTCCGGATTGTTTTCTTTTCAACTCATGTACCTGTGCCTCTAGGGTTGCAGTAGATTTTCCATCCCACTTTCTCATGTCCTCTCCATGGTCACATAGGTAAAACCACAGGGTGGCATGGGGTGTGTACCCACCATATCATCTTCCTTGTGCGGATGAACGCTTCCCCATGAAAGATGAGGTTTGTACAGATGGGGAGGAAGATAGATTCTCTTTAAGTTGGTGGAACTCTTCAGAAAGTTTCTCCACAGCTGAGATGCAGGCCTGTAAGGAAGAGGAGAGACTTTCTTTGTATTGCTGGAGTTGTTTAGCCATTTCATCCCCTGTGGGTTCCTCATCTTCTTTCCAGGCCATTATTGCCAATGAGCTGGCATATGATGATGGTGCACTCCGTACAAACTTCAACCACATGGGTCGTGTACACCTGACTTCATCTGGATCTTTGGATGTTTCTCTGAGGTCTGGATCCTCATAAATCACTTCCCGTACGGCTAATTCCCTCAGGTACTGGATTCCCTTCTCCATAGTGGTCCACTTGCCTGGTAGACATACAAGTTCTTCCTTGAAGGGATACCTTTCCCTCACAGCTGAGAGGAGACGCCTCCAGAGGCTGTGAGATCGTGCTCCATCTCCACTTGCTTTGTCAATGCCTGCGTCCCTAGCAAGGCATCCCAGCCGCCTGGCTTCCCTGCCGTCTAATTCCACACAATTGGCTCTGTAGTCCCAGCACCGGAGCAGCCAGGTGACAAGCTGCTCACCTATGCAATGACCAAAATCTTTTTGCACATCTCGTAGCTCACACTGGTATAGGTTTTGGGTAGTTACTGTTGATTTTTGAACATCTTCATCTTCCTCCTCCTGAATCCCTGATGGCCCAGCATCGTCTTCTCTATACCTAGACCTAGCAGAAGACTCTCTACGTTCTAAACGACCTCAGTCTCTATACCATTTTTCTCACCTTGTCTACAGGGGCAACTTGCACTGCTACAGCTCGTTTCTCTGACCCAGCTACAGGGTCTGCCACAGGGGTTGGAATACCCTCTGCAGGGTCAGCTTGCACTGCTACAGCTCATTTCTCTGACCCAGCCACAGGAGCTGGAGCAGCTGCAGGGTCCATAGTAGGTGTTGGAGTGGCCTTTGGGCCTGTCACAGGACTTCGAGTGGCCGCAGGGTCTGTCACTAGGTTGATAGTAGCACCAATTGCAGCTCGATAGGCATGGGCAAGACCCCAGCACGCTACAGTGATTTGTGTCACTTTGGAACTGTCAGAGTCATGACACCCTTTTTTCAAGCATTCTACCAGTTTTTTCGGATTTTGCAGTTGTTCAGGGATGTATTTGCAAAACACTGGATGTGTCCACTGCTCTAGAAACCTGCCCATATCTTCCCACACTCCCTGCCACTCACAACTATCCTGCCTCAGGATAGATCTCTGGATGAGATTCCTAAGTAGTTGTTTAACTTTAAGCAAAACCTGAAGCGCATTCAGGAGCCATAACAACAAGACCATGCTGGTCTGAGTATCCCAAGGATATTCAGCATCTTGGAGAGCTATCATAACAAGGTTGGAGGATAAGAGAGTGGTGAAGAAGAAAGGGAGAGTGAACAAGGAGGAAAAAATATCTTCCCCTTTCCCCTCCACAGATTGACTCCCTGATGAAAAAAGGCAATAGGTATAATTGTTAATAGTTTCCGAGATATGGTTTCCAAAGTATAGAGTCGCCGACAGTGCTGAGTACAAATACCAGGTTAGAGTCATGACCAGCAATTTCATCCTATCATAAGCCACTGTTACACCACACAGTACCATAACGATCTTAAACCAGGGCCTGGAGAGGATAAACAGCATGACAGGGAGCACATACAGAAAGTAACGTGCTATAAAACAATTTGGAAAACAGGCACAGTGGACTTGAGATTAAAGCAATCAGCATTGTGACTGGCAACTATTAAGCGGGTCTAATACTTATACCAATTTTACTTTAACACACTCTGGTCAGATCTGCCGTTATCTCAACCCTTCGAGCCCCACGTTGGGCACCAAAAAGAACTGTCTGTTGTGGTTTAACCCGGCCAACAGATAAACACCACACAGCCGTTTGCTCACCTTCCCCCTCCATCTCTGGGATGCGGGAGAGAAATGGGAAAGTGAGTTGAGATAAAGACAGTTTATTAAGACAGGAAAATAATAATAATAATAATAATAATAATGATGATAATAGTATTAATAAAAATAATGTGTACAAAAGAAGTGATGCACAATACAATTGCTCACTACCCGCTGACCGATGCCCAGCCTAACCCCGAGCAGTCCGGCCCCCTCCCCCGGCTAGCCACCCCTATATATTGTTTAGCATGTCATCAGATGGGATGGAATACCCCTTTGGCCAGTTTGGGTCACCTGTCCTGGGTCTGTCCCCTCCCAGCTCTTGTTGCACCCCCAGCCTGCCCGCTGGCAGGACAGAGTGAGAAGCTGAAAAGTCCTTGGCTTGGTGTAAGCACTGCTCTGCAACAATTAAAACATCAGCATGTTATCAGCACTCTTCTCATCCTAATCCAAAACATAGCACCCTACCAGCTACTAGGAGGAAAATGAACTCTGTCCTAACTGAAACCAGGACACCTTTCTAATAGGGATTACATGTAACATGTAATCATACTAACTGTGGTATTGTTGTAGCTTTTACCTTTGTTCATATTGGTACAGAAAATGTACAATACAACAGTGATTTAAATATATGATCTAGTTCTATCTATTATATAATGTATTATCTTACTGTGATTGAATGTTGGGAAAACCTTTATTCAACTCCGCAGGTGCCGTTTCCATTCAAGGCATTGGGCTGCATTCAGTGTGGATGATCTGCCAGTATTACAGCAATATCCTGATTCTGAGTGTATCTACTAGATACCACGTACCAAGATTATGAGACACTGATATTCCCACATTTTTTAATATACCAGACCTGTGCCTTGTGTGAGAAACACTCCGTAGCCAATAACTTAGGCTCAGGCGAGGATCTCAGTGAAGTAGTAATTTATTCGCGATTGCAAGGGCGGGCGCCCCACAAGCAGGAGAGAGCGCATCTACTAGTTCCAAAACACAGTTTATATACCTTTTGATGACAGGACCCTCCCCTGTTTCCCCACTGAGTGGGTAATCCAGGTTCACAATCTATCTGATGCTTCACGAACAATGCATGGCCTTCAGTTGCCGGCCTGTTAAATTTCAATTTTCTTTTGACATTTTTACTGCTTGAAGTGGTAATGTTTCTTCACTTATCTGACTTGACTTGACACCGTGATTTTCACCTAAATGTCCTAAGGAGTCTGGTTGTCTGCATTTTACAAGGTCGCCTGCAAAGCTTTCTTATCACTTTAAGCATATCTCAGTACCGCATTCCCTCCTTCTAAACAATGTAACTGCAAAAACAACATTTCTATTCCCACAATTCCCCCCTTTTCTTTTTTTATAAACTGTTGATTTTTGCAAAACCTTTCTCTAAGGTGTAATTTGGTAGATTTCTTCTTCTTCTTTGCTTTCTTTGCTTTCCATCTCCTCATTATCACCTTATCTGAGTAAGGTGGTAGCTCCATGGTCATTTGTTTAAATAGTGAGGTTTCAGTTAACCACTGTACTAGTCCTCTTACACAGGGGATAATGCAGCAACCAATGGCTGTCAAAACTCCTACAACTACGATCAAGGATGTAAATATGCCTACTTTTTCTGCCAATTCACTGGCAAGGGTGGTAAGCCCTTGCAATGCTCTAGTTACTGAGCCATCTGGGACAGTATTGTTGGGTGTAAAAGTGCAACAATGGTTGCTCAGTATCACACACACACCTCCTTCCTCCGCGAGCATCATATCTAATGCTATCCTGTTTTCCCAAGCCATTTTGCTGGTGGCATCTAGTTGTTCAGCGATTCCTCTCATCGCATCCCTGGTATATTTGATGAATCTCTGCTGATTATAATAGATATAATTAATCCAATCCACATTTTTATTGATTGTTACCCACCAGAACAGTGACTCAAACCCTGCAGCAATTTGATTTCTGGTTTTATGTTCATCCGGAACTCCTCTAGGTACCCCAATAGAATCTATGTATACTCTATCATCAAATGATATTCCTAAGCCTCTTTTAGTTCTTCTGGGCATTTGTGATGTTTCTCTTTCAAATGCCAGGGTGAAGGGTATAGCTAATTGAACAAGTGCACAAGTGCCTCCCCAATTAGATGGTAGGGTGGACCGTAAGATCTTCCCTCCACCGTACCACCAGAGATCTGCCCTGGGGATCTCAAGTCTTGAGAAGTTTCCCATCAAGTCCTTGGTAGCCTAAGGCAAATTCTCCCAGATGCCAGGTAGCACTCACACCCTGCCGTGAGAGGCAAGCTGTATGGTTACCTATAGCTGTAGAGAATGCAGGGGGAACCGCAATATTGCTGTCATGCAAGGAACAGCAAAGAGAGACTTACAGGCCTCATTTCCCCAGGCAGTCTTTTCTTGGTACAATGCAATCATACATCGCATCCCTTGGGAGTCTTAGGTCCACCCCCATGGGAAGGGCACTATCTGGGCAATCGGTCATCCCGAGGCACAAGCATAGCAATAGCTATGGTTGAGACTCTTGACAGTATGTTTGACCTATTCTATCCAGGCATTCACATCCCCATACCCTGTTTGAATCTCAAATGTTTGAACTGCCGCATTTCAAAGAGGGCCTCCTGTTTTCTCTCCTGTTTTCTCCTTGAGTTTCTCCCTTTCTCTGATGGCAATAAAGGATCGTTTCCATACAACTATTCTCAATCTGGCTGTTGGGTCTCTCCCAGTTATTTGTTCTCTCTGCTCAATTGTCATTGGGCATTTAAATCTCCACAAGCTAACACCTCACAAGCATCAAACGTGATGGCTTGTGGTACATAACCCTCTGTCACAGTCACCCATATTTTGATGGGGTATCCCGTTTTTGCTATTATCTGGTCATGCCTTTTCCAAGTTGCCAATTGACCGAGGCCTTCTCTGAGGCCTAGAATCTCTAAAAACAAAATTAGTAATCGATTTTTCCCTGTCATTGTTTTTAAACCTTAGGTTTCCAAATAATTATCAATACAAAGAATAAGATGTACAGTACTACTATAACAACCCCCCTTTGGGAGCACTGCAATTCACTATAGCTCTGTCCTTTCTCTCAATCACAAGTCACACTCGTTAGTTACCTGTGCAAATAAAAGGTTAGATTACAATTGTAAGCTTTTATCCTACTCAGAGTCCATTATGAGATTTTTCTCTTCGATTTCAACTTCCAACAAGTCTTTTGTAGGAACAGCTTCCCAGGTACTAGGGTCGACGGATGCCTTCACTCAAGTATAGTGAGTCCAACCTTTTTCCGCAGTTCTTACGGCTGTTTCAGTGGTTAGTAATTGTCCTTCCCATTCAGGCCGGAGTTGACTCTTTCCAGGTCCGAATCAGGACCCGGTTTCCTGGGTGATGGTGGTGAATGGGGAATTCCAAAGGTGGGGTTTGAGCCAACAACCCACAGGTCCTGAGACATGACAAAGAAGAGGACAACCCCAGAATACAGTTCTTAAGAAAACTCTCTTGTTTTGAATTGTGGTATCTCATCCCTTCTGCCCTAATAGGGCAATCTGAACAGCATCTCATATGGTGAAATTCCTATATATTGGTGCTGTTTGAACCTGTAGGAGTAAGCATTTTACCCAAGGAAGTTGGGTTTCTAACACTAGTTTAGTTAATTGCTTCTTTAATGTCTGGTTCATTCGCTCCACCTTCCCAGAAGAGGAGGGGTGCCAGGGGCTGTGAAAATCCCACTCAGTCTCTAAGGCCTGCTTTAACCCTTGCAGTAAAGCTTTACACCCATCCAGTCACGTGGTCAATTAGGACAAACAAGTAACTCAGTAAAGTTTACCTGTATACTTTGGAAAGGTCAAACCCCTGGCTCCCGTCCCCCTCTACGTGGGTTACAGAAGACCTTTTTATTTACCTTTTGACATATGGTACATCCTCTGCATATATGCTTCCCTAAAGTGTATATTCCTACACAGACATACTTTCTTAGCACAACATCACACATTGCTTGCACCTCCCAATGACTCTTTTGATGTAAAACAGTTAATATTTGCCTCATTATCACTTTATTCAGCATTTCTCTCCCATCAGGGAGTACCCATTTTCCTTCAGACTTCATGGCTCCTGATTCCTTAAAAAAAATCTTTCTTTTAAAACTTTTTAGTTCTTTCTTAATTTTCACAATTCCCTGAATCCTCTCTGCATTTATTCTGTTTTCCTTCAGACATTAGATGCCTTAAATACCTGACTTCTCTTTCTCCATATTGTAATTTATTTTTCAATACTCCCAAGCCCTGCTTTCCCAGAAAGATGAATAGCTTGTTAGTAGCTTTCTTCACAACTCTTTTCTCCTGTCCTGACAATAGAAAACGATTCACATATTTGTTGTCGACGGAAGGAAGACAGGGACACTCAATATGAGTGATCAGCAAGCTTCATTTTATTGCCCGAATAGCCTAACTTTTATAGTGAACTTAACAGGGGCAGACAGTGTTTCACACAAGATTATTGGTCAAAAGCACTCAGACAAACAACTACAAGAAAACAACCCCACCTCCAAGAAAACAACCCCCTTGTGATTAGCAGTCACATAGACCTTGTCTTTGAAGCCAGCTACTGGTAACAATATTTTCCTGAATTCCTCAATTGGGCGATGTGGGAACACTGTCATGGGAACTTCTCATAGTTGCCCTGGTAGCTTGGTTTGCTCAGCTACAGCAGGCCATGGGATTTTTGCTGATTCAAGAAATCCCTCAACACATATTTGTTAACGTTAATACTTCCTTGGGAGGTTGTAATTGCTCCAAAATCTTTTTTTTTTAGAACTTACCCAAATAGATAGGTGGCCCTGTAAACCCCTGAGGTAAAATTGTCCACCTATATTGTTGCTTCCGCCCCCATTTCAGGGTCTTTCCAGTCAGAGGTGAATATATGTTTGCTCTCAGGGCCTGAGAGCACTCCATTAATAACACTGTTATTCCAGTCTAACAATTTACTATTTGAATGCCCAATTTAATCATCAAATCCCTTCCCAACAAGTTAGTCCCTGCCTTGGGTACATACAATAATTACCCAGTGATCATTTTATCCCCTAGTCTCAGCTTGGTATCCCCCAAAAGTGTCACTGTTATCCCAGCCCCTTCTGCCCCCATCACTTTTTAGGGTTTCATTAGTTAATTTAATCCCTGATGCTTTACAAGTCAGTAATGACTTAGCTACCCCAGTGTATTGGGTTTGATGGCAAGGTTCGGGGGGTGTGAGGGGTGTGGGGGTGGGAAACTGCAGTGGCAGCCCCCGTAAGAAAAACCCAGAAGCCTCCCCGTGGCAGGTAAGGGACAATTTCATCTGGCCCCAAAGGGGCCCACTGCTGCCCAGAGCCAAGCCATGAACAATACAGTCCATGCCTCTGTGAAAGCACAGCCACGAAAACAAACAAACAAAGAAACAAACAAAAACCTGCTGCTCAACAGCAGTTGGGAGTGCGAGAAACCCCCCCACAGACACCAAAGTCAGTGCAGAAGGAGGGGGAGGAGGTGCTCCAGGCGCTGGAGCCGAAGCCCCCCTGCGGCCGCTGCAGAGGCCCCTGGTGGAGCAGGCTGTTCCCCCACCGTCCCCCTCCCCGATGCTTGGGAAACTGAGCAAACACCACAGCAAATATGCAAATATACCAAAACTTCTAGACTGTTACTTAGATAATGCCTACATCCCCTTTCCCTGCTCATTCAACTTCAAACAGCTCTGTTAAATATTACATGCCACACCTTTAACACCTTCAGCAACCCTTTTAACACTTACTTTATCTTTCTCCAGCCTGTACTTTTCTAATACCAGCACCAAAGGCTCAGTCAGGGTCCAACTTAATTCCATACCTTTTCCCTCCAAGATACTGAAACAACATATCAATATAGCATATTTCATCCCATTTTCCTTCTTTCCTCCTTCTTCCACTCTGGATATTCCTATTCAAAGTGGCCAGCCTGGCCACACTTAAAACATCTTATCAAAGCCTGTCTCTGCTAGGACTCGGGCCAGAACACAGGCAGCCTTCTTTGCCTGCCATTCCTTCATCTCTCTTCCTCTCCTTTCCATCCTGGCTCTGACTCCCCCTGAAGATTTTCTTCATCTTTCTCCAACCCTCTGCCTCACTACCCGCTGCACTGTCAATACCATTAGTTTCGCTCTCTTTTTTTTCCTTCTTATCTCCCCTCCGGACACACACCTCTAGGGCCTCCCGCAGGAGGGACCCCCAGTGACTGTTCACTACATCCCCCCACCTTCTGAAGCATTTTCTGCGTATTTTGCCAGGCTTTAATCACACAATGAACTTTCAAGAGCCCTTGGGATACTGGGTCCTCAGGTCTCATCCCCGAGTACTTTCTCATTCTGACCCCAAGTCTCTCATATGATTTCTGTGTTGCACACTATTATTATTCCAGCCAGGATTGGCAAGTGGGTATTTCTGCCCTGCCAGTATTACCCCTGGTCCTGGAGGATGAGCTCTACCATTCTTGTATAGCAGCTCTCCTCCTGATCATTCCCATTTCTTTCCCTGTAAACAACATACTTATAGACATAATTCCCTCCCCCAAGAGTATAATATGTCAGGTTGTAGAAACTGGTCTAATTGTTCAGCTAGGCTGTTGGGGTCCTCAAATAAAGACTTCCTCTCCTTAAAAGTCCTAACCTCTCTGCTGGTAAGGAGGGGGGGTAGTTCACCTAAGAGAATACACAGTTAGTGTTAGTACTGTTAGTATCAGGGAAGGCAAAATTCTCAACATATCTTCCACCTTGTTCTAATTCTTGCCAGAGCCTAGAGTACGATCCTTCTTTAGGGACAGTGTTAATTACAGTCCCTGTCTCCCTTCCTGGAGTGACTGCTGCTGCCACTGGTTCAATATTAGGATTATAGGGAGCATAACTTGGCTCCTTCTCCGAAAAAGGAATCTTATTGTTTACACATAAATTTAAAGCCTGAATTTTCATCAGACCCGTATTTTGGCCAAAATACTGCTGTTTCCTTATTTGGTTCTTTTGTCCAGACTGATACACAATATTTAACCTTTTTTTTTTTTTTTTAAGCATCTCCTCTAATTTTGAGATTATGTTTCCAATTTCTTATAATTCTTCAGGAAGAACTATTAGTAGGCACTCCCCCAGGGATATCTCCCTGTCCCCTGGAACTCATATTTCCCATTTTTCCTAGCCGTCGCCAGTATGTTGCTACAGAAATTTCCCTTCTGCAGTGTACCACACACCAACGTTCTGAAAAATGGGGGTGTACCGCCAAGTACTTCCCTGTGCAAGCGTTACCGCACACCTATGAGTTTACCAGATTCCCTGGTGTACTTCCAAGCACGTCCCCGTTCAAGGATTACCGTACACCAGATTCCCCTGGTGTAGTGCCAGCACTTCCCCGTGCAAGGGCTTACCATACACCAGATCACCCGACCCCCAAGGCAATACTTAATATTTCTTACCTTGGTCTGTGCACAGAGTTACCGGATCGATTCTTAAAAACCCGGAGTGCCTACCTTCTTCCTTTCCCCACTACTTCACGGATCTTGCCTCTTTAACCAGTCTCGGGCCCTCTGTCAGCTTTCCGCAGAACCGCCACCGTCGATGCACAGGACCGCTGGAATCAGTGGGGCATGCCTTCCTGCTGCTGCGGCGGTGGGGCTCCCCAGTAGGTGACTGGATCCCGGACGAGCCCCCAAATTGTGAGAAACACTCCGTAGCCAATAACTTAGGCTCAGGCGAGGATCTCAGTGAAGTAGCAATTTATTCGCGATTGCAACGGCGGGCACCCCACAAGCAGGAGAGAGCGCATCTACTAGTTCCAAAACACAGTTTAAATACCTTTTGATGACAGGACCCTCCCCTGTTTCCCCACTGAGTGGGTAATCCAGGTTCACAATCTATCTGATGCTTTGTTGCAGGAAGCATGGCCGAAAGCACGACAGACACCAGCAGAGTCAGATAATGCTCCATTTTATTGCCCGAATAGCCTAACTTTTATAGTGAACTTAACAGGGGCGGACAGTGTTTCACACAAGATTATTGATCAAAAGCACTCAGACAAACAACTACAAGAAAACAACCCCACCTCCAAGAAAACAACCCCCTTGTGATTAGCAGTCACATAGACCTTGTCCTTGAAGCCAGCTACTGGTAACAATATTTTCCTGAATTCCTCAATTGGGCGATGTGGGAACACTGTCATGGGAACTTCTCATAGTTGCCCTGGTAGCTTGGTTTGCTCAGCTACAGCAAGCCATGGGATTTTTGCTGTTTCAAAAAATCCCTCAACATATAGGTGAGCAGCTTGTCACCTGGCTGCTCCGGTGCTGGGACACTGGAGCCAATTGTGTGGAATTAGAGGGCAGGGAAGCCAGGCGGCCGGGATCTCTTGCTAGAGACGCAGGCATTGACAAAGCAAGTGGAGATGGAGCACAATCTCACAGCCTCTGGAGGCGTCTCCTCTCAGCTGTGAGGGAAAGGTATCCCTTCAAGGAAGAACTTGTATGTCTACCAGGCAAGCGGACCACTGTGGAGAAGGGAATCCAGTACCTGAGGGAATTAGCCGTACAGGAAGTGATTTATGAGGATCCAGACCTCAGAGAAACATCCAAAGATCCAGATGAAGTCAAGTGTACACGACCCATGTGGTTGAAGTTTGTACGGAGTGCACCATCATCATCTGCCAGCTCATTGGCAATAATGGCCTGGAAAGAGGATGAGGAACCCACAGTGGATGAAGTGGCTAAACAACTCCGGCAGTACGAAGAAAGTCTCTCTTCTTCCTTACAGGCCTGTGTCTCAGCTGTGGAGAAACTTTCTGAAGAGTTCCACCAACTTAAAGAGAATCTATCTTCCTCTCCACCTGAACCGACCAGTGTCCTACGACCGAAAGAGAACACCTGGGAGAAAACACTTTCTGAAAAGTTTCACCAACTTGAAGAGAGATTATTCTCCTCTGCACCTGTACAGAGCAGTGTCTCAGCTATCAGGGGTAGGCGTTCATCTACACAAGGAAGACGATATGGTGGGTACTCACCCTGCGCCACCCTGTGGTTTTACTTATGAGACCATGGAGAGGACATGAGAAAATGGGATGGAAAATCTACCACAACCCTAGAGGCACGGGTACGTGAGTTGCAAAAGAAAACAATTGGGAAAAAGGGATTCTCTGAAAAGTTTGCTGCTCCAACTTCCAGCAGACAGTCCTTCAAACGCAGAAACGAAGAAGATTCTGACCAGGATTAGGGGGGCCCTGCCTCCAGCCAGGGGGAGGAAAGGGACAATCGAGTTTATTGGACTGTGTGGATTCGATGGCCTGGCACATCACGCGCACAGAAGTATAAGGCTTTAGTAGACACCGGTGCACAATGTACTATAATGCCATCGAGCTATAAAGGACCAGAGCCCATCTATATTTGTGGAGTGACAGGGGGATCTCAGCAGTTGACTGTATTGGAGGCTGAAGTGAGTCTGACTGGGAATGAGTGGGAAAAGCACCGCATTGTGACTGGTCCGGATGCTCCATGTATCCTTGGCATAGACTATCTTAGAAGAGGATATTGCAAGGACCCAAAAGGGTTCCGGTGGGCTTTTGGTATAGCTGCCTTAGAGACAGAGGGCATTAAACAATTATCTACCTTGCCTGGTCTCTCAGAGGACCCTTCTGTTGTGGGGTTGCTGAGGGTCGAAGAACAGCAAGTGCCAATCGCTACCACAACTGTGCACCGGTGGCAATATCGCACTAACCGATACTCCCTGATTCCCATCCATAAGCTAATTCGTCAATTGGAGAGCCAAGGAGTGATCAGCAAAACTCATTCACCTTTCAATAGTCCCATATGGCCAGTGCGAAAGTCTAATGGCGAGTGGAGACTAACAGTGGACTATCGTGGCCTGAACGAAGTCACGCCACCACTGAGTGCTGCAGTGCCGGACATGCTGGAACTCCAGTACGAACTTGAGTCGAAGGCAGCCAAGTGGTACGCCAGAATTGATATCGCTAATGCATTTTTCTCCATCCCTCTAGCAGCAGAGTGCAGGCGACAGTTTGCTTTCACTTGGAGGGGTCTCCAGTACACCTGGAATCGGCTGCCCCAGGGGTGGAAACACAGCCCTACCATTTGCCATGGACTGATCCAGTCTGTGCTGGAGCAGGGGGAAGCTCCTGAACACCTGCAGTACATCGATGACATTATTGTGTGGGGTGACACAGCAGAGGAAGTTTTCAAGAAAGGAAAGAAAATAGTCCAAATCCTTCTGAAAGCCGGTTTTGCCATAAAACAAAACAAAGTTAAAGGGCCTGCACGAGAGATCCAGTTTTTAGGAATAAAATGGCAAGATGGACGTCGTCAAATCCCAATGGATGTGATCAACAAAATAACAGCTATGTCTCCACCAACGAGCAAAAAAGAAACACAGACTTTCCTAGGTGTTGTGGGGTTTTGGAGAATGCACATCCCAAATTACAGTCTGATTGTAAACCCGCTCTACCAAGTAACCCGTAAGAAGAATGAGTTTGAATGGGGCCCTAAGCAACGACAAGCCTTTGAACAAATCAAGCAGGAAATAGTTCATGCAGTAGCCCTTGGGCCAGTCCGAACAGGACCAGATGTAAAGAATGTGCTCTACACTGCAGCCGGGGAGAACGGCCCCACCTGGAGCCTCTGGCAGAAAGAACCTGGGGAAACTCGAGGTCGGCCTCTGGGGTTTTGGAGTCGGGGATACAGAGGATCTGAGGCCCGCTACACTCCAACCGAAAAGGAGATATTGGCAGCATATGAAGGAGTTCGATCTGCTTCGGAGGTGGTCAGTACTGAAGCGCAGCTCCTCCTAGCACCCCGATTGCTGGTACTAGGCTGGATGTTCAAAGGAAGGGTCCCCTCTACGCATCATGCAACTGATGCTACCTGGAGCAAGTGGGTTGCACTGATTACTCAGCGGGCTCGAATAGGAAACCCCAGTCGCCCAGGAATCTTGGAAGTGATTATGGACTGGCCAGAAGGCAAATACTTTGGGATATCATCAGAGGAGGAGGTGGGTCTTGCTGAAGAAGCCCCATGTTGGGCGCCAAAAAGACTGTCGTGGTTTAACCCGGCCGGCAGCTAAACACCACACAGCCGTTCACTCACCCTCCCCCTCCTTCTCTGGGACGGGGGAGAGAAATGGAAAGTGAAGCCCGTGAGTTGAGATAAAGACAGTTTAATAAGACAGGAAAATAATAATAACAATAACAATAACAATAACAATAATAATAACAATAACAATAACAATAACGATAACGATAACGATAACAATAACAATAACAATAACAATAACAATAACAATAATACAATGGTGATAATAGTACTACTAATAATAATATGTACAAACAAGTGATGCACAATGCAATTGCTCACCACCCGCTGACCGATGCCCAGCCTAACCTCGAGCAGTCCAGCCCCCTCCCCCGGCTAGCCACCCCTAGATATTGTTTAGCATGACGTCAGATGGTATGGAATACTCCTTTGGCTAGTTTGGGTCACCTGTCCTGGGTCTGTCCCCTCCCAGCTCTTACTGCACCCCCAGCCTGCCAGAGGGGAATTAGTCAAACATTTGCATTGTATTTCTTTAAAGAGTGAATTTCTTCAACACTGTTTTTTGTAGGTACTGGAAAAACATTTAAAGAACTGGAGTTTAAAACAGAACTGGAAAAGGAGTATTTCTTTGATACTCATCATCTTTCCTGTCTTGGAGAAAATATGTGACTCTGTATCTAGTTCTTAAAATGGGAATAACATCACTTCTGCAGAAGTCTTAAAATGGATTCTTGCTGTGGAATTTTAGTTATGTAATGCAATATGAAGTATGTGTCCCAAAGCCAGCAAATATTTTTGACTCATTAGTAAGAAACAAGCAAGCTGTATCCCTAACTAAACTAGTGTTTTCTTAGTGACCCCTTCAGAGTACTTCAGTCTTTGTGTGAGGGTTGGCTCCTAGACTCCCTACAAAATATACTTGCTCTTTAGGTTCCCAAATTCCCTACTACTCTCATCTTGCAAGGCACAGAATTGGCAAAGAACTCCGTTGTCACAGTCAAACACAGACATAATGTTGCTTTAATGAAGGTAATTTGATGGCAATTGGGTAAATGTATTTTCACAATACAGACTGGCAACTAGCATGCATGGTTCAGCTGTGATACAGAACATTTCAGGAATTTAGGTGTGGCCTCTGCACCCTGAGGTGCCCATCCGACTCTTTCTGTAATGTCATCCATTTCAGTGTAAAAAATCCACAAACCTTTAGTCTTCCTTTACTCTCACCTCTTAGGATCCTCTTCAGATAGATACAGAGCTCTTGAAAATGAATAGTTATGATAGATTGCACTTAGCAACTGCCATTACAAGCATTGTTAATGCTTCAAAATCTCCCTTGAAATTTAGGATGTCTGCAACATATTCTTCTTGTGTCCTTTTTTCCTTTAAAATGGCGTGTTTTTTTTCTGGCATTCACCTTGTGTGTTATTGATCCTCTTGATATCTGTGTCAGTATCTCCCTAAAAGTTTCCCTCCTGTCAGGAGAAGGGATCTGTTTTTTTGACACAACACCATCCAGAAAGCTTTTTGTGAACATGATGCAGCACTTGCAATTATACTGAATCTGTGGTATTTCACCCTTGGTGGGTCTTTGGCAGAATCCAGAAATGAAATAAGATTGTGGATCAGGACAGCTCTAAGAAAAGTACCATGTGAATTTATATCCTAAAATGACATGAAGATGATGCATGGTCTTCTGAAATTGTGTGAAGTATATGGCAGTTTTGCGGTTATGCAGAGGAATATCAGCTTATTCTGTTTTCCTCATTTCTCAGCTGTATTGATGTTATTTCATAGTTTAGATTCATAATAAAATTGTAGACTGCAAACTGATAGCACCTTTTGCATGACAGCAGTGGAAGATAAACAAACAAAACTGATATCATAGCATCCAATTTTTGTTTCAGCAACCATCTTGGAAAAGCCACTCACATGGCAAAATTATTATACGATCCAGTGTTTGACTTAATTGCAAACTTTTGCTTCCTTAAACAGTATGAATTACAATGCCGATCATATACTACTTGTGATCCAAAGTGTAGAAAATAATATATATCTTTTAAAATTTGTTTTTAAATGTTCAGATTAAAAAGTGCAGGATTAATATATATTATTAGTGATACTTATTTAAAAACTGCAAGAATGCTTCATCAAAGAAGAAATTAATATATATATATTCTTACTATTACTCCCTCTTTACAGAAAAATAGATGAAACCCTTTTTTTTTTTTTTTCAAAATGTCAGACCCAGGTTTTGTGTGTCAGCTTAATATTCCATTTTTTAATCTAGCCCTGATTGTTCAAGCAGTTTATTTTCTCCAGGGAAAAACAAACAAACAAACAAACAAACAAAACAAACAAACAAACAAACAAAATAATTTCTTAATTCTGTCGTGGTTTAACCCAGCCGGCAGCTAAACACCACGCAGCCGTTCACTCACCCTCCCCCTCCCTCTCTCGGACGGGGGAGAGAAATGGAAAGTGAAGCCCGTGAGTTGAGATAAAGACAGTTTAATAAGACAGGAAAATAATAATAACAAAAATAATAATAACAATAATAATAATAATGATACAATGGTGATAATAGGAAAGTAATAATAATATGTACAAACAAGTGATGCACAATGCAATTGCTCACCACTCGCTGACCGATGCCCAGCCTCACCCCGAGCGGTCCGGCCCCTCCCCCCGGCTAGCCACCCCTATATATTGTTTAGCATGACGTCAGATGGTATGGAATACCCCTTTGGCTAGTTTGGGTCACCTGTCCCGGGTCTGTCCCCTCCCAGCTCTTACTGCACCCCTAGCCTGCCCGTTGGCAGGACAGAGCAAAAGGCTGAGATGTCCTTGGCTTAGTATAAGCACTGCTCTGCAACAATTAAAGCATCGGGGTGTTATCAGCACTCTTCTCATCCTAAGCCAAAACACAGCATTCCACCAGCTACTAGGAAGAAAATTAATTCTGTTCTAACTGAAACCAGGACATCTATCCACCCCTTATTCCATACCATTTATGTCATGCTCAGGTTACACTCTTTTCCATACATTCTAATTAGTCACCTATAGTAATCATGGTAGTGATAACATACAGTATAATATACTAATTAACATGGTACAATTCAGTTCATGGGCTATTCTCACCCAGTATTAAATCTCCTTGAGGTACACACCGGACCTCTCCGTTCTTTTGCATCACCCACCAAGTGTACCCAGGTCCCTGAGCGAAAACAATCCCACGAATAGGTTTGCCTTTTCCTGAGGCAGGAGAAGCCCAGACTGTTTTACCCAGCATATTTTTTACATGCACTACAGGAACTTTATCCCCATCTACAGTACGTAACAGGGTTGATTGGGCAGGTCCTGCTCGGTTGGTAGATCCCCTAGTATTGACTAACCAGGTGGCCTTTTCCAAATGCGTATCCCAATTTTTGAACGTCCCAGCGCCCATTGCTTTCAAGGTAGTCTTTAACAGGCCATTGTATCGTTCAACTTTCCCGGAGGCTGGTGCATGATAGGGGATGTGATACACCCATTCAATACCATGTTCTTTGGCCCAAGTGTCTATAAGGTTGTTTCGGAAGTGAGTCCCATTGTCTGACTCTATTCTTTCTGGGGTGCCATGTTGCCATAGGACTTGCTTTTCAAGGCCCAGGATGGTGTTCCGGGCGGTGGCATGAGGCACAGGATATGTTTCCAGCCATCCGGTGGTTGCTTCCACCATTGTAAGTACGTGGCGCTTGCCATTGCGAGTTTGAGGGAGTGTGATGTAATCAATCTGCCAGGCCTCTCCATATTTATATTTCAGCCATCGTCCTCCATACCAAAGAGGCTTTGACCTTTTGGCTTGCTTGATTGCAGCACATGTTTCACAGTCATGAATAACCTGTGCTATAGCGTCCATGGTCAGGTCCACCCCTCGATCACGAGCCCATCTGTATGTTGCATCTCTACCTTGATGGCCTGAGGTGTCATGGGCCCATCGGGCTATAAATAATTCACCTTTATGCTGCCAATCCAGGTCCACCTGAGCTACTTCAATCTTAGCAGCCTGATCCACCTGCTGGTTGTTTTGATGTTCTTCAGTAGCCCGATTCTTGGGCACATGAGCATCTACGTGGCGTACTTTCACAGCCAGGTTCTCTACCCGAGCAGCAATATCTTGCCACAATGCAGCAGCCCAGATGGGTTTGCCCCTACGCTGCCAGTTGTTTTGCTTCCATTGCTGTAACCATCCCCACAGGGCATTTGCTACCATCCATGAATCCGTAGAGAGATAGAGAACTGGCCATTTTTCTCGTTCAGCAATATCTAAAGCCAGCTGAATGGCCTTCACTTCTGCAAACTGACTCGATTCACCTTCTCCCTCAGCAGCTTCTGCAACTCGTTGCGTAGGACTCCATACAGCAGCCTTCCATCTCCGATGCTTCCCCACAATACGACAGGACCCATCAGTGAACAGGGCATATTTCTTTTCATTCTCTGGCAACTGGTTGTACAGTGGGGCTTCTTCAGCACGACCCACCTCCTCCTCTGATTATATCCCAAAGTATTTGCCTTCTGGCCAGTCCATGATCACTTCCAAGATTCCTGGGCGACTGGGGTTTCCTATTCGAGCCCGCTGAGTAATCAGTGCAACCCACTTGCTCCAGGTAGCATCAGTTGCATGGTGCGTAGAGGGGACCCTTCCCTTGAACATCCAGCCTAGTACTGGCAATCGGGGTGCTAGGAGGAGCTGCGCTTCAGTACCGACCACCTCCGAAGCAGATCGAACTCCTTCATATGCTGCCAATATCTCCTTTTCGGTTGGAGTGTAGCGGGCCTCAGATCCTCTGTATCCCTGACTCCAAAACCCCAGGGGCCGACCTCGAGTTTCCCCAGGTTCTTTCTGCCAGAGGCTCCAGGTGGGGCCGTTCTCCCCGGCTGCAGTGTAGAGCACATTCTTTACATCTGGTCCTGTTCGGACTGGCCCAAGGGCTACTGCATGGACTATTTCCTGCTTGATTTGTTCAAAGGCTTGTCGTTGTTCAGGGCCCCATTCAAACTCATTCTTCTTACGGGTTACTTGGTAGAGCGGGTTTACAATCAGACTGTAATTTGGGATGTGCATTCTCCAAAACCCCACAACACCTAGGAAAGTCTGTGTTTCTTTTTTGTTAGTTGGTGGAGACATAGCTGTTATTTTGTTGATCACATCCATTGGGATTTGACGACGTCCATCTTGCCATTTTATTCCTAAAAACTGGATCTCTCGTGCAGGTCCTTTGACTTTATTTTGTTTTATGGCAAAACCGGCTTTCAGAAGGATTTGGACTATTTTCTTCCCTTTCTCGAAAACTTCCTCTGCTGTGTCACCCCACACAATAATGTCATCGATGTACTGCAGATGTTCAGGAGCTTCCCCCTGCTCTAGCGCAGACTGGATCAGCCCATGGCAAATGGTAGGGCTGTGTTTCCACCCCTGGGGCAGCCTATTCCAAGTATATTGGACTCCCCTCCAAGTGAAGGCAAATTGTGGCCTGCACTCTGCTGCTAGAGGGATGGAGAAAAATGCATTAGCGATATCAATTGTGGCGTACCACTTGGCTGCCCTCGATTCAAGTTCATACTGAAGTTCCAGCATGTCCGGCACTGCAGCACTCAGTGGTGGCGTCACTTCGTTCAGGCCGCGATAGTCCACTGTTAGTCTCCACTCGCCATTAGACTTTCGCACTGGCCATATGGGACTATTGAAAGGTGAATGGGTCTTGCTGATCACTCCTTGGCTCTCCAATTGACGAATTAGCTTATGGATGGGAATCAGGGAGTATCGGTTAGTGCGATATTGCCGCCGGTGCACAGTTGTGGTAGCGATTGGCACTTGCTGTTCTTCGACCCTCAGCAACCCCACAACAGAGGGGTCCTCTGAGAGACCAGGCAAGGTAGATAATTGTTTAATGCCCTCTGTCTCTAAGGCAGCTATACCAAAAGCCCACCGGAACCCTTTTGGGTCCTTGCAATATCCTCTTCTAAGATAGTCTATGCCAAGGATACATGGAGCATCCGGACCAGTCACAATGCGGTGCTTTTCCCATTCATTCCCAGTCAGACTCACTTCAGCCTCCAATACAGTCAACTGCTGAGATCCCCCTGTCACTCCACAAATATAGATGGGCTCTGGTCCTTTATAGCTCGATGGCATTATAGTACATTGTGCACCGGTGTCTACTAAAGCCTTATACTTCTGTGCGCGTGATGTGCCAGGCCATCGAATCCACACAGTCCAATAAACTCGATTGTCCCTTTCCTCCCCCTGGCTGGAGGCAGGGCCCCCCTAATCCTGGTCAGAATCTTCTTCGTTTCTGCGTTTGAAGGACTGTCTGCTGGAAGTTGGAGCAGCAAACTTTTCAGAGAATCCCTTTTTCCCAATTGTTTTCTTTTGCAACTCACGTACCCATGCCTCTAGGGTTGTGGTAGATTTTCCATCCCATTTTCTCATGTCCTCTCCATGGTCTCGTAAGTAAAACCACAGGGTGGCGCAGGGTGAGTACCCACCATATCGTCTTCCTTGTGTAGATGAACGCCTACCCCTGATAGCTGAGACACTGCTCTGTACAGGTGCAGAGGAGAATAATCTCTCTTCAAGTTGGTGAAACTTTTCAGAAAGTGTTTTCTCCCAGGTGTTCTCTTTCGGTCATAGGACACTGGTTGGTTCAGGTGGAGAGGAAGATAGATTCTCTTTAAGTTGGTGGAACTCTTCAGAAAGTTTCTCCACAGCTGAGACACAGGCCTGTAAGGAAGAAGAGAGACTTTCTTCGTACTGCCGGAGTTGTTTAGCCACTTCATCCACTGTGGGTTCCTCATCCTCTTTCCAGGCCATTATTGCCAATGAGCTGGCATATGATGATGGTGCACTCCGTACAAACTTCCGCCACATGGGTCGTGTACACTTGACTTCATCTGGGTCTTTGGATGTTTCTCTGAGGTCTGGATCCTCATAAATCACTTCCCGTACGGCTAATTCCCTCAGGTACTGGATTCCCTTCTCCATAGTGGTCCGCTTGCCTGGTAGACATAAAAGTTCTTCCTTGAAGGGATACCTTTCCCTCACAGCTGAGAGGAGACGCCTCCAGAGGCTGGTGGATTGTGCTCCATCTGCAATTGCTTTGTCAATGCCGGCGTCTCGAGCAAGGGATCCCAGCCGCTTGGCTTCCCTGCCCTCTAATTCCACACAATTGGCTCCAGAGTCCCAGCACCGGAGCAGCCAGGTAACAAGCTGCTCACCTATACAGCGACCAAAATCTTTTCGCACATCTCGTAGCTCGCGCTCGTTTAGGCTTCGGGTAGTTACTGTTGATTTTTCGACATCCTCATCTTCCTCCTCCTGAATCCTTGATGGCCCAGCGTCGTCATCATCTTCGTCATCTCTATACCTAGTTTTGGCAGAAGCCTTACCTGGATTGGCAGAAGACTCTCT
The DNA here is from genome assembly GCF_963932015.1 of Anas acuta. Taxonomy (NCBI): domain Eukaryota; kingdom Metazoa; phylum Chordata; class Aves; order Anseriformes; family Anatidae; genus Anas; species Anas acuta. Next base: position 19,356,007 of record NC_089016.1, read on the forward strand.
GCGTTCTAAACGACCTGAATCTCTATACCATTTTTTCACCTTCTCTACGGGGGCAGCTTGCACTGCTACTGCTCGTTTCTCTGACTTTGTTACAGGGTCTGCTACAGGGGTTGGAATACCCTCTGCAGGGGCAGCTTGCACTGCCACTGCTCGTTTCTCTGACTTTGTTACAGGGTCTGCCACAGAGGTTGGAATACCCTCTGCAGGGTCAACTTGCACTGCTACAGCTCGTTTCTCTGACCCCGTTACACGGGTTGGAATACCCTCTGCAGGGTCAACTTGCACTGCTACAGCTCGTTTCTCTGACACGGCCACAGGAGCTGGAGCGGCTGCAGGAGCTGGAACTGGAGCGGCTGCAGGAGCTGGGACTGGAGTAGCGGCAGGAGCTGGAGCTGGAGCAGCTGCAGGAGCTGGGACTGGAGTAGAGGCAGGAGCTGGAGCTGGAGCAGCTGCAGGAGCTGGAGCTGGAGCAGTTGCAGGAGCTGGGACTGGAGTAGCGGCAGGAGCTGGAGCTGGAGCGGCTGCAGGAGCTGGAGCTGGAGCGGCTGCAGGAGCTGGGACTGGAGCAGCTGCAGGAGCTGGGACTGGAGCGGCTGCAGGAGCTGGAGCTGGAGCGGCTGCAGGAGCTGGGACTGGAGCGGCTGCAGGAGCTGGGACTGGAGCGGCTGCAGGAGCTGGAGCTGGAGCGGCTCCAGGAACCGGGACTGGAGCGGCTGCAGGAGCTGGAACTGGAGCGACTGCAGAATCCACCGTAGGGGTCACAGTGGCCGTTGGATCTGTCACAGGGCTTGGAGTGGCCGCAGGGTCTGTCACTAAGTTGATAGCAGTATCAATGGCAGCTCGATAGGCATGAGCCAGGCCCCAGCACGTTACAATGATTTGTGTTACTTTGGAACTGCCAGAATCATGACACCTTTTTTTCAAGCATTCTGCCAGTTTTTTAGGATTTTGCCATTGTTCAGGGGTGAATTTCCAACACACTGGGGGTGCCAACTGCTCTAGATGCCTGCCCATATCCACCCATACTCCCTGCCACTCACAACTATACTGCCTCCGGGCAGATCTCCGGATGAGCTTCCCAAGTAGTTGTTTAACTTTAAGCAGAACCTGAAGTGCATTCAGGAGGCAGAACAACAAGACTATGGTATTCTGAGTATCCCAGAAATATTCAATATCTTGGAGAGCTATTGTGACAAGCTCGGGGGATAAGAGGGTGGTGAAGGAGGAAGGGAGAGTGATCCAGGAGGATACAGGGGTGGTGAAGGAGAAAGGGAGAGTAATCAAGTAAGAAAAAGTATCTTCCCCTTTCCCCTCCACAGATTGACTCCCTAATGGAGAAAAACAATAGGTATAATTGCTAATAGTTCCCAAGATACTGTTTCCAAAGTACAGAGTCCACGATGTTACTGAGTATAAATACCAAGTTAGAGTCATGACCAGATATCTTATCGTCTCATAAGCCATTGCTATAACACTCAGTACCATAATGATCTGAAACCAGGGCCCGGAGAGGATAAACAACACGACAGAGAGCAAATACGGAAAATAATGTACTATAATACTCAATTTGGAAAACAGGCGCAGCAGACTTGAGATTAAAGCAATCAGCATCGTGACAAGTGACTATTAAGCAGGTCTAATCCTTACACCAATTTTAGTTTAACACACTCTGGTCAGATCTGCCGTTATCTCAACCTTTCGGGCCCCACATTGGGCGCCAAAAGGACTGTCATGGTTTAACCCAGCCGGCAGCTAAACACCACGCAGCCGTTCGCTCACCCTCCCCCCTCCCTCTCTGGGATGGGGGAGAGAAATGGAAAGTGAAGCCCGTGAGTTGAGATAAAGACAGTTTAATAAGACAGGAAAATAATAATAACAAAAATAATAATAACAATAATAATAATAATGATACAATGGTGATAATAGGAAAGTAATAATAATATGTACAAACAAGTGATGCACAATGCAATTGCTCACCACTCGCTGACCGATGCCCAGCCTAACCCCGAGCGGTCCGGCCCCCTCCCCCTGGCTAGCCACCCCTAGATATTGTTTAGCATGACGTCAGATGGTATGGAATACCCCTTTGGCTAGTTTGGGTCACCTGTCCCGGGTCTGTCCCCTCCCAGCTCTTACTGCACCCCTAGCCTGCCCGTTGGCAGGACAGAGCAAAAGGCTGAGATGTCCTTGGCTTAGTATAAGCACTGCTCTGCAACAATTAAAGCATCGGGGTGTTATCAGCACTCTTCTCATCCTAAGCCAAAACACAGCATTCCACCAGCTACTAGGAAGAAAATTAATTCTGTTCTAACTGAAACCAGGACAAATTCTTATCAAGAGAAGCAGAAATGATGTCTGAAATGAAATGAAATGTCTGGTCATGACTCTAACTTGTTATTTGTACTCAGTAACATCGTCGACTCTGTACTTTGGAAACTGTATCTTGGGAACTATTAGCAATTATACCTATTGTTTTTTTCCATTAGGGAGTCAATCTGTGGAGGGGAAAGGGGAAGATATTTTTTCTTACTTGATTACTCTCCCTTTCTCCTTCACCACCCTCTTATCCCCCAGCCTGCCTGTTGGCAAAAAAATTAATTTTGTTCTAACTGAAACCAGGACAAGCAGTCAATTTTTTTTTCATTATGGTGCGCTTGATTTATTATTTTCCTCAAATCTTTATTAAAAAAAAGCTACGAAAGGAGCACCATAGAGGACAGAATGTTTAATCTCTGATAGCAATTTAGGACTTTCCAGAATCCTCTGATAGGTCATTTCCTTCTATCCCATTATTCTCAGGGTACTCTGATAGGATTTAGACAAAGATTTACATATAAAGACAGGATTACGTGCTTGTATATCTCCTTTACAAACCTTTCAGAATTTGAGAGGATTCAGGGACCCTCAGCCTACCCAGATTTTTTGCCCTGGAACATATTCCTTTTTGTCCTAGAAGTTTGGAGTATGGGTAGCATTATTTATCTCCTGCGCCAGTGGCTCTTAATGCCTTTTTTGTGTTAGTTTTTGATTCATGGAAGAATGTTGCGATGCACGGCCAAAAGCACGACAGACACCAACAGAGTCAGATCATGCTTCACCATTTTATTGCCCGAATAGCCCAACTTTTATAGTGAATTTTACAGGGGTGGACAGTGTTTCACACAAGATTATTGGTCAAAAGCACTCAGACAAACCGTTAAGAAAATAACACCACCTTTTGATTAGCAGTCTGGAAAACAACCCCCTTTGTGCTTAACAGTCACGTAGACCTAGTCCTTGAGGCCAGCTGCTGATAACAATATTTTCTGAGTTCCTTAATTGGGTGATGTGGGAGTCATTGCTGTGGGAGCTTCTCACAGTTACTCTGGCAGCTTGGTTTGCTCAGCTACAGCAGGCCCTGAGATTTCTAAGGCCTACCCCTGGTTGCTTAAAGCAAGCTTAGATCGAACAATTATGCCAATTCCCAACAGAAGAACTCTACAACTCAAAGCAAATAAGTTATAAAGTAGGTATGTGGTTTATTTCGTCTTCGGGCGCATGCGGGATAGCTCCCAAAGGCATGCTCACCTTAACGCAGCAACTTGCTTTGGTTATATGCAGTAAAAAGTTACATATGCATGAAGTTTCCCAATACGCCTATACATATTCATAACCCATCCCCACTTTGTATTAAAATTAGCTCCAAGAAGTCATTTCCATAAACTCCTCCCTTCTGTACCTGCGCAGTGTCTTCTGGTGGTGGTCATTGGGGGGAGGGATCATGAGGATGAAGTTCAATAACTCTTCTTCATCACCACTAGCTGACCCCCTGCAGACTCAGCTGCTCCTTGGCTCTTGTCCAAATCACAAGGTCAGTCTCAGCTGTTTTTTGAGACAGGTTCCCCATTTTTGTCAGGAAACATCCTCTGTGAGGGGCCCCGAGACTCCTTGTTTCAGTTAATTTTCACAGTAGTAAGCAAAGACATTCAGCAATATCTATTTTAAAGCGATTAAGCAACCCCCCATTCTTCTATCTCTGGCTTCATTTTCTTGTTAATGTTTTCTGTCACTTTTACTCTTTTCTTTAAACAGGTGCTATTTGAGCTTGCCTGGCACCATGCTCCTTCCACAATTTTCTTGGATGAGCTGGAGTCAGTTATGAGTCAAAGAGGCACTGTTTCTGGGTAAATTATGAGATCACTTCCTATGGTCTTAGGAGAATATACGTCCCCCTTTGCAATGCATCTTTTTAATACTGTGTTTCAGGTGCTGACCAAAGTTTAATCATACAATATACCTGCTAGAAACAAATCTTAGCTAAAGTAAGGCATGAGACTACTCTGTAAACTTTAATAGAAGCATGATTGGGCCCCTGAAAGACTTGTCTTTTCAATTTTATTGACAGTGGAGTTATTTTGAGTGATAAGGGTAATTTTCATGACTTAATAGTAAGTTATTTTTCTTCTGTTATGTTGTCAGCTTTAGCAGCCTTGTAGTGTGTTATTTTCAGAATGCCTATCAGCTCTGAAAATACTGTTCCATGAAAATGTTGCATATGCTGTGGGGATTTAAAGAGAGAGATGTGGCCATTGTTTCATTCATAGTAGATGAGATCAGTAGAGAAGTGTGAAACGCAGGTTGTGTGAAGTTTAGCACAGGACTATGGAAATAATGGGTCTAGGAAGATTGTGAGCAGGAGAGAGGCACATGAATGCATAACCAGTGCTGTTGTATTTTCAAATAAGGTATTTGAAGTGGAAGTAAAAACAGCTGGGGGAAAGAACAGGTGGCTTGTTAGAGGCAAGTGAAAAGCAGTTGTTTCTGTGATGTTTTGGACAGGGTGGGGTGTAGCAAGGTAAGATGCAGTGTGTACAGTAGAATGGCATTTTCATTAATGGGGCAAATTTTGATAGCATTGTCAGGACTTAGAGTTGCAAGAATGGGGGGATGGGGGGGTTATTATTGTCATCCATAGGGTAGACAGTTTTAGTTTTAAAAAAATAAGAGGATTGAACAAGGAGGAGAAGCAGGAGAAATACAAAAATATCATTATGCCTATTAAGAGCCCATTACAGTGTGACTATATGCATGTTATATACTATAAGCTATATGCTTACACATATGCACAAATAGAATAGGCCATATCATAAATACACAACCTATAATAATTGTCAGTTGATAGCTATAAATTATGGGGCAAGTCTTGCTTTCATACTTTTTTAAAAGTTCTCATTAACATCACTGGATTATGTATTTCAGTAAGGGTTTTTATCTGAGATTATATAGTTATTTTTATGTATCCTTATTAAATATTGACATCATGCCAATGTGTAGATGTCTTTGCAGAAATAAGCCATTAAATTTGAATTATAATTCTTATCATCTAAGGCCCTGATGTTTTCTCTGGATTTGGTCCAGGGGTTACCATGGACTTCACGTTTGGAACTGAGAGTTCAAACTGGTTTCCTTCAAAATTGGTTACCTGGATCAGGGCCAGAATTCTTAGCGCTTTGCTTAAGTTCCCCTTCTCTCCTTGAAGAAGGATCCTTTGTGTGTGGTCTCTGCCCTATTTTTCAATTTGTTTCAATGCTGCAAACTCTTCTGTTTACTTTTGATACAACATTTTGCAAACTGTTGAATTCAGCAGTACATGTATCTTCTTGTGGCCACTTAAAATTTACTCACAGAAAAATGCCAGTAGTTGCCCTGAATAGGTAGGTGTATAAGTTGTTTAATGGCAACTATTGTGTTATAAATTCTCCTACATAGGTCAATTAATCAAAGCCTTAGTTGTTTTCCAGTAAACATCACTTTTATTTGGAGATTAATATAAAGAAAAAATAAAACTAAATAGTTTCTTTGGATTCAGTAATGGTGAACACTCCTCACTTTAGTGTACTGAAAAGAGGCCATTTAAGTAATCATTAGAAAGCTTAATTTTAATGCTTAGGTGTTAGCTAATGGAGCATAATCACACTTTGAATTGGGGCAAAGTGGTGACAAGGACTCAGTTGCTGTGAATGACACTGTATAAATAAAATGATTACTTTAATGTACTGAGCAAATAAAGTTTCTCTGAATCTTGGTAGTGGTGAACATGAAGGAAGTTGACAGATGAAAACAGAATTACTGGTGCAGATGGATGGCTTGGCCTGATCTGATGATCTTGTATTTATTTATTTATTTATTTATTTAGCAGCTTCCAATCTGCCATGGTAAGAGATCCAGAGAGTGCATTTTGAATACATTTGCATGAGCTTCTAAGCATAGATAAAGGCTTTATTTAGGCTTTTACAGAAAAAGCTTTAATATTTGGTTAAAGCATGTAAAGATTAATTTGGAGCTTTTACTTTTAAACTCTGCAATTCTTGCTATTTGTACCACATGAGAATAATTCATAATAAAGTCAACATATGCTGGTGCTACTAGCTGCTAACATTTAAAGTGGAGTATTTGACTTTAGAAGCGAGTTATTTACTATGTTTAAGAAAGGTTTAAGCCTGGAAATATAAGGTGCTTAAAACATCTAGTGTTTAGAAGGATATTCCACAAATAGGAAGGTTGGATTTTATTGGTATCAAATTTGACTTTTAAAAGTTGAGGGACAAAATTCTTCGGTTCTTTTAACATAATTTGGAACAGAAGAATAAATGGTTGGAAATCAGAACTAGAATATTTCATCACATTGGCTATCAAAATGGGCAGAACAGGTATTGAGAACAAGAGAGAGAGGAGAGGAGGATGACAACAGTCAACAGAAAATAGCCAGCTCTGTGCTCTCCTTGGATGACCTCTCCCATGGTCACCAGCAACTAGCAGGTTGATCTGGCTGGATCACTCACCTGAACTGGTCCAGTATTTCTCTTGGTTTCATACATACCTTTTCAAATGGTTGCAAATAGTACGAGGGGAAAATAATGGCTGTTGGGCAAGCACAGCTGTTTTTAACAGTCTGATTTGTAGCTCATTAACCTTTTTTCAGAGTAGGAGCCAACACCTGTACTGGGATTTGAAACAAATTGATGATGAGCTTGTTTTTGAAGTTAGCTTTCAGAGGTCTGGAACTAATCTGTGGATTTCTGCTTGCCCTGAAATTCTCCCTGTCCAAGGGCAGGGAGATCCATGAAATCTTCAGTGGAAGAACATCTTTTTCTACAGAAAAATGGGTATGTTGAAAGCAGAGAGGAAAAATGCAGTGAAGTAAACTGTGGAAATTAGGTTTGGTAAGGGACAATCTTAGAGGCAGACATCTGCAAAAAAGATAATAGGCATATGAAGGGTACTTTTGTCCATGTTCCTTCCTGTCCTTAAAGCATGACAGACATAGAACAGGGCTATCCAAAACTGTCTGGGAGCAAGTGAGGGCTCTGCACCTGCAAAGTCACAGGCTTCTTTTCTGGGTTGTTGTTTTTCATGATTAGTGGTTTGTTTTTTGTTTTTTGTTTTTTTGTTGTTGTTTTTTTTGGCTAGTTATCTCAGCGATGTCATAAGGAGACATATTGGAAAAGCCTTTCTGTGTGAGTGGAGGGCATTGGGCTGTGATCAGAAGACTGTTGCTGACCGTAGGGGGTGTCCATGTCTGAGTAACTCAGTGTGTGTATTCACAGCTGCTTGCTTCTGAGCACTTTTAAAAAAGCCTTGGTGTATATTTTATTTTGTGTAATGTACAGACACTTCTTGGCTGTGACGCACAAGGAAAGGAATTGAGCAGACAAGGACTCAATTAAGTTACATCTGTATAAGAAAATACTGGAAAAAATATCTACTGTGTGTGTGAACAGTTAATGGATTATCAATGTATTAATTTCCTTTCAATAATCTCTTTGTGGTTCATTAGTAATACACTACAAATGTTTGTTACTGTAGCATCAATATCCTTTTAGAAGGAGAAACTCTAAGCAACGCATTGCGACTTTCAGTGGTCTTTGCAGGATCTACTGATTGGAAAAGAAAAATTGGGTATTCAAAAACCCTCAGAGGAAGAGTTCAAAGAGCACAGCTGTCCTGAAGGTGCTGTGAATGTACGAAAGACACGGACTCCTGATGGCTCTTGAACGGGAGATGTTTATTGCCTTTTTTCACTGCTACATATACTTTACCTGTAGCACTATATGCTGTCCACGTGCCCGAATCTGTCATACAATGGGTTAGAGATCCTCAGACAGGCGCCTCAAGCCAGCCAGCAATTGGCCACTGCGCAAAGCTCATCTTTAACACTGCAGCCAAGTTAATTTATCTTGACCTTGCTCAAGTTTTTGTTTCTACCACTTATTTCCTCATTATTCAGGGATGTGTGAATGTGCAATGCCACCTGCGAATTCCTTCCCCTCAATTCCCCCTTTTTTATTTTCAACCAACCAAATGCTTTCTATAGACTTCTATCAAGCACCACGGACATTGCAATAAGCAAGGTACAATAAGCAACAGTGAAAATCACAAGCAGAATTACGTTTGTAAAGTAGTGTGTCTACTAGAATCTACATCAGTCAACAAGCCACTAAGCACTAGGGATGTTGCTTTGCAGCGATGCTGCATCTCACTCGCACAGCACAATTACGCAAAGAGGCCCCTTGCACTTTTCATTCACACCACAAAAATATATCATTTAAAATGACTTGTCTGTGGCTTCAGGAGGTCCTTGTCTACTCCTGTGGTGAGTGGCTGAGAGTGGAGGCTCCTCCAAGGAAAATGCTCGGGGTGCACCTAGGGGTGTCTGCTCCACAGTCGATTCCACAGCCGAGCAGAGCAGCTCCTGGCACAAGGAATGATGCTATTATAGTTTTGTAGAATTACACCAAAGAAATGCATTGTGATAAGGAGCAAGTGTGGCATTGACGATTTGTTTCAAGGTTATGGTTTTTGCCCTTGTAATTGAACCTAACACATGCTGTTGCTGTTACACTTTCCAAGATATCTAATTCCTGTGGCTCTAGGGGTACTTGCAGTAAGCAAATAGTCCAATCTTTGTTATTTGTTGGGATCCCCACCAACCATGTCATAAACTGGTCGTTAGCACTACCCAGGGACAGGCACATCGCTTCTTGTCTTGTCATGTTGGTGAGGGTGACCCAGATGTTGCAGTGTGGTTGTGTGGAGACCTAGGGCTGGCAATAACCGATGACAGCAGCGATTGTGAGGAGGAGGCCAACCATGGCCTTACTCCCCTTGCTGCTACCCATCTTGGTTTGTGACCTATGAAGACACGTGCATGCCCTCAACCCCAAGTTATTAAAGGATGGGGTCCCTCCCAAAGACCTGTACTTAAATTTTTTACCATCACTAAGGCCTGCTCTGATTGTGGCACCTGTGACAGTGCAGAATTCATACTTTTGTAATGTTTTACTATGGGCGGTACCTCTTTGTGAGGAAAGGGTAATGATAGGTGATTCATTACGTAAAGTGCCTTTCTCAACCTGTTCTGTGGTGTTTCCTGGGTGTCTCTCCCTTTTTGTTTATTAGCAGTGTTTTCAAGGTGCGATGTGTGCGCTCTACGATGGCTTGAGAAATTCCTGTGATGTGTCGGATACCCCAAGTTTGAAAAAAGGTTTGAAGGAAGTGACTACCATAGGTGGGGCCACTGTTGGTTTTTATTTCCTTTGGGATGCCTAGCACTGTGAAAATGACATGGAAGTGAGCCTGGACATGGTGGCTAATTTCACCCACCACAGCCGTCGCCCAAATAGCATGAGAGAAAGTGTCTACTGATACGTGAACATATTTCAAGCGACCAAATTCTGGAATATGCATTATGTTGGTCTGCCATAACTGTAAGGACCGTAGACTTCTAGGGTTTACTGTTAAAGACAGGGTCGAAACATATTGTTGACAGTCAGGACATGTTTGGACAATCAATTTGGCATCAGTGATCGATATAGCGAATTGTTTTGCCAAGACTTTGGCGGATTGATGGAAAAAAACATGGGATAACCGTGCTTGCTCCAGCACCTTTGACCCTGACTGCCCCAGTGCCTTATTAATTAGCTGGTCAGCGTGTGCGTTACCCTCTGCAAAAATGCCAGGTAACATGGTACGGCTCTCCATGTGAATAATACAATACGGGTGTGCTTGCTGCTCCACCAAAAATAGCAGCTCTTTAAATTTTAGAAACAAGTTTTCCTTTGGGATATGTCTCAAATGTGCCCTCTCAGTGTGCTGAGCGACACCTACAGCATATTGTGAGTCCGATACAATATTCAAAGGTACTGTTGGCCAGCGCTTAAAAGCCATTATAATAGCATGTAATTCAACTATCTGTGCAGAACCTTGGATCTGCTCAGTCTGGTGTTGCCACTTTCCACCTTCTTCACAAGTTACTACAGCTTTGCCTGTTTTTCCAGGCCCATCTGTAAAGACTGTCCACCCATCCACTGGTTGCTGTTGGCACAATGGCTGCTTTTCTATTTTTCTATTATTATAAAACAAGAACATTTTATGAGGTGGATGGTGGGTATCAACCTGTCCATCAAATCCCGTCAATGCTATTTGGAGCTCCTAAACTATTCTGCAAGCACCAGGTGAAATAGTCTTTTACTATGGGAATTATAATCAGATTGGGCTCTTCTGCTAATTCAATTATTCTCTCATGTAATTTCTTTATGAGGATGGCAAACATTTCCACTCACATTGCAGTAGTTTTTGAGGGTTGATGGGGTAAAAAGACCCATTCCAGGACCACTGGGGGGGGGTCCTTATGGGACCTTATGGTCCCATTGCCCAATAATAGCCACTGGTTGTTGTTCTTGATTACAAGTATATAGTTGAAGGGGGAGGATCTCACTATGACGATGGCGTTGCTGCGCTGAGATTCTTTCATTAACCATTTGCAATGCTTTATGAGCCTCCTCAGTCCATCGCTTTGGGGCATTAATATCAGCCTCTCCCTTCAATAACTCAAGGAGAGGCACCAATATTGAATCGTCTATCCCATGTTGTAGTCTAATCCAGTTTATATTCCCTAGTAATTTCTGTACATCGTTCAGTGTCTTAACATCTGCATTAATGGATATCTGCTGTGGTTGAATGGTCTGCTGTAAAATCTTCCACCCCAGATACTTCCAAGGTGCTTGGGTCTGCACCTTTTCAGGTGCAATTTGGAGTCTTGCTGTCTGTAACACTTGTTTTAAGGCAGGCAGTGCCTCTTGGACCTTATCACTATATGGTCCAGCTAGTAGGATATCATCCATGTAGTGGTATATGTATATCTCTGGAAACCATTGGCATACTGGTTGGATAGCTTTTGCGACATAGGTTTGGCACGTGGTTGGGGAGTTTTTCATGCTTTGTGGTAGTAATGTCCAATGATATTGGTCCATAGACTCCTTCCTATTGATCTTTGGTACTTGCCAAGAAGGCAAAATGAAGAGCGTCGTCAGGATGCAAAAGAATTGTGAAAGAACAGTCTTTCAAGTCCATAACAACGATGTCTCAATTATGGGGTACCATTGTAGGTGAGGGTAAACCTGGCTGCAAGGAGCCCATGTCCTCGATCACTGCATTGATTCGTCACAAATCATGCGGTAATCTCCATTTCCCGCTCTTCTTCTTGATGACAAACACTGGTGAATTCCATGGGCTGTTTGTTGGAACAATATGTCCTTGTTGGAGTTGTTCTTGAACCAACTCCTGCAGACTACTGCTCAGAAAAGAATCAGTTGAGCAATTCTAGTTCCCTTTGGTATTGACAACAGTGGAGACGGTGTCCAAGCCATAGCTTGGATTTGTCCATTATAGTCTGCATCAATTATCCCCAGCAAAACAAACAATCCAGTCAAAGTTGTACTTGATCGTCCTAGCAGCAATACACTACAGTCATTCCCAATTGGTCCTTTGACGTTCAATGGAATTTTATGAACGTGAGTACCCCACAAGGTGGCGTCTGTTACTGTGGAGACATCCACTCCGGCACTCCCTCTGGTTCTTGCTGAGAGGGTGTCCACGGTGGTAACCGTGGCAACGGGGCAGCAGGTGGCTCTGGACCCTGCGTCATCATTGCATTTGGAGCCCTCCCTTGTGGGAGGTTCCTCCTTTGACCCGGGAGGCGTGGGTGCTTGTGTCGTCGCGCGGCCCCGCCCTGCACTCCTCCTCCCGTTTCCCTGCCGCGACGGCAAACGCTGCCCTTCCGCGTTGTATTTAGAGCGGCATTGGCTCGCCCAGTGGCGTCCCCTCCCATATCTGGGGCACAAAGTGGGTAGAAATGCCGGCGGGCCGCCCCCCCGACCCCGCCAGGGGCATACGAAGATTAGGTGGCTCGGGTCTCCACACCTATAGTATTTTTTCTGACCATTGGGTCTTGACTGCTGTTGCAAAAGCGGACGCCAGCGATTCGGTATGATGTTCGATAGAACTGTTATATATGGAGTGGTAATTCGTGTCGAGAAAATGGTTGATATTAATAAAGAAGGGGGAGATTTGGGAATGTGGCCATGGGGGTTGGAAAACTCCATGATTGAGATAACATTAGACTCTTAACGACGAGGCCATCAGGAATGTAAAAGAGTTTAGAGGGAACAAAGAAGGGTGATTCAGGAGACTCCATGCAGTCTCCGGTTGCTTGTTCACCAGCCGTTAAGGCATGGATGTTTCTGGGTGTTTGCTGTTGCTGTTACATTCAAAGTTGTTTGACCAATGAAAAGTTGTTTTGAAAAGAACTGCTGTGGAGAGAAGGGTATAAGAGGGGAGCCTGCCCTCAAGATAAAAAAAGAAGGCAGCACGATGAAGTTACATCAATAAAGAAGCAGGAAAAAGAAGTGAAGAGGAACAGGCTGGCAGAATGGAGACCAGGACAAGAACAGGCACTTTGATTGCCTCATGAAGATAGGTTCGGCCAAACTCAGCAAACTGCTCACAGAAGCTCATCGCTGGAAATAGGCAGCACTGGAGCTGGAGAGAAGCTTGAGCTGAGAGAAGCAGACCAGTGCACACAACTGCCTCTCGCTGGTAAGCAGTTGCGCGCTATGGGGAATCATACGTCCTTAGGAACAAAGACTGTCCTGGTAACCTTACAGCTCATTCTCCTTAACAATTGGACAGTTAATGAGCCTGAAATATGGGACCAAATTGAGGTCAAGGTGTGGGACTCTGCAACTAAAAATGGCAAGGTTGCAGTGGGATTGCTCGGCACCTGGCGAGCAGTCTCTGAGGCCTTAAAGAGCCATGTGGGGCCACAATCAGAAACGTGTGGTTTGCCAGATAGTGAGGGAGCTGCGGGATCCTTTACTGATCCGACTGCTATGCCATGGGCCCCTCTGCTACTACAGCCATCGAAGGCTTTTGCTGTTACGTCCCCTACTGACCTGGACGTGTCTTTTGACCCAGGCTTGTGGGAATAGAAATGTTGTTTTTGCAGAGTTACATTGTTTAGAAGGAGGGAATGTGGTACTGAGATATGTTTACAGTGATAAGAAAGCTTTGCAGGCGACCTTGTAAAATGCAGACAACCAGACTCCTTAGGACAATTAGGTGAAAATCACGGTGTCAAGTCAGATAAGTGAAGAAACATTACCACTTCAAACAGTAAAAATGTCAAAAGAAAATTGAAATTTAACAGGCCGGCAACTGAAGGCCATGCATTGTTCGTGAAGCATCAGATAGATTGTGAACCTGGATTACCCACTCAGTGGGGAAACGGGAGGGTCCTGCCATCAAAAGGTATATAAACTGTGTTTTGGAACTAGTAGATGCGCTCTCTCCTGCTTGTGGGGCGCCCGCCATTGCAATCGCGAATAAATTACTACTTCACTGAGATCCTCGCCTGAGCCTAAGTTATTGGCTACGGAGTGTTTCTCACAGGCCTATTGGCTGTGAAAAGGAGATGGATTTGCTTTTCTCTGATCTGGGAAGAACGGGATACATAAGGCCTGAAGAATGGAAAATGGAGACTGTTATGGAACTTAAAGGATTGTTTGTTACCTATCCTGATTGTATGTATGTATAGGCATACTCGGGTTATTATGTAAAGCAATGTTCTGTATATATGTATTTAGAATGTTTGATGTTTGTGTGTGTGTTGGTGGAGCATAGACTCCCCGCACACCCAGCGCTGTTTATTTGCCTTTTATACCTTTTAGAAATATTTGTTTCATAAATATTACAAAATTCAGATTGAATTCAGACCTAATTTATATCAGAACCCACTTGGTTATACTCCTGTATCATCTGAACTAGTGTTGCATTCACAGGCAGAGCCTATAGCACCTTTTTACAGTCGGTATTTGCGTTTTATACCTCTAGCCTTTGTAGCAAAGCGTCTTTTGCTTCCCAATTGTCAATCTGCTTATCTAACGCATTGCAAAGCTCATCAATAAACTGCATGTATGGTTCAGACATCCCTTGCTGGACCTTTGTAAAAGGTTGTGCGGACTTCCCGGTCTCTGGAATTCTGAACAGTGCCTGGAGGGCTAGGGTTGCAGTCAGCCGGAGGATGCCTGGATCTAGATTTGCTTGAAGGTGCAGATCCGCCATCAGATCCACCCAAAAAGCGGATCCCCCGGCTGCCTTTCTAAATTTTGGAGCGCTGCATGTTTGCACAACTCTTTCCATTTCTGTTCCCATAAAAATTTTTGTGTTGGAGGTAATATCATCACCACCACTTGTCATATGTCAAAGGGGGTTAAAAGCTGTCCTGTCATGACATTCTCCAGCAGGGACTGTGTAAACAGGGCCAATAACCCACAAGTGGTCACCATCTTATGCAGTTTTTTAATAAGGTCCCACTGGAAGGGGTTCCAGTCATTTTGCCTGTGATCCCAAACTCAGACTGGAAAAATGAGCCCTACGCCCCTCCCCACCCCTTTTACTGCTTCTCTCTGAAGTTGTTTCCAATGATCTTGGGGGTCAAAAGGATCCCCTGCGGGTGGTGCCACTGACTGTGGGTGGTGGCAGTGGCGGCGCTAACAGCTGAGACATTGTCTCTGCCTCTGTTCCCAAGTCTGTCAGGTTTGCTTCCTCTGGCGGTACACAGTCACCGCTTTTTATTTCACCCGTCTGCATAGCCTGAGCGGCTGCTGTTGATTCCCTTTTTTCTGCTTGCCATGATCTCAGTGTCTCAGTTACTAAGTGCCAGGTCGTCATCACCTCAGCAGCTGTTGCATCTCCCCACGAGGCAGTGTCCTATATAGTTGTCCCCGCCTTTTCCCAAGTTTTTACATCAAACGCCATCAAAGCTGTTGCTGGGGCCCCATTCTTCGTAAGAACTTTAGCAATTGTTTCACTTTATATAGGTCATATTTCACTCCTCTTTTTACCAGGAGTTGATTCAGTAGCTTAGCTATCACTGCCTCCTCAGCCGATAAATTAGCTCCCATAGTTAATGCCCCAGCCGCTCACCTGCTTCTTGAGGTGACATCCTGGGATTAACACTGTGGTCCTGCCGTCAGCTTGAGTCATTTGGGGGGTCCCTTCAGACGCTTCTCTTATTGTTGCTCTCTTCCCGATCACGTCGGGGTCAACATTTGCAGGGACGAAAGACACGGACTCCTGATGGCTCTTGAACAGAAGACCTTTATTGCCTTTTTTTCACTGCTACATATACTTTACCCATAGCCCCATGCCCTGTCCACGTGCACAAATCTGTTATACAATTGGTTAGAGACCCTCAGACGGGTGCCTTAAGCCAGCCAGCAATTGGCCACTGCGCAAAGCTCATGTTGTGAGGAATGTGTTAACAATTCGTGTCCATAAAGAACAGTCCTGTCTGCCTCTGGGCCCTGCACTGGCAATTTAATTCTTGAACCACAGATGCAGTGTGTCCCAGTCTCCCCCTCATTCTAGTCAATTTATCACGTCTTCAGAAAACACTCCTTAAATTTATGAACCTGTTTGCTTTTGTTATTCCGGACTTCTATTTCTAACAGTTACAGCCTTTTTTCCTGTCTTCTTCGAGATTAACTTAACACTGCTATAGATGTGTCTGTGAATGGCTGGGGAAGAATGTTTTAATTACTCGTGAAGCGTCAAATAAGAAAGCTGTTTGTGTTTGATGTCTGGGGGTTTCAGAACAACTGATAACAACTAGTGACTGTTATGGGATACTATGTGGATCTTTGGTATCTGGCCAGGAGGCCAAGAGATTAAGAGGAAGGAAAAAGAAGCTGAAGGACGGTTGGGAGACAAGACCTGCAGAGAGTGTACAGAGAGTGTTCCATAAACTTGGAATAGTGCCGAGTGAGTACAAAGGGGAGAGGAAGACTACGAGCCTTCAGCGTGAAAGACCCCTAGAGACCCCCAGAGGAGACTGATGCGCATGCTCCAGTAGGAGGGACTGGACCCCGGAAGCTAATTATAATAACCTGGGTTTTTTTAGAAGTAGTAATGAATATGTATTAGTCTAGGAGCATAAAAATCAGCTGCTTGATGTAACTGGTGTGCGTCCTGGTGGAGCGGAGACTCCCGGTGCACCCAGCGCTGTTTGCTTACCTCTATTCCTTTATATTCTTTTAATAAATCCTATTTTTTTATTTAATCCTAATTTGAATCCTGAGCCATTTATAACAATGTTTAACACTGCAGCCAGGTTAATTTATCTTGACCTTGCTCAAGTTTTTGTTTCTACCATTTATTTCCTCATTATCTCTAATTCAGGGACATGTGAAACAACGCAAAGCCATCTGCAAATTCCTTTTCCATAGTGCAGGATCTAGGGATCTTGGAGATGTGTTAATGCAAGCATGAGGCTGACCTGTCTCTGTACACCTCTGCAGAAAAAGGGATTCCTGCGTGTCTTGTTACCATGCATCTCTTTCTGGAAAGCCGAGCAGAAGTTACAGGCTGGAGTTTTGAATGTTTTACACATTTGGATTTGGATCATTTTGCAGTTCTGAAGTGCTACTTTCTGCAAAATAGCCCCCTTGAAACATCAAGAAAATGACACAGGTAGATCCAAAATGACAAGATTTATATTTTGGAGGAGCTGCTCCCACAGAAAGATGGCAATCTGTGTTGGTACAAGGGTGGGAGCTGAGCTGCTGTGGGAAGCCAGCTCCTACTGCTGAAAGTTTGATACCTGAGAGCTTAGATGTTCTTTTTAGACGTTTTCAGCATTGCTCGTGGGAAGGTGGGATTTTTTCCCTCTTCTGAGTTAATTCAACCTATGAATGTCTGGCAATGCTGTGCCTTGAGTGGAGATGCTTTAAAATGCTGATGCTTTAAAATACAGCTGAGTATATACTTAGGTATTTTAGGAAGGTGAAATCTAGAAGCATCTTATATTGTCATTGAGGCTGACAGCCTCGAGGAGTTTGGCAATGTTTGCTTCCAGAAAGGTTGGTGGAGTTTGAGCCCCCCTTAAAGCTCTCACCTGTGTGTTTATGGATTATTTTTGTGTACTTGGCTACCATCAGTCTTACTGTAAGATCCCAGGCTTGAGCTGTGTAGGGCTATTTTATAACAAAGTTTCAAAATACCTAGTTTTACAATCTAGAGGTTTCTGCTTCACAGCAGGGCCCTGTGTTTTTGCAAACATTTGGTATTAAGCTGGATTTCAAGAGATTTTTTTAACTTGGATATTTATTGATCATAAAAAAGTACCAAGCTGCTTTTAGATGAATGAAAAGAAGCCTAAACAAAGCTCTTTATGCTGTCCTAAGCTGCACTGCAGTTATTGATCTTCCTCTTCAGGCAGTGCTTTCTGCCCAGCCTTGCTTCCCCCTGCTTATCAGCCAGGCACTTCCTATTGACAAATTCCTTGTTGAAGTGATTCAACATAATTACGTACAATAAAGGCCTTGTTAATGAAGAAATAAAGTGGTCCTTAACCACATAGTGAATGTTTCCTAATGTATTAGCGTATTTAACTTCCATTGCAGTGCTGCTTGCTTTTCCCTTTCCACCGTCAGGGTGGGTGAAGCTTTGGTGGCAGCTGATAGATTCTTCCCTTCCGCCAGAGCTGGGGTGTGCTGGATCCCTGAGCACATGGCCAAGGTGGGGTCAGGGGATGTGTTTGGTCTGTCTGAGCTGGAGTCACCTTTTCCCTGCAGCAGCCCACACAGTGCTGTGCTCTGCACTCGTAGCTGGAACAGCACTGATATCACTCCAGTGTTGTGTCTATTGCTGCGTAGTGCTGCCACAGCATCAGGACTCCTTCCAAGCCCCCAAGAGCCAGCAGGCTGGGGGTGGGCAAGTGATGGGGAGGGGACATCGCCAGGGCAGCTGACCTAAACCAACCAAAGGGATGCTCCATAACACCTGATGTCACACTCAGCAATAAAAAGGGGGGGGCTCTCATGGGGGAGGGGGCTGTTCCTCCTGAACAACCGTTACGTGTTTTGAGGCCCTGCTTCCCAGGACGTGGCCGAACATTGCTCGTTGATGGGAAGTAGAGAATAACTTTTTTTTTTTTCCTTTCTCTCTGTGCTTCTGTGCGGCCTTTTTTTTTTTTCCTCCCCTTTCCCTTTAATTAAATCATTCTCATCTCAAACCTTGACCTCTTTGTGTTGTATTTCCTCCCCCTTCCTCTTTGAGGAGAGGGAGAGTGAGAGAGCGGTTGTGGTGGAGCTTGGCTGCCCACTTGAGTAAAACCACCATAGGGTAGGTGGGCTGCAATCCCAAAATAACATCTGGGATTACCCCCACAGTCACCCCTTCCCTTCACTCCCAGCAGTGCATGCCTGGTGTGTACGGTGGAGGACAGCGAGGAAGGAGAGCAGAGGAGGACAGTGTGGGGAAGCCCTAGGAGAAGACGTGGACTTAGAACAAGTCCTCAGCCTGTTGTGGCTCTGCTCAGGCCACCTGCATGGGTGGACAGGAGGTGGGATGATGAGAAGCTTGCTGTTCTTGGTACCTTTTCATCTTCTACACCATGGTGATGATCCCAGTAGATCCCAGTAGATTATCAGTGAGCTCTTGTTGCTGTTTCTGGCTTCACCTTTGGAGGTGTTGAGGTCTCTTAATTTCTGCTTAATGCATTTATTAATATTCCTCCTGGAAACAAAAATAGCTGTTTGCCTTGTTTACCTCCATGAAATGTGGCAGTGATAATGAGACATGATGCCTTGTGATGTCAACCTGGGAGAGCTCCCAAAAGTCACCCTCTTCCAACTATAGAGGTTCTTTCCATGAGCATTTCTTAATATTTTTATCTGAAATAATAGCCCATAATATTTTGGTTGGCACAGTGCTTATTATTCTGTTCTGGTTATTGTTGTCACTTAACCTTGCATTTTTTCACTAACAAATCAATTTAGCAAACAACCTAAACACTTTAAAGATAACAAAAATATCATGTCTTCATTTTCATCTTTAGCCAACAAGCAGGGTCACTGTAACCTTTCTGGATAAATAGAGCGACTTGTATGTATCAGTGGGCTCATTTACAGAGCTGTTCCCTGTGTTGGGAGCACTTCTTAGACCTCTATTTCACTGCTTGCATCTCTGCAGAACTAAAACAAAGCAGTAGGAGGAACAGCTGGAAATATTGCCTGGGAGCCTAGTGCCTCTTGGGCGTTGTGCTTTTGCTGTGTTAATATCCACTAAGGGCAAGGTTGTTTCCTCTGTGCATGGCTAGGGAGCTCGTGAAGCTGTGATTTCAAGGGGTAGCCCAATAGTGTTCTGAAGTGGTGAAAAACGTCCACATTCGGTGGATTCATGGGGTGTTTGCAGGGACTCTGGCTGTGGTTGTCCTTCTCCTGAAAGAGCAGTTAGAGTACCTGTGTGGTCACCTCTGAAACCCTGAGAACTTTGTCTCTGTTTGGGTACATGGAGGAAGGCAGTGTGGGTAAATAACAGCCAAGCAGGTGGTCAGCTGCAGAGTAATTAATTTCTAGCCTAGCAGAGCAATTCTGAGAAGTTGCTGAAATATACATTTGGAAGGTGAGGGGGGACCAAAATGGTCCTGTGCCCATTCTGCAGCCTGTGTGAGAGGCATTGCACTGGGTGTTGCACAGCATAGGCTGAAGCCCCATGGCTGCTCAGCAAGCCTCTTAAGCAGCCTAAAATCTCAGTAATGGTATCAATATGCCAATAGACATTGATTAGCAAAGCTCTGGTATTTACATCGGAGGCCTTGATTAGAAGTACTGGTAAGGATCTGAGTGAATTCTGTTGGCATGTGAGAGCCTATTGATCTGGTTTTCTCATCCTGAGCCATTGACTCAGCTCTCCAAAACTGAGAGGTTCTTTCTGGGAACAGAGGCACTTCTGATCCCACTGAGCTGAACGACAGCACCTACTTGGGAGGCTGTTTTTCCTTTTCTTATGTTGTGTGCCAGTAGAAGATACTATTAAAAAATAAATACAAGTCACCGAAGGTGACAGAAATAAGCTTTGTTGGTGTGCTCCAGGTCTGTCCTGAGCTGGCAGTCAGCTCCCTGTAAATTCAAGAGGGGTTTTATACCAGAAGTATTGCTTGTACGTTGGCTTTGCTGGCAAAAGGATTTCACCCAAGGATCCTCACCAAAGGATTTCACTTTGATTTCATCAAAGGTAGAGGCAGGCTTAAGTGTACCTCCAGCAGCTGGCTCTTTCTGCTCAGCTGGCAGGGGTGGAAATGGTGCTTAGGGCTCCTTTTTTTTTCCTCTCTGCACAAGACACATTGAAGGGAGTTTCTCCCTGATGAGAGTTTCTTGGCAAGCATGGGGAACTAAATTTTAAACTGAAATAACAATTCAGTGACTGAATGGGGCCACTGGAGAAAGATTGGTACTGCATTTGAAAGGATAATAGCTCAGAGCAGCTCCTGGAAGACACTGGAGACTTATGAGTAAATACTTTGTAGCTGCTATTTCTTCTTGAAAATTGTATGGATGATTGGGGTACCTGTAGATTGTTCCCATTATATGAGTAACAAGAGATGAACCAGAGAAGAAATTTGTGTTCAGTTATGTCACTGTTAGATGCAGACAACTGAAGAGCACTTGATAGAAGGCTAGATTAAATGACCATTAAATGATGTGCATCTGCGGAGCTGGCGTGCCAGGCGTACCAGGACTCCTGCAAACTGACAGCATCTGGGGCACTGTCAAGAAAGACTTCATCTAAGTGGTCATGAAATGCTTTTTTTTTTTCTTTCAAGCTTTCTTTGTGCACCACAAACAAGTAAAAATAAGGAGTATTCTCAGTCTTGTGGTTTTTTTTTTGTTTTTTTTTTTGCCAAACACCTTTATCAGAGCTGATGTCAAGAGACGTTTTGGCTCATTGGCACATTGATCCAGCCTGTTCATCTTTCACATGCTCCTTTTTACAAGGATACTGTCCTTTGGGGCTGTATTATATATAATTTGCATTGCAGGAGCAGCCTCAGATGAAGCTCCTGTTCTGCCATGAACGTGGTCCTTGCATCCCAGATTGAAAGTCTGTGTTTCTGTCTATATTTTAAGCATCCCTTACAAAGCAGCAATTAATTAGTCCTGACATATTACCCCAGACAGACAATTTGTAGTGTCTCCTTAATAGCAAAGGGAGAAATGGTGAGGACTGATGGGACATGCTGCACACAAGTACCAGAGAAGATAACTAAAACTTCTGACTGCTGTTGTTAAGCCTTGTTGTCGTAAGCTAGTATATTGCTAACACAGCGAACAGGAATACACTTGATAATTAATCTATTTTTTCAAAACTAGGTTGGCACAGCTACAGGTGGGGTTGAAAATTGTCAGTCCTTGTAGTGAGGAGCTTCCTGTGAAAACTGTCTCTGCAAAGAGATGCACTGAAATGATTCCTCTTCTGCTTTGCTTGCAGGGAGTTGGATTCTGACATGCTGTGGCAGCTAGAGAAGTGGATTTTGGTCGACCTTCCAAGTAAAGAGGCGTGGTGAGCAATGATCAAGCACTGGCTGCCCCCTCTGAGCAACAGCAGAGGAGTGGAGCTGAGAACAGATCTGGACTACAGCTTGCTGGGACAGGTGAGACAGCACTGCAGCAGCTTGGGGATTTTCAGAGTGGGAAACATAAGCAAGAGTGACATGTACTGTCGACAGTGATGGGATTGTGTCATGGTGGAAGAGGTCCAGGGCAGAGGGTAGGGACAGCACCTCTCTGTATGCAGCAATTGCGACATACAAGGCTGGGGGAAGGACTTTGGGTCCGTCTGAAGTTCCAGCCAGCCAGAAATTAGTGAGAGGCAGGGCTGAGCATATCATAGGTACACGCCTGGCTGTGGAAATCACTGGTTCCACACAGCTCTGCTTGCAGAGTCATGTTTTCTGATCCTCTCTGTTGGGCCAATTTTTCAGCCTTAAATACAGGGAGACTTACAGCAATAGTATGTTCTCTCACTCTTCTTACTGGGCTGGGAGCACTTCCAATTCACTGGGGTAATGAACAATTAATTGGGTAGGGAAGGTTTGTCACAGCTCCACTGCAGCAGGAGAAACCAGCTTTCAGACAAGAGTGAGATTCACTAGGAAATCAGGCTTGCTTTATTTAGCCCCTTGTCACATCCTAAATTATTTAGAAATATCTACAGCTTGCCCAGTTGTCTCTTTTCTTCTGTTCAGAGACAATTCTGCTCAGTTTTTGTTTTATAAATAAGGAAATGTAGTTATTTTGTTAACAGGAAAGCTGGGAACAGACACAGAAAAGTGAGTTTTAGTTGACCTACAGAAAATTGTCACTTAGAAAGAAAATGCTCAGTATTTCCTTTGCACCTGAAAGGTACTGTGGACATTCAAAGCTAGAGTAACCAGCGTAATGTTGGGGTGGGGAAGGGGTTTGTAGGAAGGTGCATATATATATATGTACATATACACATATGTATCTATGTATACATATATAATGTGTGTAGGAGTTGGACTCAAGGACCCCTGTGGGTCCCTTCCAACTCTGGATATCCTGATTTTATATTCTATGATATATTTCTGACAGCAATAGAATTTACAGATACTTTATAAAAATACACATAAAACATATATGCTTGTAAATGCCACTGTTGTCTGATTTATAAGGCTGTAAGCTGTAATGTATTGTTCTGGTTCTGTCACAGAAAACTGATGGGTACTCTGGTTCTGACATCAAACTCGTGTGCAAGGAAGCAACCATGAGAACAGTGAGGAAAATCTTTGATGCTCTTGAAAACCATCAGCAAGGTACCACAGCTTTTATTAGAGAATCTAATCTGGGAAATGCTGATCCACTGCTGTAACTCTAGAAATTACGTTAACCCCAGCAGGTGGATCTCTTTCTGCTTAGAGAAGTTTTAAACTCCATTTCTAAAACATTTACTAAAGCTAATGTTTCTGAAAATTAGCCCTTTTTTATGTCAGTATCTGTGCATAAATATGAATTTCTCTTTATCTCTCTAGGTTCATTCTACTGTTTTTATATAGTAAGTCATATGTTAGACTTAAAAGAATATCTTTTGGTAGTAATAATGTTATTTGATCTGTTTTCTCTAGGTAACAGTAACTTACCTGTGATCCAACTGGACACAATCACAACAGCAGATTTCCTAGATGTGATTGCCCATACCAAGCCATCGGCAAAAAAGCTGAGCCAGAAGTACACAGCTTGGCAGAGAGAGTTTGAGTCAGTTTGGAGAGAAAAATCCTAAAAGACTGAGAACTTCAAAGACTTTTGCTATCCAAAATGGCATCTGTGTCACCTCCAAAGGATTTGGATTTGATTGATTTTGATTAATTTTTAGTCTTTTTTTCGTGGTATTTGTTTACAGGTCTGTAGTACAAGAGCTGGAGCAGAAAGCTTGTTAAGAGCAATTAGATGGTTAGTGTAATTCTTCCTTTCTGAGACTCACTAAATCATCACAATCAGAGCAGCTCTAGCAACAGAGGCTTGCATGCCTTTTTAATGAAGCAAAAGTAATCATTTTCAATGAAATTCAGTTTAATAGTGCCTGGTAAACTTGGTTAGTTTGTTGTTTTAATCTGCAATCAGAACCTTGATCATAGAATGGTTTGGGTTGGAAGGAACCTTAAAGGTCATCTTGATGTGCCAAACATATTACGTTCCGGTTGGTTTGGGATATTTCCAAGGTGGAAAGTGCAAGGGATCAGAAGAATTTGGAATTATTGTAGAAAATCAGCATTATCTAGGCTAATCTGGCTAGAAACTGGATTGCTGGTAACCCACTGGTTTGCAGCCAGTCATAAAACGTGAGGTGAGTCACATAAAAAAGGTGAGTCTGTGCAGTGCTGCGGTATTACCCAAGTTGGAGACTTTGCTGCTGATAATCATGGCCAAGTAACCAGTCAGGTGCCTGTCAAGCTTTTTATTGGAAATTCTAAATCATTTTTTCAGCCTTTCATGACTCATCACTGTCCCCCTCTTACCTTCTCTCTTGCTTGGCAAGACAGTTATTTTCTGTTTCTTCCAATGTTTTCTTTGCATGGTTTTCTGTGAAGCTGCTTTTTTAAGTGTCACGATGCTCTCCAGCATGCTCCCGGACCTCTGGAGAAGCAACAGTCCCCTTTTGTTCTATTGTCTTGAGACATGGGGTTAGAAATTAGTTGGAAAATTGTCAGGTGTGATTTTTCTGTATTTGGCACCAGTGGTATTCCACTAGTTGATCAAGTCTAACAATACAATGTATCACAAGTTATTACCTACACCTATTGGGATGAACCTCACCCTAGTGATGCAATTAGTTAAACACCAAGACCTGATCAAAATTTTAAAAGGCATTCAGGAAAATGGGGAGAACACTAACCATTGTCTATCGTGATATGAAGGAAATAAGCAGAGTTTTGCAAAGAGTGAAACAAGATGCAAATCACAACTGGTGGGATGCACTCTTTGGATGGTCGCCAACTGCAACTGGGATTTTGAACACATTGGGTCACCCAATTATTGTTTTATTGATGTTAGTTGGTATAAGTTTAGTATTGTCTTTTGTAATACTTGTTTGGAATTGGAAATTGTTACAACGAATGGCGATATTAGCTTTCTTGTCGAAAGTACATGGCAAGGCATTGAGGGATACATATCATAGAGATTGGGAAGAAGAATTTCTGTATTAAGTAAAAGAATTTACTAGATTTTCTAGAAAAGGGGGTACTGAGATATGGGGTTAGAAATTAGAGGGCGACTGATTAAGAATGAATATGTAGGCAACACTCATTGCTTAATATGTGCTACATTTGCGATGTACTGTGGTTGTGCTGTGCTTAGGCCTCGAGATAACAGGAGCCCCTGGGACTCCGAGAACCGGATCAAACCAGCCTTAGGGTTTGTATTGTGACCAAGGGCTCAGAGATAAAGAGAAGTGTTTGTGAAAAGACAAGAAAAAGAATGCCAAACTTGCAAGGCCTCGAGATAACAGGAGCCCCTCAGACCCCAAGAACCAGATCAAATCAACATTATGGTTTGTACTGTAACCAAGGACTCAGAGAGCATGCGCAAGAAGACAAGGTGAAAAGTTCAACCCTGATGAAGATATCTTACTTCATCCCAATGACCACCCGGACGACCACCAGAGAGTACTACGCAAGCGCAGAAGGACTGATAAGACAACTAGCATACGAAGCAGGGCTAGGTGGAGCTAGGAAATGAATATGCATAGATATGTTGCAAAACTTAATGCATATGTAACGTTTTAGGGGATAAAAGAGAATGCGAGTGAACGAATTCTATGAATTGTTGCGTAATGCCTTTGGGAGCTATCCCGCATACGCCTGGTGCTGAAATAAACCATATATCTACTTTATAACTTGTTTGCTTTGAGTTGCAGAGCTCTTCTGCGAATCAGTCTCACACTGTCATAAATCTTCATGGGAAATTATTTCACAGGATTTTACTTATAGATTTCTCACTTCCCTAACTTGCCTTCAACTACAGGCCAAAAATCTCCCATACATACTCCAGGCAGCAAACAGATTGAGAATTGTTGGGAGAACATTAGATGGGTGAATTTATTCATAAGAGTAGGTTACCGTTTATGATGGCACCTAAGATAAGGCCTCCAGCTATCATGTGTTTTGAGATTTTTTTTGTTTCTTTTTTTCCCAATTGTACATTTGGCAGAGATGTTAGCCTCTCAGTGTTACTTTCTTCCTGGGTGACGTAGCTGTGCATATAGGGGGTGTGTAACAGCAGCTCTGATTTCATTATACAGCATGCAACACAAACGGTATCTAAAGCTGCTTTTTGTTCCTAGGGGGAGTGTATTCTCCCACTTCTACTGCAGAACTCCCTCAGGCCGCATGTTCTGTCTCTGGAAGAGATTAAATCCAAAGGTAAGTAACCACCCACCGAGATGGCAAAGAAACCATCTTTGATTTAAGGAAAGTTCCCCTTCATTCATCACAGTGATTTTTCTTAATAAAGGATGAGCATAGCTCATTAACACAAAATGATATTTTAAATAAGGTTAATACCCCAGTACTGTATAGTTACAATCTAATAATTTAATTTAAGACTCAGGAGCATTGTAAAACAACTGTAAAGGACTTCAAGTATTACAGTTTGCAAATGGATCAGAAAAGCTATTTACCATCATTACAAAGTTGGTTCATAGGGGTAGGTTTAGCACATACAAGAAGCAATGCATCCTACATGTCGTGGTGGTTTTACTCGGGTGGGCAGCTGAGCTCCACCACAACTGCCCTCTCACTCTCCCTCCTCAAAGAGGAATGGGGAGAAAATACGATGAAAAGGGCTCAAGGGTTGAGATAAGGACAGGGAGATCACACAGTAATTAGTGTGACGGGCAAAACAGACTCAGCACAGGGAGATAGTAAGATTTATTGCCTAAATAAATCTTACAAGCTAGAGAAGTGAGAAACAAAGGAAAGAAAACAAAAGCACCTTCCCCCCCCCCCATCCACCCTCTTCCACCTCCTCCCCCTGAGCAGTGCAGGGGAACAGGGGTTATGGTCAGTCTATAGTGCTTTGTCTCCACCGCTCCTTCTCAGTCACTCTCATCCCTGTACTGTAGGGTCCCTCCCATGGGATACCATCCTTTCCAAACAGATCCAGCATGGGCTTCCCACAGGCAGCAGCTCTTCAAGAACTGCTCCAGATATGGGTCCGTACCATGGGGTCCATCCCTCGGGAGCAAACTGCTCCAACCTGGGTCCCCCACAGGCAGCAGCTCCTGCCAGGTCACCTGCTCCTGCATGGTCTCCTTTCCATGGGCTACAGGTCAGGTCCGGTCCGGAATCTGCTCTGGCAGGGGTCCTCCACAGGCCCCTGCCTCCTTCAGGGCAGGTCCACCTGCTCTACCATGGTCTCCTTCATGGGCTGCAGGAGGACAGCCTGCTTCACCATGGTCCTCACCACAGGCCGCAGGGGACTTCTGCTCCGGCGCCTGGAGCACCTCTCCCGCTCCTTCTTCACTGACCTTGGCGCCTGCAAGGCTGTTCCTCATTCCTCTCACTCTCCCAGCTGCTGCGTGGCACAGCATTTTAAGACAGGGGAAAAAGAAAAATGTGCTCTCACAAAGGCACAAACAATAACACTTACTGGCTCAGCTCTAGTCAGCAGCAGGGCCCTTACCTAACATGGGGCAGTTTCTAGATTGTTCTCACAGAAGCCACCCCTATGGCCCCCTGCTACCAAAACCTTGCCACATGAACCCACTACACATGTGAGAAAGATCTCAATTTTATTCAGACAGGACCTTCTGTGAAGCTATTTTATTCATGATTGCAAGGGCGGGTGTTGTGGTTTAACCTAGCCAGTAGCTAAGCACCAAACAGCCGCTTGTTCACCCTACCCCCTCCCTCTCTGGGATGGGGGAGAGAATCAGGAAAATGACACCTGTAGGTTGAGATAAAGACATTATTATTATTTTCTGTCTTAATAATTGAACAACAACAACAAGATGATGATGATAGTACTCCTACTATTACTGTGCATAAACAAGTGATGCACAGTGTAATTGCTCACCACCGCCTGACTGATGCCTATCCCTGAGCAGCCGCCCCCCCCCCCCCACCCTGGCCAGCCACTTCTATATATTGCTTAGCATGACATCAGATGCTATAGAATACCCCCTTTGGCTAGTTTGGGTCAGCTGTCCTGGGTCTGTCCCCTCCCAGCTCTTGCTGCACCCCCAGCCTGTCTGCTGTCAGGACAGAGTGAGAAGCTGAAATGTCCTTGGCTTGGTGTAAGCACTGCTCTGCAACAATTAAAACATCAGGGTGTTATCAGCACTCTTCTCATCCTAATCCAAAACATAGCACCCTACCAGCTACTAGGAGGAAAATTAACTCTATCCTAGCTAAAACCAGGACAGCAGGCATCCTGCAAACAGGCGCGCATAGTACAAGTTTATCATAACCTTATATTCCCTATTACCCGACACCTGATTTCTCCTGTTTCCTCATTGTCTGAGTACTACAAGTTCACAACCTATTCAATGCACTTTTTTCCTCTCCTCCTGGCATGCACCTTCATAGTACCTACACTGTTCACTCCAGCCTCCCACCTTCTGGAGCTTTTTCTGCATATCTGTCCAGGCTTTAATCGCAAAATGAACTTTAAAGAACCCTTGGGCCACCGGGTCCTCAGGATTCATCCCTGAGGACTTTCTAATTCTCGCCTTGAGTCTTTCATGATTTCTGTGTTGTGGGTTGTTATTATCCCAGTTAGATAAGCAGATAGAGCAGAAATATTGGTATTACTCCTGGTCTGGGGGGGGGGGGGGTGTTAGTTCTTTCCCATTCTTGCATAGCTGCCCGCTGAATCATTCCCCCCCCCCCCAAACATTCTTCTTCAGTGAATAACATAATCAAGATTGACATTCTTCTCTGTCCTGGTTTCAGTTAGAACAGAATTAATTTTCTTCCTAGTAGCTGGTGGAATGCTGTGTTTTGGCTTAGGATGAGAAGAGTGCTGATAACACCCCGATGCTTTAATTGTTGCAGAGCAGTGCTTATACTAAGCCAAGGACATCTCAGCCTTTTGCTCTGTCCTGCCAACGGGCAGGCTGGGGGTGCAGTAAGAGCTGGGAGGGGACAGACCCAGGACAGGTGACCCAAACCTTACACCAATTTTAGTTTAACACACTCTGGTCAGATCTGCCGTTATCTCAACCTTTCGGGCCCCACGTTGGGCGCCAAAAAGACTGTCGTGGTTTAACCCGGCCGGCAGCTAAACACCACACAGCCGTTCACTCACCCTCCCCCTCCCTCTCTGGGACGGGGGAGAGAAATGGAAAGTGAAGCCTGTGAGTTGAGATAAAGACAGTTTAATAAGACAGGAAAATAATAATAACAAAAAAAAAATAATAACAATAATAATAATAATAATACAATGGTGATAATAGGAAAGTAATAATAATATGTACAAACAAGTGATGCACAATGCAATTGCTCACCACCCGCTGACCGATGCCCAGCTTAACCCCGAGCAGTCCGGCCCCCTCCCCCCGGCTAGCCACCCCTAGATATTGTTTAGCATGACGTCAGATGGTATGGAATACCCCTTTGGCTAGTTTGGGTCACCTGTCCTGGGTCTGTCCCCTCCCAGCTCTTACTGCACCCCCAGCCTGCCTGTTGGCAGGACAGAGCAAAAGGCTGAGATGTCCTTGGCTTGGTATAAGCACTGCTCTGCAACAATTAAAACATCGGGGTGTTATCAGCACTCTTCTCATCCTAAGCCAAAACACAGCATTCCACCAGCTACTAGGAAGAAAATTAATTCTGTTCTAACTGAAACCAGGACATTCTCCCACCCCCGAATACAAATTAGGCCTTAGAAATGGATTTGACTGTTCTGCCAGGCCCTCAATTAAAGACTTCATTTCCTTCTTAAAGTTCCTAACCTCTCTGCTGGTAAGGGAGTTCACATCAAGTATTTGTCCTTGTCCCACTGGAACCTTCATAAGAGGATACACAGTTAGCGTTAGTACTGTTAGTATCAGGGAAGGCAAAACTCTCAATCTCTCTTCTACATTGTTCAAATTTTTGCCAGAGCCTAGAGTGCACTCCTTCTCCAGGGACAGCATCGATTGAGTCCCTGTCTCCCCTCCTGGAGCAGCTGCTGCTGCCGCCTCCGGTGCAATATTAGGATTACAGGGAGCATAACTTGATTCATCCTCTGAAAAAGGAACCTTATTGTTTACATATAAATTCAAAGCCTGAATTTTCATCAGACACATATTTTGGCCAAAATACTGAAGTTCCTTTTATTTGCTTTTTAGGCCAGACAATTACACAATTTCAAACCATTTCATATATATACATGTATATATATAATTTAGAATCTTTTTCCCTAGTTTTGGGGTTGTTTTTCCAAATCCTTGTCATTCTCCCCAAAGGACTATCTTTAGGCACAATCCCAGGGTCTCCATCCCTACCCCGCTGACTCTTGGAACCCTTAATCCCCAGCTCTTCCTAGTGTGCTGCTGTGGACTTTACCACCCACAGGGTACCACACGCCTTCACCTAGGATTAGGACAGAGGTGGGGTGTACTGCCAAGCACCTCACAGTGCTCGGGGTACCATACACCTAAGGGCCCAAAACCCTGAGACTCTTTCGCTCGTCTATCTTTTGCTTCATAAGTTTCCATCCACGCCCCCCCCCCCCGTGGGACTATGGAACCGCGGATAGGGACTCTGCACTCACTTCACACTAAAAGTGTGTCTGATTCACACTCCACACAAGAGTCCCCCTGAACCCACCCCGAGGCAATATACGGTAAAGTTTGCCTTACCTCAGTCCATTCACAGACTTCCTGGTCCGGGTTATCAGCAGTACTCCCCATGCCTGTACTGTGTCAGTGCTAGACTCCCTTCTCCCCACTGCTTCGCAGAGCCTGTCTTCAGATTAACAGTCTCAGTCCTTTGCCAGCCATACCGAGACAACCCACCACCCCGATGGGACCGCTGAAATCAGTGGGGTGCACCTTCCTGTCTGTGATGGAAAGAAAACTTCGGCAGGCGACAAGATCCCGGACGAGCCCCGAAATTGTGAGAAAAATCTCAATAATTTTCTTCAGACAGGACCTTCTGTGAAGCTATTTTATTGCAATGCCTGCAAGGATGCCGGCAGGCATCCTGCAAGAAGGAGGGCACAGTAAAAGTTTATCATAACCTTTTATTCCCTATTACCTGACACCTGATTTCTCCCCTGATTCCTCATTGGCTGAGTACTGCAGGTTCAGAACCTACTTGACTCACTTCTATACCATATATGTACTATTTGATTTGACCAACTGTTAATTTCTCCTTTTCCTTTTTTTTCCTTTTTCTCTCATGACTAGAGGGCCCATGATTTTTGTTTCTACTGATTTCATACTGGTCATCCTGTTTTCCTTAGCTATCCTCCTTATTTTGGGACAGTGGGACCTTCCCCTTCTCTGCTTAACATACCCCACACTGCTATGCTACACAATCACTTTTGAATATGCAAGATTAGTGGAATTTTCTACTGCAAAAACATCTTCTGTTGCAAAAACACAACTTTGTTTCTCACATACACAGATCTCATTTTACAGCTCTGCTAACCAACTGTATAAAAACTGGAATCTGGCCTCATGGCTTGCAAAGGTTTTTTTTTTTTATGTTATGGGAAAAATAAGTGAAATTTTGCAACTGTAGCATTAATAGGACCCTGCTGAAGTCTAACTTAAAAAATTCAGTCTAAGGCATTTAATACCAGATTTTTGTTTGTGTACTATTCTTTTTAATAACAGCATCTAATTAAAACATCTGTAAAATGCTGAGTTTTAGTTTTATGTAAAATTTGAAAAACAAATACAGGATGTGCTCTAATGAGAGGAAAGATGCTAACAGTAGTTATTATTAACAATGGCAATATTTTAAATTAAAAATCACTCCTAGATGTGATAATCACTGCCTTTAAATTAGAGACATACTCAGTGAAATTGCTACAGTCTAAGGCTCTGTTAGTCTTTGCAGTTTACTACTTGAGTATTTCCTGTGAGTTTTAAAGTTTAGCTTATTCAGCAGAAGAACTCAACACTTTTCAGAGAGGGCTTTTCATCAATCATTTCCTGAAACCTGAAAATAAACAGAACTCTGCCATGCTCCCTATGTCATGCATGAAAGCAGTTGTGTTGTAGCTCTTCTGGTGCTGGGTATCTTACCTGCTGAGCATCTAAAAATCCCTAATCACATCCTCATGAAACTACTACAGGAAAAGGGCTTTGCTCTGACTGCACTGGGGCCACATCCCAACTCGAGGAGAAAGAGTTGAGGGCTAGGTTTCTGATCCAATGCATGCACCAATCCTGTGACCTTAATTTGTGAACCAAGAGTATAGGAAATGATGAAACATCTGCTTCTTCAAACTATTCCATTTCCCATAGCATATGGTCTAGGATATGTTCCACTATCTCTGGGAAACTCTCACAGGTTAAATAAGGAGCTGGATTGATTTTGTCTTCATCTCCTGGTTGATATTTACCTGTAACAAATGAATGAATAGATGTATTTACCAAGCTCCTTTGGGCATCCTTTTTTCCCCTTGAAAGCAGCAGCCTTCCAGGGTCAGTAACAGCTAGACACAGGATGCCCATCTGCTATTCTCCTGCAACAAACATCTCACAGATCTTCTCCAAACAAACATTGAACTTTACTGAAGGTCTGCCAGGGGCAGCTCCAGCTCAAGCATAGTGGTACTTATGCACTGGTTTCAATCTGCCGTGCTATACTGGCACTATTCTCTCACTGATTATTTAATGTGTTGTAAGTTCTTGAAATGATAATGCTATCATCTTCCCTTCTGACTTATGAGAAAAAAGAGGAAAGAGATGGTTCTATCACAGTATCAGTAACATTTGTGATACCTGTAGGCTGCTCAAGGTTCCACTGTAGATAATTACTGGTAGAATTACTAGGGAACGTCAAACTTCCGGAATAAGCAGAGGTTTCATTGATATGACTGATCTTGGCAATCTAAGATGTCACGATAACAGTTCTCTGGATTCTTTGACTACCACCCAGGATTTTAGAGTCACTGAAAAAGATTCACAGCTACATGTTCATCCACTCCCACCCATTACTTCATACCAACCTGCGATCAT
The DNA here is from genome assembly GCF_963932015.1 of Anas acuta. Lineage (NCBI taxonomy): Eukaryota > Metazoa > Chordata > Aves > Anseriformes > Anatidae > Anas > Anas acuta. Next base: position 19,388,860 of record NC_089016.1, read on the forward strand.
TAACATTAAAAATAACCTGCAGCCTATCCTGACTTAATTGCAATTTACTACTTGGCAGGCTGTAAAGCTGTAGCTGAGGAAATGTATCTGCTGAATTCACCCAAAAGGAGTTGCTCCATAATAAATACACTCAGGCTCTCCCAGCAAATCCTTGGTGTACCAAACCGCAGGGATGCCAGGCCTCTAAAAATGTCTAGGGCTAGACCCAGGCCCCTCTGCTCTGGGCACGCGAGCTGCCAGTGCTCAGGACAAGGTCACGGAATCCACCACTGTCCCCAGAAATGACTGCGCCATCGAGTACTTACCTGTCCTTACCAAAATCCCACACATGCCCGTGTTCTGTGCCCCACTATCATCATCCCTGCAGTCCTGTGACAGAATAGGAGATGAGTTAGTTTGTGGGCAGGGACATAATTTGTTAACGAATGGCTCATAATGTTCTCTGCCTTGCACATCACTAATCAGCCACACCAAGTCAAATCCTTTAGCAACCTATTAGATAAGCTGTTGCAGAATGGTTTGCCATGTGCTGTTGCCTAATCAAATAGTGAGACCTAATGGTGCTGAAATGGAGCTGTTAAATCACTGGGCCCATGGCATAGCAGTCGGATCAGTAAAGGAGCCTGCAGATCCCTCACTATCTGGCAAACCACACGGTTCTGACTGTGGTCCCACATGGCTCTTTAAGGCCTCAGAGACTGCTCGCCAGGTGCCGAGCAATCCCACTGCAGCCTTGTCATTTTTAGTTGCAGAGTCCCACACCTTGACCTCAGTTTGGTCCCATGTTTCAGGCTCATTAACTGTCCAATTGTTAATAAGAAGAACAAGATGCAAGGTTACCAGGACAGTCCTTGTTTCTAAAAATGCAACTTAAGAAGACTTAAAATTAATTGAAGATTTGAAAGGTAAAATTAAACCAGATGGATGGGTATATTTAAAAGATAACCGCGTGATAATACCGTCTAATTTGATATGGCCCATAATTCTTACAGAACACAATAAAACACACTGGGGAGCTGACACATTGCATAAGAGCCTGAGTCAGACATTAGTGGGACGAAATTTATACACAACAGTAAAACAAGTAATAGAATATTCATTGTTTCGCTGTATAAATATGAGATAGTTTGTCACTTCGAACATGCACAATAGGCGGAAAGATCCCCCGTGCATCCAGCGCTGCAATAAAGAATATACCACTTAAGGAAATTTCGGTTTTGATCTTTAAATCAACAGTTCATCTGTTCTACTTTAAGCACTAGTGGAGGGAAAACGAACGACGCTGTGAAATATGTTCATCTGATTCATGTCAATATGGAAAAATGCTAGGGCCGCACCATATGATGAATGTGACCTTCCTCAAAGGAAGGGTTAAAAGAGTTGTTGAAGGTGTTAAAGGTGTGGCATGTAGTATTTGACAGAGCTGTTTGAAGTTGAATGAGCAGGGAAAGAGGATGTAGGAATGTTAATAGTTCTGCCTCAACCCCAGGCCGAGATCTCAAAATCACAGGTGTGAGCCCTCTGGGGCAGAGGGACCATGATGGGTCCAAGAGAGTTGTCACGGAAACAGAAAAGCAGCTAACTCTTAAAACAACCTGAGTTTATGAGTGAGCTCAGATTGCCAGTGGGACCGCTCAGGGAACTGTTGACAACTGCATTCCCCTGACCAACCCCACGCTGAGACTATAGTCACCCCGGAAATAATAAATGGTAAATACCAAAATCTGGTTAAATTGGGAATTGAGAATCTGTTCCAACAAGATCCAAAAGAAACCCCTACGGAATTTTTGGACCAACTTTGAAATGCAATGGAAAACAAAACAAAACAAACAAACGAAACTGGAGAAAATAGGGGCTAAGTTAGAACAAGGAAAATGGACACTGCCAGACAGATGAGAGAGATTGCCAAAAGCTTATGCGAAGCAAATATTGGAACGTTTGCATGCACAGACACATTGGGGTACAAAGGTGTTAAGTGATCATTTACTAAAACAATTTGGTTGCATTGTTGGTTTTTTTTTTGAAATAGCAAAGCAAATTACACAACGTTGCTTAACTTGTCAGAAGATAAATAAGAAAGTGTTTTGACAAGCAGCCACTGACAAGCAGCCATGGGAGGGAGAAAAACAGCTTATAGTCCTTTTGAGAAAGTACAAGTTGATTTCACTGAATTGCCCAAGGTAGAGAGGATAAAATATCTATTAGTAATAGTAGATCATTTAACACAATGGGTAGAAGCTTATCCCGTAGCACGAGCTACGGCACAAATGGTGGTAAAAATTCTATTAGAACACCTGATACCTAGATATGGGATAATCCAGTACATTGATTCTGATCAGGGCACACACTTTACTTCTAAAATAATAAAATCATTATGTCAATCATTAGATATTCAGTGGAAATACCATACTCCGTGGCACCCACAAAGCTCAGGGAAAGTAGAAAGACTGAATCAAACAATAAAACAACAATTGGCTAAATTAACGATCGAGACACAAATGCCCTAGACAAAATGCTTACCATTGGCATTTCTAAACATAAGAACTAAACTACACAGTGAGACTGGATTATCACCATATGAAATGTTATATGGTATGCCTTCTTCTCAAGGGATGCCTCTAGGAAACAATGTAGTTGAGGATCGTAGCATCCAGAAATATATAATTACTATTGGAAGTAGATTACAAGAGCTAAGAGAAATTGGAATGATGGCTCAAACACCACCTTTAGGATTTGCTATTCATAAGATACAACCAAGAGACAAGGTCTTAATAAAAACCTGGAGGGAAGAATCATTGAACCCCCAATGGGAGGGACTGTACCTTGTTTTACTTACTACTGAAACAGCTGTGAGAACAGCAGAAAGGGGTTGGACCCACACATCCAGAATAAAAGGACCAGTAACTACTGAAACTTGGAGGGTTGAGTCTGCTCCTGGGAAACTGAAACTCAAGCTAAAGAAGAACTAATATTCTGGCAACGAGGCTCTGCATGAATTAAGGGCACCAGATAAAGAGGACAAGCCTGAAGGGAGGAAAGGGAGAAGGCAAGACCGGGGCAGGACCCTCCACTGCGGTGTGTGTGGTCTACCGAGGGAGGCAACCCCTATGGGTATTGACTGCCGAGTGAGAGGGCCTCGACCGGACTACTCCCACACTAAGGTCAGGTTGTCCTGAGAAAATAACATAAGAACCTTTTTTTTAAACCCATATAAAATTGTGATTCGTTTTCCAGGAGCTGGATCACCCCAACAGGCCGAACGGTAACACAAGCCTGAATCGACCCTGAAAGCGGGCCCAACCCCTTGATTGAAGGCATTTGCCTATTATGATCCAGCTATGTGGGCAGAAGACAGATCATGGGGCTATAGGACCGCTATATATATGCTTAATAGAATAATTAGGTTACAAGCTGTAATAGAAATAGTTGTAAATAAAACCGGAGATGCACTTGGATTAATTGCAAAGCAAAATACCAAGATGAGAACTGTTTTGTATCAAAATCGCTTAGCTTTGGATTATTTACTAGCACAAGAAGGAGGAAAATTTAACTTTAGTAATGGCTGTTCAAAGATTGATGATGAGGGTGTTTCTTCCTAGTAGCTGGTAGAATGCTATGTTTTGGCTTAGGATGAGAAGAGTGCTGATAACACCCTGATGTTTTAATTGTTGCAGAGCAGTGCTTACACCAAGCCAAGGACCTTTCAGCTTCTCACTCTGTCCTGACAGCAGGCAGGCTGGGGGTGCCTGTTTCAGGCACCTGCCTGAGGTATCCAGAATGGATCACCTTCTGCTGCCCTTATTGCTGTGAAATGGGCACATCTGAAAGGAAAGCAGCTTCTAACTGGGTCTTTAGAGGTGACTATCTGGGGAAGTCAGGGTGACAAAGCACCCATTTAGGTGTTACAGTTATGAAATGAGAGATAGGTGGTCAATACAAGGTTTTACATTTAATAATCATCTATTAAGAGAGAAGTAGTCTCCAGTATGTGCCCACACATCAGCTTCTCAGCAACTTGTGTCACTGCTGGCCTAACAATAAATGCAGGACGCTTTGATATTGAACTTTCCCTAAGAAAGATCTCCACAAGACAGTAGGACAAAACATGCTGCAGTAGCATAGGACCAACATCAGACACGTGAACTACTAGAAGTACTAGTTCTTTATAGACATAATCTCTCTACAATAGCTGAGGGAAATCTGGTTTCCAATAAATCATCACATTATTGCTTTAAAACATTTCAACATTGGTAGGCGCAATAAATCTCCAATGGTCTAGTGATAAATATTACTTTCTATGCTGGAAATTAATAAAAAAAAGGATCAAGTTATTTCTGAATTCCTGCCTATTCTCACTACTCCTCAAGAAGCTATCACAACCGCAACTTCAAACTACTTAATGTTAAATTTAATAGAAGAAAGGATCGGGAGAGTCCATGATTCAGGCTTCATCATGGCTAGTAAAATGCAGATGGCTGTCATTCCACAAAACAGAGTTCAGAATGTTTCCTTATTCAGCACCTTCTCCCATGTTGTTCTCCATGCACCTCACCTGTGAAGTCAGGAAGGGCCTTCTTGTCCACCAGGAGGAGAGGCTGCACCTGCTTCTGCTCCAGAAGATTTCTGATTGCTGTCAGAGATGTGAAGATTTCATTTTCAGCAATGTCAAAGCCCAGTTTCGTCAGCCTCTCCAGGAGGTCTCTCTTGCACTCCTTCATTGTGTTGGTCACAAACCAAATCATAACTGGAGCACTGCACAACCTCATGGATGAAGAGCAAAGACAAATTTGCCACAGAATGCTTTACATTCACACATGGATGAACAGAAAAGAGCATAAGAAAATATTTTTTTCGAACCTCTAAGCAAAAAGTCCTGGCTGTTCTTTGCAATGAAATGACATCTGCTCTGCATACCTGTGAGAGTTGGCTGAGGCTGACAAATGGCACCAAGAGTGCTGATAACATGCTGATGCAGAGCAGTGCTTACACCAAGCCAAGGACATCTCAGCTTCTTGCTCTGTCCTGCCAGCGGGCAGGCTGGGGGTGCAGTAAGAGCTGGGAGGGGACAGACCCAGGACAGGTGACCCAAACTAGCCAAAGGGGTATTCCATCCCATCTGATGACATGCTAAACAATATATAGGGGTGGCTAGCCGGGGGAGGGGGCCAGACTGCTCGGGGTTAGGCTGGGCATCGGTCAGCGAGTGGTGAGCAATTGCATTGTGCATCACTTGTTTGTACATATTATTATTACTTTCCTATTATCACCATTGTATTATTATTATTATTGTTGTTGTGCATCACTTGTTTCGTGCACATTATTATTAGTAGTAGAAGTATCATCATTGTTGTTATTATTGTTATTATTATTGTTGTTATTTTTGTTATTGTTATTATTATTTTGTTATCACCTTTGTATTATTATTATTATTGTTATTATTGTTATTATTGTTATTATTGTTATTATTATTATTTTTGTTATTATTATTTTCCTGTCTTATTAAACTGTCTTTATCTCAACTCACGGGCTTCACTTTCCATTTCTCTCCCCCGTCCCAGAGAGGGAGGGGGGAGGGTGAGCGAACGGCTGCGTGGTGTTTAGCTGCCGGCCGGGTTAAACCACGACAGTCTTTTTGGCGCCCAACGTGGGGCCCGAAAGGTTGAGATAACGGCAGATCTGACCAGAGTGTGTTAAACTAAAATTGGTGTAAGGATTAGACCTGCTTAATAGTCACTTGTCATAATGCTGATTGCTTTAATCTCAACTCTGCTGCGCCTGTTTTCCAAATTGAGTATTATAGTACATTATTTTCCGTATTTGCTCTCTGTCGTGTTGTTTATCCTCTCCGGGCCCTGGTTTCAGATCATTATGGTACTGACTGTTGTAGCAATGGCTTATGAGACAATGAGATATCTGGTCATGACTCTAACTTGTTATTTGTACTCAGTAACATCGTCGACTCTGTACTTTGGAAACTGTATCTTGGGAACTATTAGCAATTATACCTATTGTTTTTTTCCATTAGGGAGTCAATCTGTGGAGGGGAATGGGGAAGATATTTTTTCTTACTTGATTACTCTCCCTTTCTCCTTCACCACCCCTGTATCCTCCTGGATCACTCTGCCTTCCTCCTTCACCACCCTCTTATCCCCCGAGCTTGTCACAATAGCTCTCCAAGATATTGAATATTCTTGGGATACTCAGACCACCATAGTCTTGTTGTTCTGCCTCCTGAATGCACTTCAGATTCTGCTTAAAGTTAAACAACTACTTAGGAAGCTCATTCGGAGATCTGCCCGGAGGCAGTATAGTTGTGGGTGGCAGGGAGTATGGGAGGATATGGGCAGGCATCTAGAGCAGTTGGCACCCCCAGTGTTTTGGAAATTCACCCCTGAACAACTGCAAAATCCTAAAAAACTGGCAGAATGCTTGAAAAAAAGGTGTCATGATGCTGGCAGTTCCAAAGTAACACAAATCATTGTAACATGCTGGGGCCTGGCTCATGCCTATCGAGCTGCCATTGATACTGCTATCAACTTAGTGACAGACCCTGCGGCCACTCCAATTCCTGTGACAGATCCAACGGCCACTGTGACCCCTACGGTGGACTCTGCAGCCGCTCCAGTCCCAGCTCCTGCAGCCGCTCCAGTCCCAGCTCCTGCAGCCGCTCCAGCTCTGGTTCCTGCGGCTGCTCCAGCTCCTGCAGCCACTCCAGCTCCTGTGGCTAGGTCAGAGAAATGAGCTGTAGCAGTGCAAGTTGACCCTGCAGAGGGTATTCCAACCCCTGTGGCAGACCCTGTAACGGGGTCAGAGAAACGAGCAGTAGCAGTGCAAGCTGCCCCTGTAGAGAAAGTGAAAAAATGGTATAGAGATTCAGGTCGTTTAGAACGCAGAGAGTCTTCTGCCAAATCTAGGTATAGAGACGACGGAGACAACGATGACGCTGGGCCATCAAGGATCCAGGAGGAGGAAGATGAGGATGCCGAAAAATCAACAGTAACTACCCGAAGCCTAAACGAGCGCGAGCTACGAGATGTGCGAAAAGATTTTGGTCGTTGTATAGGTGAGCAGCTTATCACCTGGCTGCTCCGATGCTGGGACACTGGAGCCAATTGTGTGGAATTAGACGGCAGGGAAGCCAGGCAGCTGGGATCCCTTGCTAGAGACGCAGGCATTGACAAAGCAATTGCAGATGGAGCACAATCCACCAGCCTCTGGAGGCGTCTCCTCTCAGCTGTGAGGGAAAGGTATCCCTTCAAGGAAGAACTTGTATGTCTACCAGGCAAGTGGACCACTATGGAGAAGGGAATCCAGTACCTGAGGGAATTACCCGTACGGGAAGTGATTTATGAGGATCCAGACCTCAGAGAAACATCCAAAGATCCAGATGAAGTCAGGTGTACACGACCCATGTGGTTGAAGTTTGTACGGAGTGCACCATCATCATGTGCCAGCTCATTGGCAATAATGGCCTGGAAAGAGGATGAGGAACCCACAGTGGATGAAGTGGCTAAACAACTCCGGCAGTACGAAGAAAGTCTCTCCTCTTCCTTACAGGCCTGCGTCTCAGCTGTGGAGAAACTTTCTGAAGAGTTCCACCAACTTAAAGAGAATCTATCTTCCCCCCCACCTGAACCAACCAGTGTCCAACGACCAAAAGAGAACACTGTGGAGAAACTTTCTGAAAAGTTTCACCAACTTGAAGAGAGATTATTCTCCTCCGTACCTGTACAAAGCAGTGTCTCAGCTATCAGGAGTAGGCATTCATCCACACAAGGAAGACGATATGGTGGGTACACACCCCGTGCCACCCTGTGGTTTTACTTACGAGACCATGGAGAGGACATGAGAAAATGGGATGGAAAATCTACTGCGACCCTAGAGGCACGGGTACGTGAGTTGCAAAAGAAAACAATCAGGAAAAAGGGATTCTCTGAAAAGTTTGCTGCTCCAACTTCCAGCAGACAGTCCTTCAAACACAGAAACGAAGAAGATTCTGACCAGGATTAGGGGGGCCCTGCCTCCAGCCAGGGGGAGGAAAGGGACAATCGAGTTTATTGGACTGTGTGGATTCGATGGCCTGGCACGTCAGACACACAGAAGTATAAGGCTTTAGTAGACACCGGTGCACAATGTACTCTAATGCCATCGAGATATAAAGGACCAGAGCCCATCTGTATTTGTGGAGTGACGGGGAGATCTCAGCAGTTGACTGTATTGGAGGCTGAAGTGAGTCTGACTGGGAATGAGTGGGAAAAGCACCGCATTGTGACTGGCCCAGATGTTCCATGTATCCTTGGCATAGACTATCTTAGAAGAGGATATTGCAAGGACCCAAAAGGGTTCCGGTGGGCTTTTGGTATAGCTGCCTTAGAGACAGAGGGCATTAAACAATTATCTACCTTGCCTGGTCTCTCAGAGGACCCTTCTGTTGTGGGGTTGCTGAGGGTCGAAGAACAGCAAGTGCCAATCGCTACCACAACTGTGCACCGGCGGCAATATTGCACTAACCGAGACTCCCTGATTCCCATCCATAAGCTAATTCGTCAATTGGAGAGCCAAGGAGTGATCAGCAAGACTCATTCACCGTTCAATAGTCCCATATGGCCAGTGCGAAAGTCTAATGGCGAGTGGAGACTAACTGTGGACTATCGTGGCCTGAACGAAGTGACGCCACCACTGAGTGCTGCAGTGCTGGACATGCTGGAACTTCAGTACGAACTTGAATCGAAGGCAGCCAAGTGGTACGCCACAATTGATATCGCTAATGCATTTTTCTCCATCCCTCTAGCAGCAGAGTGCAGGCCACAATTTCCCTTCACTTGGAGGGGAGTCCAATATACTTGGAATCGGCTGCCCCAGGGGAGGAAACACAGCCCTACCATTTGCCATGGGCTGATCCAGTCTGCGCTAGAGCAGGGGGAAGCTCCTGAACACCTGCAGTACATCGATGATATTATTGTGTGGGGTGACACAGCAGAGGAAGTTTTCGAGAAAGGGAAGAAAATAGTCCAAATCCTTCTGAAAGCCGGTTTTGCCATAAAACAAAACAAAGTTAAAGGGCCTGCACGAGAGATCCAGTTTTTAGGAATAAAATGGCAAGATGGACGTCGTCAAATCCCAATGGATGTGATCAACAAAATAACAGCTATGTCTCCACCAACTAACAAAAAAGAAACACAGACTTTCCTAGGTGTTGTGGGGTTTTGGAGAATGCACATCCCAAATTACAGTCTGATTGTAAACCCGCTCTATCAAGTAACCCGTAAGAAGAATGAGTTTGAATGGGGCCCTGAACAACGACAAGCCTTTGAACAAATCAAGCAGGAAATAGTTCATGCAGTAGCCCTTGGGCCAGTTCGAACAGGACCAGATGTAAAGAATGTGCTCTACACTGCAGCCGGGGAGAACGGCCCCACCTGGAGCCTCTGGCAGAAAGAACCTGGGGAAACTCGAGGTCGGCCCCTGGGGTTTTGGAGTCGGGGATACGGAGGATCTGAGGCCCGCTATACTCCAACTGAAAAGGAGATATTGGCAGCATATGAAGGAGTTCCATCTGCTTCGGAGGTGGTCGGTACTGAAGCGCAGCTCCTCCTAGCACCCCGATTGCCGGTACTAGGCTGGATGTTCAAGGGAAGGGTCCCCTCTACGCATCATGCAACTGATGCTACCTGGAGCAAGTGGGTTGCACTGATTACTCAGCGGGCTCGAATAGGAAACCCCAGTCGCCCAGGAATCTTGGAAGTGATCATGGACTGGCCAGAAGGCAAATACTTTGGGATATCATCAGAGGAGGAGGTGGGTCATGCTGAAGAAGCCCCACTGTACAACCAGTTGCCAGAGAATGAAAAGAAATATGCCCTGTTCACTGATGGGTCCTGTCGTATTGTGGGGAAGCATCGGAGATGGAAGGCTGCTGTATGGAGTCCTACGCGACGAGTTGCAGAAGCTGCTGAGGGAGAAGGTGAATCGAGTCAGTTTGCAGAAGTGAAGGCCATTCAGCTGGCTTTAGACATTGCTGAACGAGATAGGTGGCCAGTTCTCTATCTCTACACCGATTCATGGATGGTAGCAAATGCCCTGTGGGGATGGTTACAGCAATGAAAGCAAAACAACTGGCAGCACAGGGGCAAACCCATCTGGGCTGCTGCATTGTGGCAAGATATTGCTGCTCGGGTAGAGAACCTGGCTGTGAAAGTACGCCACGTAGATGCTCATGTGCCCAAGAATCGGGCTACTGAAGAACATCAAAACAACCAGCAGGTGGATCAGGCTGCTAAGATTGAAGTAGCTCAGGTGGACCTGGATTGGCAGCATAAAGGTGAATTATTTATAGCCCGATGGGCCCATGACACCTCAGGCCATCAAGGTAGAGATGCAACATACAGATGGGCTCGTGATCGAGGGGTGGACCTGACCATGGACGCTATAGCACAGGTTATTCATGACTGTGAAACATGTGCTGCAATCAAGCAAGCCAAACGGTCAAAGCCTCTTTGGTATGGAGGACGATGGCTGAAATATAAATATGGGGAGGCCTGGAAGATTGATTACATCACACTCCCTCAAACTCGCAATGGCAAGCGCCACGTACTTACAATGGTGGAAGCAACCACCGGATGGCTGGAAACATATCCTGTGCCTCATGCCACCGCCCGGAACACCATCCTGGGCCTTGAAAAGCAAGTCCTATGGCGACATGGCACCCCAGAAAGAATAGAGTCAGACAATGGGACTCATTTCTGAAACAACCTTATAGACACTTGGGCCAAAGAGCATGGTATTGAGTGGGTGTATCACATCCCCTATCATGCACCAGCCTCCGGGAAAGTTGAACGATACAATGGACTGTTAAAGACTACATTGAAAGCAATGGGCGCTGGGACATTCAAAAATTGGGATACGCATTTGGCAAAGGCCACCTGGTTAGTCAATACTAGGGGATCTGCCAACCGAGCTGGACCTGCCCAATCAAACCTGTTACGTACTGTAGATGGGGATAAAGTTCCTGTAGTGCATGTAAGAAATATGCTGGGTAAAAACGGTCTGGGCTACTCCTGCCTCAGGAAAAGGCAAACCCATTCGTGGAATTGCTTTCGCTCAGGGACCTGGATACACTTGGTGGGTGATGCAAAAGAACGGAGAGGTCCGGTGTGTACCTCAAGGAGATTTAATACTGGGTGAGAATAGTCCATGAACTGAATTGTACCATGTTAATTACTATATAATACTGTATGTTATCACTACCATGACTACTATAGGTGACTAATTAGAATGTATGGAAAAGAGCGTAACCTGAGCATGACATAAATTGTATGGAATAAGGGGTAGATAGATGTCCTGGTTTCAGTTAGAACAGAATTAATTTTCTTCCTAGTAGCTGGTGGAATGCTGTGTTTTGGCTTAGGATGAGAAGAGTGCTGATAACACCCCGATGCTTTAATTGTTGCAGAGCAGTGCTTATACCAAGCCAAGGACATCTCAGCCTTTTGCTCTGTCCTGCCAACAGGCAGGCTGGGGGTGCAGTAAGAGCTGGGAGGGGACAGACCCAGGACAGGTGACCCAAACTAGCCAAAGGGGTATTCCATACCATCTGACGTCATGCTAAACAATATATAGGGGTGGCTAGCCGGGGAGAGGGGGCCGGACTGCTCGAGGTGAGGCTGGGCATCGGTCAGCGGGTGGTGAGCAATTGCATTGTGCATCACTTGTTTGTACATACTATTATTACTTACCTATTATCACCATTGTATTATTATTATTGTGAGGAATGTGTTAACAATTCGTGTCCATAAAGAACAATTCTGTTTGAATCCTGTCTGCCTCTGGGCCCTGCACTGGCAATTTAGTTCTTGAACCACAGATGCAGTGTGTCCCAGTCTCCCCATCATTCTAGTCAATTTATCACGTCTTCAGAAAACACTCCTTAAATTTATGAACCTGTTTGCTTTTGTTATTCTGGACTTCTATTTCTAACAGTTACAGCCTTTTTTCCTGTCTTCTTCGAGATTAACTTAACACTGCTATAGATGTGTCTGTGAATGGCTGGGGAAGAATGTTTTAATTACTCGTGAAGCGTCAAATAAGAAAGCTGTTTGTGTTTGATGTCTGGGGGTTTCAGAACTGATAACAACTAGTGACTGTTATGGGATACTAGGTGGATCTTTGGTATCTGGCCAAGGGGCCAAGAGATTAAGAGGAAGGAAAAAGAAGCTGAAGGACGGTTGGGAGACAAGACCTGTAGAGAGTGTTCCATAAACTTGGAATGGTGCCAAGTGAGTACAAAGGGGGAGAGGAAGACTACAAGCCTTCAGCATGAAAGACCCCTAGAGACCCCCAGAGGAGACTGATGCGCATGCTCCAGTAGGAAGGACTGGACCCCGGAAGCTAATTATAATAATTATTTTTTTTAGAAGTAGTAATGAATATGTATTAGTCTAAGTGCATAAAAATCAGCTGCTTGATGTAACTGGTGTGCGTCCTGGTGGAGCGGGGACTCCCAGTGCACCCAGTGCTGTTTGCTTACCTCTATTCCTTTATATTCTTTTAATAAATCCTATTTTTTTATTTAATCCTAATTTGAATCCTGAGCCATTTATAACAATTTGGGGGCTCGTCCGGGATGGTTATAGTTCCTGAATTCTGATTTAATCCAGGAGAGGCGCCCCACCATTTGGTGGCTCCTGTTTGAGTCAGATCGGGACTAATGCCATCCTGAACCTGAATAAAGGTAAGCAAAGAATTTGATTTTTTTGAGCTCCCTTGCCTGCTGTTTTTTGCCCGTAATTCTGCACGCGAAGATCCGGACGAAGACGACAGTCGTTTGGATACCGTTCTGTTGGATTCCGGTGTCCGGAATCGAACCGGATGAAGACGACAGTCGTTTGGATACCATCTGGTTCGATCCCAGACGAAGACAGCAGAGACGCTGGTGGATACCGTCCAATTGGAGTCTGGACGAAGACGACTGATTCGTAAGATACCGTCCGGTTGGGTAAAGGTACGGTTGCCAGTTTTTGTGTGTGAGAGTATAACTGAGACTCCTAAAGTCAGCGTGGAGGTCTTTTTGTTTTCTCACTGGTTCTAATCTCCTGTCGGGGGGGCTGGACTGGTAAGAAGAGGGATACGTGGGTGGGTGATAGGTCCTAAACCCCCTGCAAGACACTCTCACTGGGCAACCAAGGGCTGTGGGAATTGCCACTAGTAAAATTCCCGGATGGGTCAGATAAAATCGAAGACCAAGGACCAGAAAGGGAGCAAATTACCAGATATATGACCAAAAAGTCCATTATGAATAATGATTAGAAATTGGAACAATAGGGGCCCCAGAAAATTAAAGAGTAAATTGAAAATGATCCAGTATTATATGATAGAATGACCAAAAGAACCCTTAAGACCCCATGTATTTTGATCCACGGAGGACGGGGTCTGTCGGGCTTTGAACATTAATACTAGAATACCCGTGGATCCAGAAAAGAGCAAGCTGAAACATTGGAATTAGAAATTAGAGAGCAATTGATTAAGAATGAATATGTGCTACATTTGTGCCTGTGCTGCACTTATACCACCAGATAACAGGAGCCTCTCGGACCCCGAGAACCAGATCAAAAACAACCTCATGGTTCAGACTTTAATCAAGGGGTCTAAGATAAGGAGGACTGTTCACAAAGGGACAGGTTATGCATATGTATAGGAATGTTTATGTATATGTAACTCTTTACTAAAGCAATTTGCCACATTAGGCGTGCACGACTTTGGGGGGACTACCCACCCCGTGCTGCACGGAACTGAGTAAACATACCTACTTTACAATCCTACTGATTGTGGAGTCAGCTTTCTGAGAGTCATTTTGGTGAGCCAGGCAGGAGACACTCTGCTCGGCTGCGGGATCGGCTGCAGCGTGGATGCCCCTAGGTGCACCCTGAGTGTTTTTGCTCGGAGGGGACTCCACTCTCAGCTGCTCACCGCAGGAGCAAAGATCTGAAACTGCAGACAAACTGTATGTTTTCGGCTGCTGGAGGGATACTAACTGGAGTGTTAATAATTGTGTGTGTTTTTATGTATGTATTTTGTGTTAAAAATATTTGTGTAAGTGTAAGGGTTTGAAACAAAGTGTTACAAGTCACTTCACGAAAAACACAGTCAGAGACAATACTTGTTTGGTTGGTTATCATTCTAAATTATATTCCTGTGGTATGAATGAGATGTGCTGGAGGCCTCCGTGTGCGATTGTGCTGTGTGAGTGAGACGCAGCGTTGCTGCAAAGCGAGTGCAGAGTTCCAATCCGTTGTTCCGTACTCTCCGCAAGGGGAGTGGGCAGAGACGAATGAAGTGCTTGACAGACTGAAAAGAAGTGCTGTTTTATCCAAGTTTTGAGTGGTGGTGCCTAATATATGGGCCCGGTGTATCTTGTGTATCCTATTTTTGCTCTTAAATGTTTTGACTGTGACAAGAAAAAGGCAGGAGCATGATCTGACCACACTGGTGTCTGTTGTGCTTTCGGCCATGCTTCCTGCAACATATGGGGCCCGAACAGGCTGAGACCCGCACAGGCCGGGAGTCCAGAGCGGCGCCGGGAGATAGCAGCGGCGCCGGGAGATAGCAGCGGCGCCAGGAGACCTAGCAGAAGCCGGAACACCTGAGAGACATTGAGAAACTCCAAGCACCGACCCAGACAAAGGAAAACGCAGGGAATTGAAGTAATTGCGGTGCGACGTGGGACATCTGAGATCGAGTTGCTACGGGAGACCAGAGGCGTCAGTGGACACCGGCAGCCGACCCTCACCGTGTGGCGAGTGGGCACATAGAGGGGCAGAGATCAGGACCCTGCAGCCTGTCTGACATAACCATGGAGGCGGCAGCAGCGGCTGTGCTGCTTCACTCTAGCATTCTTTTTATAAAAGGTTTATCTTGCAATGCAAAAAAGACTATTAGTCCCCAGATCGGTGTTATAACTATTACTAATGATGACTTAGCTCTATTGCAGGGCAGGAGTGCAGAGATGCAGATTACACTGCCAAATGACCACCGGCAGGCTCTTTCACAAACCTAAGGTTGCAGCTGGCACTGCCTGCAGCCGTATAGCAGACGTTACACTCTCTTTCCTAACTAGTAATCATGTGTCTTATCCATTTGTGGTGAATGGTCAGTGACAAAAAGAAAAGGGGGGGAGACAAAGACAGAAACAGTACCAGGAGGATGCCACTGACACTAACAGCATGGGTAATAGGAGTAGTATAAGTGACACAGGTGACGGTGCGGGGCGCTCTGCCTGCTGCTCGCCTTCGCCTGACTGTGCACTGCTGCCAACGGTGCTAGAGTAAAATGTGAAGACTGCTCAGATGGCAGTGATGAGAGTGCTTGTGTGAAGAAGATGTGTGAAGAAGATGTGTGCTGAATCTGACTTTGTGTGCAACAGTGGTCAGTGTGTGCCAAACAGATGGCAGTGTGATGGGGATTCGGATTGTGAAGATGGGTCTGGCGAAAGTGCTGAGCTGTGTCATATGAGAGCATGCTGGGTAAATGAAATCAGCTGTGGTCCTCAGTCGACCCAGTGTATCCCAGTGTCATGGAAATGTGATGGTGAAAAAGACTGTGACAGAGATCGTGATTGCAAGGATGGAAGTGATGAAATTAACTGCCCTTCTCGGACCTGCAGGCCAGACCAGTTCAGATGTGAAGATGGGAACTGTGTCCATAGGAGTAGGCAGTGCAGAGGTGTGAGAGACCGTCTGGATGGCACTGATGAAGCAAACTGTAACAATGTTATTCAGTGCTCTGGACCTGGCAAATTCAAGTGCAGAAGTGGAGAATGCATAGATATCAATAAAGTGTGTAACCAGCAGAGAGACTGCAAAGACTGGGGTGATGAGCCCCTGAAGGAATGCAACATAAATGAATGTGACTGTCCAGCTGGGAAACTGTGGAGATAGTGATGAATGCCAAAACCCTGGTATCTGTAGTCAAATCTGTATCAACCTGAAAGGCTATCAGATGAATCCTGCTACAGGATCCTGGAAAGGGCCATACGGAAAAGCAAATTAGATAACTGTTGCTTAACTTGTCAGAAGATAAAAAAAGAAAGTGTTTCAACAAGCAGCCACGGGAGGGAAGAATCACTGAACCCTCGATGTGAGGGACTGTACCTTGTTTTACTGACTACTGAAACAGCTGTGAGAACCGCAGAAAGGGACCCATGCATCCAGAATAAAAGGACCAGTAACTACTGAAACTTGGAGGGTTGAGTCCGCTCCTGGGAAACTGAAACTCAAGCTAAGGAAGAACTAATATTCTGGCAACGAGGCTCTGCATGAATTAAGGATGCCAAATAAAGGGGACAAGCCTGAAGGGAGGAAAGGGAGAAGGCAAGACTGGGGCAGGACCCTCCACTGCGGTGTGTATGGTCTACCGAGGGAGGCAACCCCTATGGGTATTGACTGCCGAGTGAGAGGGCCTCGACTGGACTTCTCCCACACTAAGGTCAGGTTGTCCTGAGAAAATAACATAAGAACCTTTTTTTTAACCTATATAAAATTGTGATTCGTTTTCCAGGAGCTGGATCACCCTGACAGGCCGAACGGTAACACAAGCCTGAATCGACCCTGCAGGTGTTTGCCTATTATGATCCAGATACGTGGGCAGAAGACAGATCCTGGGACTATAGGACCCCAGTATATATACTTAATAGAATAATTAGGTTATTAGCTGTAATAGAAATAGTTATAAATGATGAGAACTGCTTTGTATCAAAATTGCCTAGCTTTGGATTATTTACTAGCACAAGAAGGAGAAGTCTATGGAAAATTTAGCTTTAGTAATGGCTGTTTAAAGATTGATAAAAAGGGTGTTTCTTCCTAGTAGCTGATAGAATGTTATGTTCTGGTTTAGGATGAGAAGAATGTTAATAATATGCTGATGTTTTAATTGTTTTTAATTGTTACAGAGCAGTGCTTACACCAAGCCAAGGACCAAGCCAAATTCAGCTTCTCACTGTCCTGCCAGCAGGCAGGCTGGGAGGAGGGCCGGACTGCTCGGGGTTAGGTTGGGCATCGGACAGCAGGTGGTGAGCAATTGCATTGTGCATCACTTGTTTCATATACATTATTACTAGTAGTAATATTATCATCATTATTATTGTTATTATTATTATTATTTTCTTGTTTTTATCTCAACTCACAGGCTTCACTTTCCCAGAGAAGGAGAGGGGGGAGGTGAGCAAGCAAACACAAACCTGGGAGGATATGGAATGGGATTTATTTTCATGGCTGCCTGGTGGACCATGGGTTAAAAGAGTGTTATTTTTATTGTTATGTGGTGCAATGACGTTATTATTTGTACCTTGTATGATACCTTGTCTTACATTATTAATACACTGGGTGATAAATAGTACATTGGTAACAACTTCATTAAAAAAGGAAGGGAATATGTCAATTATGATGCTTAAGAATTGGACCCTCCAAGAACGGACTGATGAAATCCAGTTAACAACAGAAGAGACACGAATTGTTGATATTAAAAAGAAGATAAGGGATTGTGAGGAATGTGTTAACAATTCGTGTCCATAAAGAACAATTCTGTTTGAATCCTGTCTGCCTTTGGGCCCTGCACTGGCAATTTAATTCTTGAACCACAGATGCAGTGTGTCCCAGTCTCCCCATCATTCTAGTCAATTTATCACGTCTTCAGAAAACACTCCTTAAATTTATGAACCTGTTTGCTTTTGTTATTCTGGACTTCTATTTCTAACAGTTACAGCCTTTTTTCCTGTCTTCTTCGAGATTAACTTAACACTGCTATAGATGTGTCTGTGAATGGCTGGGGAAGAATGTTTTAATTACTCGTGAAGCGTCAAATAAGAAAGCTGTTTGTGTTTGATGTCTGGGGGTTTCAGAACAACTGATAACAACTAGTGACTGTTATGGGATACTAGGTGGATCTTTGGTATCTGGCCAAGGGGCCAAGAGATTAAGAGGAAGGAAAAAGAAGCTGAAGGACGGTTGGGAGACAAGACCTGTAGAGAGTGTTCCATAAACTTGGAATGGTGCCAAGTGAGTACAAAGGGGGAGAGGAAGACTACGAGCCTTCAGCATGAAAGACCCCTAGAGACCCCCAGAGGAGACTGATGCGCATGCTCCAGTAGGAGGGACTGGACCCCGGAAGCTAATTATAATAATCTATTTTTTTTAGAAGTAGTAATGAATATGTATTAGTCTAGGTGCATAAAAATCAGCTGCTTGATGTAACTGGTGTGCGTCCTGGTGGAGCGGGGACTCCTAGTGCACCCAGCGCTGTTTGCTTACCTCTATTCCTTTATATTCTTTTAATAAATCCTATTTTTTTATTTAATCTTAATTTGAATCCTGAGCCATTTATAACATTATTATTGTTATTATTATTTTTGTTATTATTATTTTCCTGTCTTATTAAACTGCCTTTATCTCAACTCACGGGCTTCACTTTCCATTTCTCTCCCCCGTCCCAGAGAGGGAGGGGGGAGGGTGAGCGAATGGCTGCGTGGTGTTTAGCTGCCGGCCGGGTTAAACCACGACAATCCCCATGACTCCCGATAATCACCACCAGAATACACTGTGCAAGCACAGATGGGAAGAGCTTATGGAAATGACTCCTTGGAACTAATTTTAATATGAAGAGGGACAGGTTATGAATATGCATAGGCGAATTGTAAAACTTCATGCATATGTAACTCTTTACTGCATAGAACCAAGGCAAGTTGCCACGTCAGGTGCGCACGACCTTGGCGGGACTACCCCCCGTGCTGCCCAGTGCTGAATAAACATACCTACTTTACAGTCTTACTGATTGTGCAGTCCGTTTTCCGCAAGTCACAGTTGCATGAATCCCAGAGCCACCAGTGAGAGCTAGCCCCTTTGGGGTGCCAGCCATGTTGCCAAGGTCAGGAGGACACAATCACCACCCATCCCACTTCCACAGAGATAATACCGCCTCACTCCGCGGCTTTACAAAGGGCAGCTGGGTCGGTCCACTCTCCGGAAGGGGTCTCCGTGATTAAAGCTCCCCCCTTCCGTGCCCTCCGTGGTTCCGTCCGTCCCGTTGTTGCTCTGAGAGGGCGGACGCACTCGGCCGGGTGGGGGAACAGAGCGAGGGTACCCCGAGCTCCCCCACCCCCCACCAACCTGGCTCCGTAAGCCTAGCGCCCCGCGGGGCCCTAGCGGAATGGGGCTACCAACCCCTGCGCCGCCTCGGCGGGAGGCAGCGGCGCTGAGGGGCGGCCCCGCTCTGCCCTCAGGGGCTCCCGGCAGGCACCACGTAAGACAGCCCAGTCCTTGCCGCCGCTGCCTCTCCTCAACGCAGCGGCTGAGGGGCGGTTGCCGGGCTCTCTGTGTATATATAGTTATATATTTGTTTATACATATATTGTCTGTGCCCGAGTTAAAGCCTTCCTGAGGGATTATTTCACTCTTTTTTTTAAAAAAAAAAAAGAGTGAAAAGGGTTTTTGTTGTTGTTGTTTTTTCCACTCTTATTTCTTTTATGCTCTTTTCAGCGGTGTCCAGCGACAGGATGAGAGGCAGTGGGCACGCTGCCTCTCGTCCAGTGGTTGCAGTGATTGGCAACCCTGCCCAGAACAGGGGGGTTGAAACTAGATGATCCTTAAGGTCCTTTTCAACTCAGGCCATTCTATGGCACACAGTGTGTAGAAAGAAAACTTAGGTTACGTTCAATCACATTTGAAGCTGTATGTGGCGTTTTGAGTAGGATTACTTAAGGGATGAGGGCATAGCTGTGAACTAAATTATGTATATTGACAGTTTTGTGTTGTGGTTGTACATCAAAATCCATGCTATCACTGTAAAATCATAACACTGCAGTGTAAGGTGTCACAGAATCACAGACTCACAGAATTGTAGGGGTTTGAAAGGACCCCAAGAGATCATCGGGTCCAGCCCCCCTGTTAAAGCAGGTTCCCTAGAACAGGCTGCCCAGGTAGGTGTCCAGATGGGCCTTGAATATCTCCAGAGAAGGAGATTCCACAACCTCCCTGGGCATTCTGTTCCCTCACAGTGAAGAAGCTCTTTCACATGTTGGTGCAGAACTTCCTGTGATTCATTTTGTGGCAATTGCTCCTTGTCCTGTCCCCACAAACCACTGAAAAGAGGTTGGCAAAATCCCTCTGTATCCCATATGTAAGATATTTGTAAACATGGATAAGATCCCCTCTCAGTCTTCTCTTCTCCAGGCTGAACAGACCCAGGTCTCTCAGCCTTTCTTCATAGGGAAGATGCTCCAGGCCCTGTATCATCTTTGTGGCCCTCCGCTGGACTCTTTCCAGGAGATCCCCGTCTTTCTTGTACCAGGGAGCCCAGAACTGGACACAGTACTCCAGGTGAGGCCTGACCAGGGCAGAGTAGAGGGGGAGGATCACCTCCCTTGACCTGCTGGCCACGCTCCTTTTAATGCACACCAGGATCCCATTGGCCCTCTTGGCCACGAGGGCACACTGCTGGCTCATGATCAACCTGTCGTCCACCAGGACCCCCAGGTCCTTCTCCTCAGAACTCCTCTCCAGCAGGTTGTTCCCCAGCATGTACTGATACTGATTTAAAGATCATAGCCGAAATTTCTTTAAGTGGTATATTCTTTATTGCAGCGCTGGATGCACGGGGGATCCTTCCGCCTATCGTGCATGTTCGAAATGACAAACTATCTCGTATTTATACAGTGAAACAATGAATATTCTATTAGCGCCTATACATATTCATTACCTAACCCCGCCTACTCTCGCTTTGTATGCTAATTAGCTTATCAGTCCTTGCGCTTGCGCAAAGCCTTCCAAGAATTGTGGGTCGGGGTCTTCAAAATGTGGGCAGTGGTCTTTGGGAGGAAGGCCGTAGGTCTTCCTCGTAATGCACTTTTCACCTTTGCTTAATCAGTTGTTTTCCAAGCTATAAAAATGCTGAGTTGTCTTTCGGTTTAACTGAGGGTCGGCAGATAACAGGATGTCTCAGTTAACAAGACATAACAGACCGTTGACTCAAGTTATCTCAAGTCTCAGCCTGACTGAAGGTTAACGGATAACGGGATGTTTTCAAATAACAAAATGCTTAAACATAACAGAAGGTCTACAGATAACAAGATGTCGTTTACTTTGTCCTTGCTAACTTTTAACCACAAGTTCTATTCTATCCTAAAGTGAGTTTATACAATATCATTCCCCCCTTTTCTGGAAAATCTAGTAAATTCTTTTACTTAATACGGAATTTTTCTTCCCAGTCTTTATGATATGTACCCCTCAATACCTTGCCATGCACGTTTGTCAAGGAGGCTAACATGGACATTCGTTGTAACAATTTCCAATTCCAAACAAGTAATACAAAAGACAATATTAAACTTATACCAACTAATATCAATTAAACAATAATTGGGTGACTCAATGTGTTCAAAATCCCAGTTGCAGTTGGAAACCATCCAAAAAGTGTATCCCACCAGTTGTGACTTGTGTCTTGTTTTTTTTTTTTAACTAGTTGCTTCACTAGTGTGAGGTTCATCCCAATAGGTGTAGGTAGTAACTTATGATACATTGTGTTGTTAGACTTGATCAGCTGGTGGGATACCACTGGTGCCAAATATAGAATATCACACCCGACGATTCTAACAAAGTTACAAATACAGAAATTAGAATGATGTTTGCTATGGAGAGTTATGTTCTCCTTATCTACATCTACAAAATCACAAGCAGTTCTTAAGCACACACAGCCTTGACCAACATATACAAGCACAGTCTTTTGGCTAGTATTTGGATGAATTTCAAAGTGACAGATACCTTGCTCCGTGTCAAAACATACATCCTGAGCCTCAATTGTATTGCTTTCACAAATAAATCTTCATTGTTCCCCGGTAACACATGATTCTAGATTTACAGACTGCCATTTCCCATTCTCCATCCGTATAGTAAGCACGAAGGCAGTAGCCATGTTAACAATGGGATCATAAGTACAATTTACCAGGGTCCACAAGGACTGGAACTTCTTCTCAAAATCATTGGCATTGTCCCAAATTGCCTTTTGGACTTCAGCTGGAAAAAATGTCTTCACTTCCTTCCCTAATGATCAAGGCAGCCGTTGCCTGCAACCATAACTGTGCTTGCATACAACTAAGAGCTCAGGATACATTATCTTGTGTCCACTCTTCTCCTAATTTTCGCCATTCTGATGGTTTATGTAAATAGTTACCATTTGTTCACCAGATGACCATAACTGCTAACTTTCCGTTAAAGTTCTTATCCTCTGTTATTACGGCTTTAGTTCAAGGCCACCCACCATTCTCTATTATCACAGAGGCACCTTCTTGAATCACAATTACAACGATAAGCCATAAAAACAAAACAATTCTAGGAACAAATTTTCTGCCAACCATATTACCAAATACTCCCGACCATAATGTCCTCATCTTGTTCGACTAAGCTTTAGTTTCAGTTCATTGTCACCTAGTGTTACTTTCCAAGGAGCTCCTGGAGCCTTCTTCACTCGGGAATAGTGGATCCAAGCGGCTTGTTCTCTAATCTTGATAGCAGTGTGAGTTGTCAGCAACACTTGATACAGTCCATTCCATTTTTCCTCTAGGGGTTGATTTAAAGATCATAGATGAAATTTCTTGCTAACTTTTAACCACAAGTTCTATTCTATCCTAAAGTGAGTTTATACAATATCATTCCACAAGTTTTATTCTATCCTAAAGTGAGTTTATACTATATCAGTACTTCGGGTTGTTCCTTCCCAGGTGCAGGACTCTACACTTGCTCTTGTTAAACTTCATTTGGTTTCTTCCTGCCCATCTCTCCAGCCAGTCCAGGTCTCGCTGAATGGCAGCACAGCCTTCTGGCGTGTCAGCCACTCCTCCCAGCTTTGTGTCATCAGCGTACTTGCTGAGGGCAGACACTATTCCCTCATCAAGGTCATCAATGAAGATGTTGAACAAGACCAGACCCAGCACTGACCCCTGGGGAACACCGCTAGTCACAGACAGACTCTGCACTGCCGATCACCACCCTCTGAGCTCAGCCAGTCAGCCAGTTCTCAACCCACCTTACTGTCCACTCCTCTATCCCACACTTTCTCAGCTTTGCTAGAAGGATGTCATGGGAGACAGTATCAAAAGCCTTGCTAAAGTCAAGGTAGATGACATCCACTGCTCTCCCCTAATCTACTCGGCTGGTGATGCCATCATAGAAGGCAACGAGGTTGGTCAAGCACGACTTCCCCTTGGTGAATCCATGCTGACTACTCCTCATAACCTTCTTCTCTTCCAATCACTGGGAGATGGTCTCCAGAACAAGCTGCTCCAATACCTTTCCAGGGACAGAGGTGAGACTGACTGGCCTGTAGTTTCCCAGATCCTCCTTGCCCTTTTTGAAGACCGGAGTGACATTGGCTATCCTCCAGTCTTCAGGCACCTCTCCTGTTCTCCAAGACCTTTCAAAGATGATAGAGAGCGGTTTGGCGATCACCTCCACTAACTCCCTCAGCACATGTGGATGCATCCTGTTGGGGCCCATGGATTTGTGTGTGTTGACCCCACTCAGACACTCCCAAACCACTCCCTCGTCAATCAGAGGGGAGCTGTCCACTTCCCAGACTCCTCCCTCCAGGGTCCAGGAGTCCCGGGGAGGACTCTTTGAAGCAAAGACTGAAGCAAAGAAAGTATTCAGTATCTCCGCCTTTTCGGTGTCTCCCGTTACCAGGACACCCCCCTCATTCAGCAAGGGACCCACATCATCCCTAGTCTTCCTTTTACTGTTTACATACTTAAAAAAAAAAAACAAAAAAAAAACTTCTTAGCATCCTTTCTCTCTTTTGCAAGCTTCACCTCCAGGTGGGTTTTAGCCTTCCTTGTCGCGTCCCTGCAGGCCCTGACAACACTCCTATACTCCTCCCAAGAGGACAAGCCCTTTTTCCACATTTCATAGACCTTCCTCTTCCTTTTGATCTTATTGATGAGCTCCTTGCTCATCCACGCAGGTTTCCTGCCCCCCTTCCCCGATTTCCTGCTCTTCGGGATGCACCAATCCTGAGCTTGGAAGAAGTGCTAGTTAAATGTAGCCCAGCTCTCAC
The DNA here is from genome assembly GCF_963932015.1 of Anas acuta. Taxonomy (NCBI): domain Eukaryota; kingdom Metazoa; phylum Chordata; class Aves; order Anseriformes; family Anatidae; genus Anas; species Anas acuta. The sequence goes on from NC_089016.1 coordinate 19,412,947, forward strand.
ATGCACCCTTGCCTTCTAGCAACCTAGCTCATGAGATACCCCCAAGTAGGTCCCAGAAGAGGTCGAAGTTGGCTCTCCAAAAGTCCAGGGTTGCAATCCTGCTTTTAGCCTTACTTCTTCCACCAAGTTCCGTCTTGAACTCCACCACCTCATGGTCGCTGCATCCCAAGCTGCCCCCAACCTTCACATCCCTAACAAGCCCATCCCCGTTGGTAAGAACAAGGTCCAGAAGCACCCCCTGCCTCGTTGGTTCCTCCACTACCTGCGTCAGAAAATTGTCTTCAGTGCATTGTAGGAACTGTTTGGACTGCGCGTGCCTGGCTGAGTTGCTTACCCAACAGATGTCTGGGTAATTCAAGTCCCCCATGAGAACCAGCACCTGGGATCGTGAGGCTACTTCCAGCTGCTTGTAGAAGGCCTCGTCGACCTCCTCCTCTAGATCTGGTGACCTGTAGTACACCCCCACAACAGTGTCCCCCATATACCAGCCCACCCCTTAATTCTCACCCACAAGCTCTCCACTTGTCCTTCACCTTCCCCCAGGTGGAGCTGGGTATATTCTAGTTGCTCCCTCACATAAAGGGCAACCCCACCCCCTCACTTCCCCAGCCTGTCTTTCCTAAAAAGGACATAGCCCTCCATGACAACATTCCAGTCATGCGAGTTGTCCCACCACATCTCTGTGATTGCAATGAGATAGTGGCCCCACAATTGTACACAGATCTTGAGCTCATCCTGTTTATTTCCCATGCTCCGCGCATTGGTATACAGGCATTTTAGGGAAGCAGCAGGCACAGTTACCCCTGGAGGGATGCAAGAAGAAGATTCTGGATGGGGTATCAGGAATATTACCTTCTCTGAGGAGCCCTTGGACAATCCTATGGGACAACTTGGAGATTTTTCCCTACTATCTTCATCAGTGACAGCAGTGACAACTTCACCCAGCCCTTCTCTGTCACTTTTAGCTCCCCTCCCTTCCCCTGTCAAATCTAGTTTAAAGCCCTGGTAATTACCCCAGAGAGCTTGCTCCTCAACACACTTGTGCCCCACTTGCTGAGTTGGAGTTGGTCAGCAGCCCACATACCTGGCTTCTCAAAGTGCTGCCCAAGATCAAAATACCCAAAAGCCTTGGTCCAGACACCACCCCCTCACCCAGTCATTTACCTGTCCCGTTCTCCTTCTTTCTGGGTCCTGGTAACCCATGGGGAGAACGGATGAGAATACTGCCTGCACCCCTGATCCCTTCAACAACCTTCCCAGGGATGCAAAGTCCTTTTTAATATTACTAATTTTTCTTGTTGCAGCTTCCCAGGACCCAGCCTTAATGACATCAAGGGGATAGTAATCCTCCGGTTTAATGAGCTGTGGCAGAGCCTTCCTAACGTCTCTGACACGCGCTCCAGGAAGACAGCACACCTCTCTGGAGAGGTTATCCAGGCAGTAAATGGGAGCCTCAGTGCCCCCCAGCAAGGTGTCTCCAATCACTAAGACTCTGCACCCTTTTTTTGTGGCACTGGTTTTGATGCGGTGCTCCACTCGGCCCCGATCCCTGTGCTTGGTACTTCCCTCATTCTTGACATGCTTCTTGGGGCCTGGGTTCCAACTATTGTCCAGACCGTCATCCTTTTCCTTTTCCTGCCCAAGAGCCTCAAGTCTATTACCCAGGGACACCATGGGGGTTGGGGGCAGATGCCTCCTTCTGCTTCGAGCTGAGACAAGGGTCCAGCCCCTTTCCTCTCATAGGCAGTTGAGCCCTCTGTCCTGCAGGTGAGCAGCTGGATCGGCTACTACCCCTTGCAGGGTAATGTCACAGGCAAACTGAATGTGAGACTCCTTTGTGAGCGTACAAACCCATTGCCTTCCTACCGTTCCCTTCACCTATTGCCATGCCCTCCAAAACCTTTACAGGCGCACAGAACCAGTCCATTATCCTTGCCTGTAGTTGTACTAAAGACTCAGAAGAGTCCTCCAAGGTTCATTTTAAATCCAGCCAGCCACGCTAGGAACCACCAAACTGCGCTCTGGTGCTGTGAAAGCTTCTTCTGTTTCCAAATGCTTCCTAGAAATGATTCGGCAATTACTCTGTGGTGGGAAGTCACAGTCTTCATCCTGCTCTGTTCTGGTTATTGTCAGTTCTGTGCCAGGTACGAGTGAGAACGCTCTTTGTGCTTTGAAGTGACTACTGGAGTGCAGGCCCCTTTGCAAGCGTAGCTCCTTGCCAGGTGGAGACTTTCCTCTGTGTTCCTGTTAGTGAAGAACCTGAGCCCCGGCCAGGTTTGAGGGCAGTTACAGCACAGTCACCTGTTAGAGGTGGAAAACTCAGGTATTGCAAGTAGGAGGCTAATACAAAAGAAAAAAAAAAAAGTGAGGAAGTGCTTTGCCTGGGTTAAACCTCCTGTTACAGTAGGCACTTCAGCTCAAAGCCACACAAGGAGGCAGTGTAGTTATTCCCCTGCTGTAGCTCTCTACAATCCTTCCTTCCCTGCCCATTTGCTGTCTACCTTCTTGCCCTCTTTTATTCTCATTACCTGGAGATCTGATTTCCAGCTGCTGTCCCACTTTGTATCACTGTTTTGCAGCTGGCAGGTAAAACTGTCCCAGTTTTGCCTCAAGTGAAGGATTCCTGCTGCACAGAGCTACTGCTTCTTCCTACTGCATGCATGAAATAGATTTTGAAATGCTCCCTGGGCTGTAAGGCATGCGTTGAGGCTTCAGCTTTCCTGAGAGGACAGGAGGAAGGGGGAAATCAGTTTTTACCCATCTTTAAAGCTGCTGCTTGTAATCTTTTATTTTCATAAGAACTTGTGTTTTCAGTCAAATCAGATGAAGAGGAAATGATGTGCAGGCAGTGCCTCAGACCAGCTCAGTGTTCCAAACCAATGCATCAGCAATAGATAAATCTGCCACTGCTTTTCTATCACTGGCCAGCGCACCTTCAACAATCAGTAGCCAAAGCACTGAAGTGCAACACAGCACAGTTCAAACACTGGTTATCCACGTTTTATTTGTTCCACATAAGTACTATCCAGTTAACATGAAAAGACAGATTTATGAAAATAGGTGATCCAGACTATACCCTAGTCAGCTCTGAATTACACAAAGATTACTTTGAGGAATACTTTATAACAGATCTACCTACCCTAGAACCTAGCATGACCCTGTTCTGCCTCTGGGCAGTTACCCTAGCTCGTTGGCTTTGCTACATCAGACCAAAATACAACTTCATAGCAAAGCTGGTATGAATAAGTGCCATGGTGATAAAAAAAAGTATTTAATGCAAGAACAGTAACTTTGGTACCTGGAGCAGGATGAAGTTGAGTTTTGAGATACTTCCACTGTACACGGATATAGAGTGAATTATGAAAGAGAGTGCTTAACTTTGAAATTCAAAATTTATTTACAGGTTTTCACTAAAAAAAGGAAACAAACTCTCCTTCTGGATATAGTCTGCTCTGCAAAACACTGGAATTAGAGATCATTAAGTTCATTTACACATTTTACAGATTTATCTTTGTATACAACAATGTACGCTTTAGTCATCAATACATCAGAAGAAGAGATGATAAACTAAGCTGTTTTAAAATAATGAAACTGGCAGGTTTCCTTTGGCTTTCTCCACTTGAAAAATAAGCTAAAACAATTTAAGACACTTTAGCAAAGTTGAACAGAAAAGACAAAAAGTCTAACTTTTCTAAAAAGGTATCTGAGGATCAGTAATCTTAAACCCAGCCTTGCTATTTAACACAGGACCTAACCCAGCAGCCATAACTGAGGCAAGATCCTTGCCAAAGGCCTTAACAATATTCTCTGTGAAAGAACTACAAGATGATACCCATAGTTTCAGTGAGTTGTTAAATGAACAAAGGCAGATGGAGAGGAGGAGAAGCAGCAGCAATTGTCAAGTCTGCAAATTTGCCTTTTTTTTTTTTAATAAAATGTTGTTGTTGTTGTTGTTGTTGTTGTTGTTATTATTATTATTATTATTATTAGAATTAGAATTTGAAAAAGAAACATTCTCCCACATTACCCAGAAAGTCATAATACAAATGGTTCCCCACTTCCAACACACTATTCACCATGCAGGTTTAACACACTTAGAAAAAAAAATAAAAGACAATGCCTGACAGAACAATAACAAATGCTAAACACTACTACCATCTGCTAAATAAACACAGAATTGCCTCAGTTTACATACAGATTTTTAGATTTTGCATAGCGGTCACACCTATTTTCATCTGCTTCACACCAAACATTACCTATTTGAAAAGGCTATTGAACACCAAGAGAAAAATCCCAGTCTCAATCAAACCAAGAACACTCTGCTTCCAATTTGAATAGAATCAGAAATTTACCCATCTGGTTTTATCTCCCTCGCTATCACGAGACTTCAATAATTTTTAACATGCTTGGAGCCTAATCCATATTCCCTTAAATCATAGAATATCCTGAGTTGGAAGGGACCCACAAGGATCATTGAATCCAGCTCCTGGCACCGCACAGGTCTACCCAAAAGTTTAGACCATGTGACTAAGTGCACACTCCAAATGCTTCTTAAACTCCAACAGGCTTGGTGCAGTGACTACTTCCCTGGGGAGCCTGTTCCAGTGTGTGACCACCCTCTCAGTGAAGAACCTCTTCCTGATGTCCAGCCTGAACCTCCCCTGTCGCAGCTTGACACCATTCTCGCAGGTCTTATCACTGGTCACTAAAGAGAATAAATTGGCACCTGACTCCCCCTCATGAGGAAGCTGTAGACCACAATGAGGTCTGTGGTAAATAGTACTGTGGTAACTGAAATAAAAATCACTTTTTTTTAATTTAGGAATAATTTGGGAAGTATATTGAAGGAAATTCATCCCAGAGTAACAAGACATTTAAAAACCGCATCCTATTGATACTCATTGCAACACGTTACGACGCATGTTCTAACAGTCAACGCGATTAACAGGCAGCAACAGAACTTGTCACAGTCCAGTATATTTGCAGCACTGTTGCATTAATCCCATTATCTTGTTTAATGAAACTGAAAGTGAACATTAGGAAATAGGATAAATAGAAATAGTGTCTTTATTATTTTAAGTTGAATGTCAAACTGGCAGCTAAACCATGCTGGATCCCAGAAAACTCAGAGCAGTGACGGCTAGCAACTTGCTTCTTTGGATGTCCAAAAGATTTTGCAACAGGTATCTTCAACCAAACAACAGGAGGAGCACAATGGTAACGGAGTTCACTGCTATTAATGGCACTGCAGAGAAAGAACAAGAGTAATTGGAGACCACCTTCTAAGGAGCAGAAGTTTAAAAAATACACCTCATTTTCTTATGCAGGATCAAGATTAGTGTAAGGAATTCAGGATCACAGCCTAGGGTTCTAAAAGCTAGTAGGAAGCAACAGTACAAATATTTATTGCCTCTTAACTTTGGCTCAAACATCCCTTTCTCCAAATGTCTGTTTCTGTCCCTGTTTTTACTACAGTTTAGAAAAAATGTACCAGTTTTTACTTGTCTTGCCCACCACAAAGTAAGATTTGTTACTTGCTGTTTATAAAATACATACTTGCACTTATAAAATGAATTTTGATATGCTTTATAGTGAAAAACTCTTGGTAACTTCTAAGTTAAGAACGTTCCCCCCCCCCCCCATCCATCTAAGCATGGGCTTACCTTTAAGAATCCCAAGAATTACATTTCCCTCACCTGGTACTTCACATAAAACTGCACTGAGCCAATGTGAACCTGTTCCATACCAAGCTTCCTCCCAGACCCCAGGAAAAGGTAAGATGCCACAGTGGCACCTTACAGACGCAGATGTCCAAATTGGCCCTGCCTGAAAAGCAGGGAACATTTTACGCTTCAACAAACTTAGAGCATAAGCACTGCACGCTGCAACATGTACCTTCCTATAGAATCCATGCATGAACCCAAAAGAAGGACAGACTGGATGATAAGCAGACAGGAAGGAATGAGCCATAGATCTGTTGCTGTTGGGATTTTAGAGAGGGCAGAACGATGGAAATGAAAGGAGCTGTTGTGGCAGAAGACAGGAGTGGGGAACTCAAAAATGGATGTAGAAGGGAAAAAAACGCTGCGCCACACAGCAGCTGGGAGAGTGAGAGGAATGAGGAACAGCCTTGCAGGCACCAAGGTCAGTGAAGAAGGAGGGGGAGAGGTGCTCCAGGCGCCGGAGCAGAAGTCCCCTGCGGCCTGTGGTGAGGACCACGGTGGAGCAGGTGGACCTGCACTGACAGAGGCTGCGGCCTGTGGAGGACCCCTGCTGGAGCAGATTCTGGGCCGGACCTGTAGCCCATGGAGAGGAGACCACGCAGGAGCAGGTGACCTGGCAGGAGCTGCTGCCTGTGGGGGACCCAGGTTGGAGCAGTTTGCTCCCGAGGGATGGACCCCGTGGTATGGACCCATATCTGGAGCAGTTCTTGAAGAGCTGCTGCCTGTGGGAAGCCCACGCTGGATCTGTTTGGAAAGGACTGCATCCCGTGGGAGGGACCCCACAGCACAGGGGATGAGAGTGACTGAGAAAGAGCGGAGGAGAAGAAGCGCTATAGACTGACCATAACCCCTGTTCCCCTGTGCCTCTCAGGGGGAGGAGGTGGAAGAGGGCGGATGGGGGGAAGGTGCTTTTGTTTTCTTTCATTTGTTTCTCACTTCTCTAGCTTGTTAGTAATAGGCAATAAATCTTACTATCTCCCTATGCCGAGTCTGTTTTGCCCATCACGATAATTACTATGTGATCTCCCTGTCCTTATCTCAACCCTTGAGTCCTTTTCATCGTATTTTCTCCCCATTCCTCTTTGAGGAGGGGGAGTGAGAGAGCGGCTGTGGTGGAGCTCGGCCGCCCACCCAAGTAAAACCACCACACGGGGAAATTTCACCTGACATCCTGAAACAGCTCCTCAGACGACATTTCATCTTGTTCACAGACATGCACACATACATGAACTGAGAAGAGGCAAAGCCTGGACAGTCTGTTTAGCTGCAAAATTACGCTGCTTGGTTTTGTTGTCCAAGCTTTACAAAAGGAGTTGCTGCCTGTCATATGCTGATGCTTGTCATATGCAGTAATTCAGTCTAAGCATCATTTCAGAGGTGATATCATTCCTCGTATAAATGTGAACATGGCTTTGGCTTGGATATTTTTTCCTATGGGGTTGTATTTTATTCAGGCATCTACATTATCTTACGCAACCTGTGGCTACACAGATTTTTCACAACAATTATATTTTAATGCAAGTTTATTGAGAGTAATTATTAAAGAGAGTAGAATTGAAAGTGCAACATATAAGACTTTAGATACAAGTTCTTTTGATACCTAAGAACATAGTGGCAGACAATTTATTAATGTATTTATTAACTGGATGTCATCAGGATACAAACAGCCTGTGGTTCCCCATTTCTATTCAGAAAAGGGGCTAGAATAGAATGAAATAATGAACGGAAGTCTGTGCATCACACATGCAAGTGGAAATAGCGTGCACATGTGTCCTGGTTTCAGTTAGGACAGAGTTAATTTTCCTCCTAGTAGCTGGTAGAATGCTATGTTTTGGGTTAGGATGAGAAGAGTGCTGATAACAACACCCTGATGTTTTAATTGTTGCAGAGCAGTGCTTATACTAAGCCAAGGATGCTTCAGCTTCTCACTCTGTCCTGCCAACGGGCAGGTTGGGGGTGCAGCAAGAGCTGGGAGGGGACAGACCCAGGACAGGTGACCCAAACTAGCCAAAGGGGTATTCCATCCCATCTGATGTCATGCTAAACAATATATAGGGGTGGCTAGCCGGGGGAGGTGGCCGGACTGCTCGGGGTTAGGCTGGACATCGGTCAGCAGGTGGTGAGCAATTGCACTGTGCATCACTTGTTTTGTACACATTATTAGTAGTAGTGCTATTATCATTATTATTGTTATTATTATTTTCCTGTCTTAATAAACTGTTTTTATCTCAACTCACAGGCTTCACTTTCCTATTTCTCTCCCCCATCCCAGATAGGGAGGGGGGAGGGTGAGCGAACGGCCGTGTGGTGTTTAGCTGGTGTTTAACCGGCCGGGTTAAACCACAACAGCATGTCTGTGTCTATGTGTTAGTGTGGCAATATGAATACAAGGTGACACCTGAATCCGACTTGAGAAAGGTATCTCTGACGGATACAAGACCAATTGTTAGGCTCAGTTTTTCCACCTCGACAGTAGGGTTAATAACACATCCCTGCCTCCCAGACTTGCTGTGAAGAGAACTTCACTCACCATTCTGAGAAATTCAGTGTTTGGGCGAGGGGTCGGTAATAGGCAATGTGGCTGTGGTAAAATAATGTTATTGTTTGACAGAGAGCAAGAAATTGCGTGTTGAGCCCCCATTATCTTTCTGTCTAGTTGCTGTTCATTCCTTCTTACTTTCCTATGTGATGGCTGAAGCTTTTTTAGAGGAGTTAGGCAGTAAAACCTCTAGAGACAGTAAAAGAAAATGTATAAACCTGAGCTTGAGAAACCTGGACTCAGTTACCTCTTCTCCTAAAGTCTCCCTCTGTATCCTGGGGCAAATTGGCTGGGATTAGGTAAAAGTGAGCTGAAGTTGTGATGTCTGTTTGCAGCACTGTTTGTGTATTGTATTCTATGGCTTTTGCATGTTTGGGGTCTGTCTGCTTCATGCAGTCTTGTTTCCAGCCCTGACCCCATAAATCACCCCACTAGCAGCACTGAAGGCTCACTAGCAAATTGTAGGGGCAGCACAGAAGAGAAGGGCAAAGCTTCCCATCTGACTTTGTCGCAGGTGGAGATGTTTGTGTGGCCTCAGCCCGAGCTTCTCACATCCTGGCCAGGTGTGCCAAGCCCGTACTCACTGGGTGGAGGGGGAAGAAGTTCTGCACATTGGTCCACCAGCATTTTAGAAGTGTTGGAGCTGTCAGTGTGCTTTATTAGGAGCCTACCTGACTGCATCCATTTGAGGGGTATAGACAAACAATGTCGCAGCTAGGGTTGGGCTAGAGTGTGATGCCTGGCCTTTGGCCATGCCAAGATTAGATGATGTAGGGAAACATGCAGTCAAACTCAAGGCAGCTGGGGAGGTTTATTACCTTAAGAGAAACATTCATTTTTTTGATGTCAGATTAAATTCTGTCTCTAGGACTTGTCCCCTCTATGCTTTGATTCCCAATCTGCAAAATGTCTAATAGCATAAAGTTTCAATATCACTAGGAAGTTGTAAAGATCATTCACATTAGAGATGGTGAAATATTCAGAGGTCATAAACGGATCTAAAATAAACATTATTTTGAACTGTGATCTGAATGTCTTTTGGCTTTCCTTTTCAGTATGTTCCATGATGCTGAAGAAGGCTTTCACACCACCTTAGTTTCCAAGGAAGAAGGTGCTTTACTTTCCTTTTTTTTTTCATTAGCATTTAAAATCAGTTTTGCAGTGTTTATTTGTGTGACAACAGCAGTGAGAGGCTCTAGGTAATAGCAATGTTATCAAATGTTAGCAAATGTACAAGATTTAACAGATACAGCTTTGTGAATGAGCTCAAAAGGAAGGAAGGAATTAGCCATAGATCTGTTGCTGTTGGGATTTTAGAGAGGGCAGAACGATGGAAATGAAAGGAGCTGTTGTGGCAGAAGACAGGAGTGGGGAACTCGAAAATGGATGTAGAAGGGGAAATCTAAGCCAGATTTCAGTCCATTAATTTTTGAAATAAACCCAAGAGCCAAAAAGGATGGAAACTGAAATTGAAAAGGGTGGAAGTGGATGGAGAGTGCTGGCGAGAGAAGCAGTAAGATATGGGATCCTGCAATGACTTTACTGCAAAAAAGTGAATAATATCTGAAATGACAGTTCTGTGGTCTAGCAGTGTGGGGCTACACTATTCCATCCTTAGATCCATAGGGCTGGGTTTCAGCATCAGCTCTGTGAAGCAGTTTGGGATTGTCCTTTGGTAGATAAACACCCATGAGTTAATTAACTGAGCTGCAAGATTTTTGAAGAAAAACTAGTTGACGGGAATGCCCTCCTAACTCACAGCTGGTCAGTCACCCCTCTCAGTCCATGGTTTGCAGCAGAAGGACCTGTGTGCAACCTGTGACAACCTGGGGTCCTTTTGCAAAAGGTTGCATTTCCTAAAGCTGCTTGTTGGCAAAACTCACCTGTGGTTTCCATCTGCTTTTCAAGGTTCATCACTGATTACTTATAACATTATCATAGTGTCTCTCAGTGGCAGTCTGTTACTGTTGGTTGTGATCAGCATAGCAGTGAAAGTTCTCCTGAGGTGAGTGGCAGCAGGGGAGGACCCAGGGTCACCAAGGAAATGTGTGCAGTGAGGGATTCCTGCAGGAGCCAAGTATAATCAGGGGAGCTCATGGAAAGAGCCTGCCAAAACCCATTGCGTCTTGGGGTCCTCGGTTACACAAATTCTTTCTCCATCAGCCTTACAGTGGGGTGCATTAACGGTGGCTGGAGAACCGCTAGGGCACTTGTTTGGGTAACACCATTTTAGGGAAATGACATTTGGTTTTGTTTTATATCTGAACCAAATTCTTTGACCTCTCCCCAGATTTTATATATGTATATGTATATTGAAAATTTATTAAGGAATATTAAGAGACCCAAGCCCCTAATTTCTCACTACTGACAAAGTTTTCATTTTTGGAAGAACAACCAGAAATCACAAGATAAGAGACATTCCTTGAGATGTGTATTTCTATAATGAGGAAATAGGTAATATATTTTGAGAAATCCCTTCAAATAAAAATTTTGTTCAGCTTTAGTTTGAATGCAACTAGCCAAATGGAGAAGAGGATAAGACCCTTTTAATGTTAAAGGGCGAAAAGATAAGAGGCAGTGTAAAAGGACACCTCCATAATTAATTAAATCAGCTCTATCACCAGCACCCCAGCTATCAGTTCTGTACTGCTGTTAGCTATATCCTGTTATTAATTGGATTGGCTTCAAATACAAATGGCTCTGTGCGGGAAAGGAATTCACAGATGGCTTTGCGCTGTTTCACACGTCCCTGAATTAGAGATAATGAGGAAATAAGTGGTAGAAACAAAAACATGAGCAAGGTCGAGATAAATTAACTTGGCTACAGTGTTAAAGATGAGCTTTGGGCAGTGGCCAATTGCTGGCTGGCTTGAGGCGCATGTCTGAGGGTCTCTAACCAATTGTATGACAGATTCGGGCGTGTGGGCAGCGCATGGGGCTACGGGGAAAGTATATGTAGTGGAGGAAAATGGCAATAAAGGTCTTCTGTTCAAGAGCCATCAGGAGTCCGTGTCTTTCATCCCTTCAGCTCTTCATGCTTAATCTAATACCTAATGATTTGTTTCATCCCATTTCTGTTGCACCAGGCACTGCACCTCACATTACTCCTCCAAAGACCTTGGTACACATGCAGTGGTCCTGGAAAATACTGCAGTGATGAACAAAAGCTCTGATAAGATTTCAACAGTGGATTTGACTGGCCCGGTGTGTGTAAGTTACATTTCTGACAAGCACACTGTATCCACAGAGTTCGCCAACTCTGAAGAGACAATTTCCATTTTTGTGTTACTGTTCTTCTCCTTCTCTGTCTTGATAACACCCCTGGATTCACCACCAGAGCAGTGACAGCCCCCAGCTTGTCTCGTCAGCAGCTTTCTTCTGGAGAGAAAAGTGCACAAAGGGCTCAGGGGTGTATGCTAGTGTGTGATGGACGGATGTGCCCCACTTCCCTTCCACCACCATAGCTTTGGACTGTGAACTCGTATCACACCAGTATTAGAAAAAGAAGGAAACTGGGATTTTTTCTGGAAGTGGAGAAAAAAGAAGGACAGACTGGATGACAAGCAGAGAGAGCAGCTGTTTGGTAAAAGAAAGAGACACATGCCGGCATTATGTCATTAAAGCACAGAAACAAAACTTCACAGATGAGAGTTTAAACAAACGATCATCATCATCTTACCTCTCATAATGGTTCGTACAGACTGAATGAGGTTCGTTAGCTGTGCTTTAATTCCTGGTGCGTCTCCAAATCCTCCAATCCCTTGATCACTTGCCCAGCCAACTGTGCCACATGAAAATAGGCAGCCATGTTAACAACAACAAAAAAACGAAGCCATTCAACAAACGCTATCAGCGATATTAACGAGTGATCTACCTTGAGTATGGTTGAGTTTATCACTAACATTAGAAAAGCAAACTACAAACCAATTAGCTTCATTTCAGATTCTATTGCTTGAAACGATATACCACAAACTGTTAAACATCTTAACGAACGCAACGGTAACAAGAGATCAATGTTTCTGCAAAGGAAACCCTTACCTTTTTAATATACTACTATTCTCTGCATGACAGAGAACCAAGTGAGTTTATTTGGACTTTAGAAAAGCATCCGCCAAAATAATATAAAAAAGATTGCCTACATCTGCTCACAGGCCTTTACCAGAAGATAAACGAACAAGTAATTGCTGGGTATGAAGCAACACTTCAGAAACGAGCTACGTGATGGAAACAGAACAAATTCCAAACTGGGACAATGATTTTCTGAAGTGCTACAGAAATGACTCAAACTTTTTGGGTGGCAGCTCAGCAACTGAGCCAGTGTTGACAAACACTGCGATGGGAATGAACATTTAGAGATGGGCTATCTGTGGCTGGCCTGCCTGTCAAAGAACAACAGAGCTGCGTGCCACTGGAAACAGCCTGAATTGGCTTTGCTCAGTGTGTAGTGATGTTTAAAGGCAAACAGTGCCAGGATGCACAAGGAGTCACTAAGAAAACATCAGAAGGTTTAAAATGGCTTTCTCTAAATCATGCAGACTGCCTGCAGGGACATTTTTAATTCTCTGAGCACAGACAAACATAAAGCAAGCAGTGAGGCAGGTTTCATACTTCGGTATGAAATGCCACCACACCAACAGGAGTGGAAAACACAAAACCCCAGGAAAACACAAAAACAGGAGGGCATGAGAAGCCTTCCCTGCCAAGGCAGTGGGGAGATGAGCTACAAGGAGACAGAGCACAGCACCATCCCCCAGCAATAGGACTGCGTAGTTTTGGTCCCGCTGCTCACAACCCTTACACATTTGGGGATGAGCAGGGCAGACACAGGAGGGACTGACCCTGTGCAGAGCTGCACGGTGCAACCTGGGAGTTTCTTTCCTCCAGAGACAGCTTGGGAGCGATTTCCTTCTCTTTCACCCCTTTTTCCTTCCTTGTCTCTCTTGCTCTGCTAGCACCAGGCTGGGTGCTGTGCTCCCACCTGGATAAGCCTGCGGTTATTCCCAAGACTCACGCAGGCTTGGTGAGGGGCTTGACCCCTCCATCATCCCACACGTCTTGGGGTTCCTGGAGCTCCAGGAAAGGACAAGTAAAACCAAAGCCCCAGCTGAGTCCCACCAGGGGGCAGGCAGAAGGGCCAAGAAATGTCACTCCTGCCCAAATTCCCGCTTCTATGCAGTAAAGCATTACATATGCATGAAGTTTCACAATACGGCTGTACATATTCATAACCTGTCCCCGCTTTGTATTAAAGTTAGTTCCAAGGAGTCAATTCCATAAACTCCTCCCATCTGCGCTTGCGCAGTGTCTCCTGGTGGTGGCCCTCGGGGGTCGTGGGGATGAAGGTTGACTCTTCCTCATCACTGATGGCTGACATCTTGTCTTTGCGCACTCAGTTGCTCCTTGGCTCTTGTCCATCCGCAGGACCAGTTTCTGCCAGTTTCTTAAGATAGGCTCACGCTCTTATTAGGAGTCTGGCCTTGGTAAGGGGCCCAAGGCTTCTTGCTTTAGTAAATTTGCACAATGCACCATAGACAATGCAAAGGCACTAAGTAGCAGCCTAGTTTAATGCCGTCAGTGCTCTATCTCTACTTGATAAGATTCTCCTCACTCCCTCTCTCAGTCCCCCCTTTTCTAAAAAGTTAGTAAATTCTTTCACTATTTCTAGGTTCGATACAGTGTTGGTTGGACACGTTATCCACATCCCCTCCTCCCAATCCATTGCTGCCAGTGTGCTGGCAGGTGATGAGGGTGCAGCCCGTACAAACTTCCGCCACATGGATGTTGTGCATTGGACTTCATCGGGGTCTGTAGGTGTCTGGGCATTGTTTAAATCACTATAAAGCATCTCCAGCACAGCTAATTCCCACAGCTGCTGGAGGCCCTTATCCATAGTGGTCCATTTGCCTACTTGGTATACAATATCTTCCTTGTGGGGATACCTTTCTTTCACAGCTTTTAGGATTCGCCTCCAGAGGCTGAGAACTTGTGCCTCTCTCCCAATTACTCTATCAATGAGCCTTTCTCTAGAGAGGGATCCCAGCTGCTTGGCTTCATTGCCTTCTAGCTGTTGGCTATTGGCCCCAGTGTCCCAGCATCGAAGCAGCCAGGTGAGGATGTGCTCACCTGGATGACGACTGAAATCCTTTCGTATTTCTCGCAGCTCACTCAAGGATAGAGACCGAGTAGTTTCTGATTCATCTATGATTTCAGTCTCTTCTCCCTGATGTTGCCGTGATGCTGCTGCTTTGGAGCTGCCTGCCTTTTCCTCTTCTCCCTCATCCTTAGGAGGAGCTTCTTCCCTTACTAAACGACCTGATCTCCGTTTCCACTGTTTTGTCTTTACTATAGGGGCGACTGATACCATAGATGGTCGGTCCTCTGGGGTGGTCACAGTGTGTGCTGTCTCATCATCAAATTCAGGAACTTCCCTATCCCCTTGAGGGTGCTGGGCAATGTTAATTGACATTTGATAGGCATAAGCCAGACCCCAGCAGAGTGCAGCAAGCTGGTGGAGTTCTCTAGTATTGCCAGGGTCAGGGCATACGTCTTTCAAACATTCTACCACTTTTCTTGGATTTTGCACTTGTTCAGGGGTGAAGTTACGAACCATCGGAGGAGAAAACTGTGACAGGTACCTGCCCAAATCCCCACACACACCTTGCCCCCCACAACTACTTTGTCTGGGGACAGGTCCTTGGATAATATTCTTAATAAATTGCTTTACCTTGGGGAAGAAGACAAACACTAGAACTAGTAATAGGAGGATAATATCCGACCAAGGGTATCCAAAATACTCAAAGGCTGCTGTAATTAGCCCACAGGGAGAAAAGAAGAAGGCACCACCCCCGATATTATTCACTGATTGACTGCTAGGGGCAAAAAAGAAGGCGCTGGAATTCTTAATATTTCCAAAAAGATAATCTCCAGGAGACCAGGAAGATAACAATGCAGGGCCTGAGTACCAGACAAAACTGAAGGCCAGCATGTTACAGCACAACATGATAAAGAAACCAAGCACAGACTTCAACACTTTCTCCGATCGGATGTAAAGGAAAAAAGAGAACAGGGAATGGACTACATACAACATAGTCACACAGAAAAATATTAACAGAAAATCGAACATTGTGACTACCAGTATGTTAGTTGTAAATACTTCAACCAATGCTATTGTTTTCTCAACCCTCGAGCCCCACGTTGGGCGACAAAAAAGACTGTGGTGGTTTTACTCAGGTGGGCAGCCGAGCTCCACCACAACCGCTCTCTCACTCCCCCTCTCCTCAAAGAGGAAGGGGGAGAAAATACAACACAGAGAACTCGAGGTTTGAGATGAGAAAGGTTTAATTAAAGGGAAAAGGAATGGGGAGAAAAAAGAAACAAGAGAAACAATAAGTCCGCACGGAAGCACAGAGAGAGGGGGAAAAAAATTATTCTCTACTTCCCATCAACGAGCGATATTCGGCCACGTCCTGGGAAGCAGGGCCTCAAAACGCGTAGTGGTTGTTCAGGAGGAACAGCCCCCTCCCCCATGAGAGCCCCCCCCTTTTTATTGCTGAGTGTGACATCAGGTGTTATGGAGTATCCCTTTGGTTGGTTGTCCTGGTTTCAGTTAGCACAGAATTAATTTTCTTCCTAGTAGCTGGTGGAATGCTGTGTTTTGGCTTAGGATGAGAAGAGTGCTGATAACACCCCGATGCTTTAATTGTTGCAGAGCAGTGCTTATACTAAGCCAAGGACATCTCAGCCTTTTGCTCTGTCCTGCCAACGGGCAGGCTGGGGGTGCAGTAAGAGCTGGGAGGGGACAGACCCAGGACAGGTGACCCAAACTAGCCAAAGGGGTATTCCATACCATCTGACGTCATGCTAAACAATATATAGGGGTGGCTAGCCGGGGGGAGGGGGGCCGGACTGCTCGGGGTTAGGCTGGGCATCGGTCAGCGAGTGGTGAGCAATTGCATTGTGCATCACTTGTTTGTACATACTATTATTACTTTCCTATTATCACCATTGTATTATTATTGTTATTATTTTATTATTATTTTGTTATTATTATTTTCCTGTCTTATTAAACTGTCTTTATCTCAACTCACGGGCTTCACTTTCCATTTCTCTCCCCCGTCCCAGAGAGGGAGGGGGGAGGGTGAGCGAACGGCTGCGTGGTGTTTAGCTGCCGGCCGGGTTAAACCACGACATTGGTTTAGGTCAGCTGCCCTGGCGATGTCCCCTCCCCATCACTTGCCCACCCCCAGCCTGCTGGTTCTTGGGGGCTTGGAAGGAGTCCTGATGCTGTGCCAGCACTACGCAGCAATAGACACAACACTGGAGTGATATCAGTGCTGTTCCAGCTATGAGTGCAGAGCACAGCACTGTGTGGGCTGCTGCAGGGAAAAGGTGACTCCAGCTCAGACAGACCCAACACAAGGGCTAAGACAGCCCCCGATACAATGACCCTTCCAATTTAAGGGTAAGCTTTTCTAGCATGCCCATCTCTACATAGCCAATAGAATCCTTTTTGTAGCTTGCAAATTTGTGCGAGAGAATTGAGGCTATGAGATCCTGAGTTCGTATCCTTTTTATCAGCACATATTGTGACACCTACACCATAATCTCAAGTTTTAGTAAGATTAAAAGTTACATGTTAACATTTTCACATGGGAGTAGTTCAGATCTCTCCCCTAGATGTTCGCAATCATCCTTGCCAAATGGACATGTTCCATTTCTTGCGTGCGCAAAGGTCAATGTCCAATTCATACTGGGTATGCCCCACATGGGGAATTCTAGGTTGCCTCTAGGCAGCAGTGTGCACACCCAACAGTCAGAAAGGTTGAAACTATCACTCACTGCCTGGGTGAGTTTCACATAGGTATTGTGCACCCACTGTTCAGTTTCCTTGACCAGTGATACCATTAAGACTGTGAGAAATGTAACCTTCCAGGTCACACCTGAGTAATGTTCCATGGGGTCTTGGGTGCCTTTTTCACTCTGGTGTGATGGATCCAGGCGTTTTGCTCCTTGATTCTGATCTCTGTGACCTGGAATGGTCCTTCCCACTGAGGTTCCAAGGTCTTCTCTGCAAGACACTTTACATGCACATAACCTCCAGCTTGTCTATTGTGCAGTGGTCCATCTAACCCTCTACCCGGAGTCCCACTCACATGCTTTCCAATTTCATTAAGCTGTTTACCTAAGACCACCATATAGGAGGTCATGGGTTCATCCCCAGCTTGCATGAATATTCCTCTTTGTATTCCATAGGGTCGTCCATATAAGATTTCAAAGGAGCTTAGCCCTTCCTTTGCCCTTGGTATATGCAAAAGGGCTAAAGGAATAGACTGAGGCCAGACCAAACTTGATTCTTGCCCCAATTTCACAATTTTCTGTTTGATTAAGTGGTTCATTTTTCTACTTGGCCACTCGACTGAGGGCAATTGTGGTATGAAGTTGCCAGTCTATACCCAAATGGCAGCTAATTTGTTGTACCACTTTTGCCCCTGTCAGAGGATATAGTTGCTGAAACTGCAAAATGAGGTTTTATTGCTTGTAATTACCTCCAGAGCCTTGGCTGCTCTGGTCAGGAATGCTTCTGGCCATCCTGAAAAGGTGTCAGTTAATACCGACAAATACTGACACCCCCTTTTCTTGGGAGTTCAAAAAAAAAATAATTTACCGCTGTTTGGAGCTTGATTACTTTTATACCTGTCTAACAATGGTATACAAATTAGGCCCTATCCATTTGCTATTTAAAAACTCTTACACTACTTCAGCTCCCCAGCATGCTTTATTATGTTCTCCAATTACCATTCAATTTAATATGGTATCACAATTCTCCCATCAGAAAATTAACTCTGTCCTAACTGAAACCAGGACAGTTATTTATGTTAAACCTGTAGGTAAGATTTTCCGTTTACATCTTAGAGTATTCTACTCATTTTCAAAAGCTTTTGTTAATGCCTGGTTTTCTGTTCCTGATACTAATGCCAAAATTTGACTCTCAGATGCCCGTTCTGCTACCCCTTTGGCTCCTGCATCAGCCATTCTATTTTCCCTTTCAATATCAGTATCCCCTCCTTGATGTAGGCAGGTATACTGCAATATCTCTTCTGCATGTTTAATTGAGGAAGATAAGAGTCCTCTCTCCTTCCAAATTGCCCCATGTGCATGCACCACACCAAAGGCATATTTCAAATCTGTCCAAATGTTTGCCAGCTCAAAAGCTCTTATCAAGGCGATGATTTCCACCTTTTGGGCTGATGTTTGTTACCGCATATCCTGTGAGGCGAAATTCCTGTCGGATGAAGCTGCTGCCATCTATATACCAATCCTCTGCATCTTCTAGGGGTGTATCCTTTAAGTCTGGTCAGCTGGAGTATACCATGTCCGTGGTCTTGATGCAATCATGAACGGGTAATCTGGAAACTCTGTTACTAAGGAAAGAGGCTGCTGGGTTCACAGTATTGGTGCCGAAAAAAAAAAATATAGTAAATTAATAGTCCATTATACACATTCCTTTTCTTCTTCAGTGGCTATCATTTGTGTGTTGCAACAATGTCCCCTTTTCCCAAAGGGGTCTTTCAAGCTTCAAGATCACAGTGCCAAATATGGTGGGGCTATTCTTGAACCCCTGTGGTAACACCGTCCAAGTAAGCTGAGTTTTCCATCCTCTATTAGGATTTTCCCATTCAAAGGCAAAGAGTTTCTGGCTTTCAGTTACCACAGGAAGGCAGAAAAAGGCAGCCTGTAAATCTAGTACCGTGAACCAAACTTGTCTGTTTTTCCCATTTTGTAATTCCAATCATTTTTCCCCAATTTAAATTTCAAGCATTGCACAAAAACAAACAAACAAACAAACAAAAGAAAAACCACGCCTTTTCCTGTTGGCCAGTTGTTCCTCTTACATTTACAGACTACTTAACACAGGGAAAGAAGCTCCCTTAACCAACAAAAAATTCCAGCCTCTCTCTTCGTTTCCTAGTTTTTCTTCAACTAGTGGACCTGCTAGGGTAGATGCCCCAGGTCCCCATCATTCCTGACTGCTGTAAATTTATCTTGCAGCCTAGGACAATTTCTTTCTGATATCAGGGGCCAATTGCCCTAGAAAGAGGCTAGCCAATTGCCTCTGTATTCTGAAGCCAGGTCCAAATTCTTTTTGTTTTGTTTTGTTTTCCATTGCATTTTGAAGTTGGTCCAAAAATTCCATAGGGGTTTCTTTTGGACCTTGTTGGAACAGATTCTCAATTCCCAATTTAACCAGATTTTTGTATTTACATAACCGTTCATTATTTCCGGGGTGATTAGGGTCTCAGTGGGGGGTCAGTCAGGGGAATGCAATCGTTAACAGTTCCCTGAGCGGTCCCACTGGCAATCTGAGCTCACACATGAAATCAGGTTGTTTTAAGAGTTAGCTGCTTTTCTGTTTCCATGACAACTCTCTCGGACCAATCATGGTCCCTCTGCCCCAGAGGGCTCACACCTGTGATTTTGAGATCTCGGCCTCGGGTTGAGGCAGAACTATTAACATTCCTACATGCTCTTTCCCTGCTCATTCAACTTCAAACAGCTTTGTCAAATACTACATGCCACACCTTTAACACCTTCGACAACCCTTTTAACCCTTCCTTTATCTTTCTCCAGCCTGTGCTTTTCTCATGCCAACACCAAAGGCTCAGTCAGGGGCCAACTTAATTCCACGCCTTTTCCATCCAAGATGCTGACAACATTTCATCCTATTTCCCTTCTCTCCTCAAAACCAACATTATTTGCAAGATAGTGTTATAGTCGATTGGTCCATAAAGTGGCCGTTTAGCTTATGTAGTGGCCAACATTGATTGCAATACTTAATGAAAGTCCTCTTGCTTTCTGTGCCCCCAGTTCTAACAATATCCTTCCAACGTGCCAATATGCACCCAAGGAGGCTTTCTTTAAAACGTCTTTGTTTTGGATATTACCCATTTCCTTGATTTCCCATTCATTCCCTTTTATTTATTTATATTAGTTACTGTCCCTTGTTTCAATTTCCACGCAAACCTTTTTACTGCGGGTTTTTACTATCTTTTCCTAATCTTCTTCCCAAATGTCCCAGTTCTCTGGGATTAAACTCTTCCTTCCGCATACAAACTTTACTATTTCATATTGTTAATGAGCCCTGTTCCAATCATAAATCCACAGGGCTTCAGGAAAACACCTGAAGCACTCAGCCTTCTGTCTTCTAGACAAACAATACCACCTTTTCCACAAAACTTTCATTTCAACAGGACCAAATTTCAAACCGAATGACAATTTTTCTCATGCACTTTGTTAGTAAGCCCACACAAAACAAGGAATCACATCTGCGTATCAGTCAATATGGGGGTTAAAAAAAGTATTGAGGCCTAAATAAATTTGCTCTCCCCCTTCTTACCAAATTCTCAGGGCTCAAGCCCGAACCACTAAAGAAGCGACTCTCCATTCTACCGCTTTGATAATCAGTCAGCCCCCCTCCTATTTATTTATTTAATAAATATATGCATTTATGTATTTAAGAACAAAAATAGGATTACAAGATGCACTGCCAGGCCCGTATATCAGGCACCACCAGTCAACACTTGGATAAAACAGCACTTCTTTTTGGTCTGTCATGCGTTTTGTTCGTCTCCGGCCGATCCCCTCACGGAGAATATGGAACCGCGGATCGGAACTCTGCATTCGCTTTGCAGCGATGCTGCATCTCACTCACACAGCACAATCATGCAATCACACAGAGAGGCCCCTTGCGCTTCTCGTTCATACCACAAGAATATATCACTTAAACAATAACCAAACTGGTTTGTATCGTCTCTGACCGTGTTCCTCGTGGAGTAATTCACTTCACAACAATACTTGGTCTCAAACACATACACTTACACAAATGCTTTCAACATGAGATACCCAGCCATCCACAAATAAGACATACAATTATTACCACTCCAATTAATATCCCTCCAGCAGCTGCAAATATTACCCAGATAACCTTGTCACAATTGTGAGAGGCCCGCTTACCATTCTCCTGCTTCTTATAGTCGTTAGCAGGTCCGTCCTGGCTCCCAAGTAGTCCGGCTGGCTACCGGTCAGCCTGTAGGGTACCCTCCTCCCATATGGGGACTGTGCTGCACGCCAGATGTCTCTGCATGATTTACCAGCTGCCCTGTCCACGCATACGACTTACAGGCCCTTCCTCTACTGTAAAACATACCATTTGCCCGTGGCTTCAGGAGGTCTTTGTCTGCTTCCGCAGTGTGCGGCTGATAGTGGAGGCTCCTCCGAGGAAAATACTCGGGGTGCACCTAGGGGCGTCCACTCCGCAGTCAATCCCACAGCCGAGCAGAGCATCTCCTGGCTGGCTCACCAAACTGACTTGAGGAAAACAGACTCCACAGTCAATAAGACTGTAAAGTAGGTATGTTTATTCAGCACTGGGCAGCACGGGGGGTAGTCCCGCCAAAGTCGTGCACACCTGACGCGGCAACTTGCCTTGCTTCTATGCAGTAAAGAGTTACATATGCATGAAGTTTCACAATACGGCTGTACATATTCATAACCTGTCCCCGCTTTGTATTAAAGTTAGTTCCAAGGAGTCAATTCCATAAACTCCTCCCATCTGTGCTTGCACAGTGTCTCCTGGTGGTGGCCCTCGGGGGTCGTGGGGATGAAGGTTGACTCTTCCTCATCACTGATGGCTGACATCTTGTCTTTGCACACTCAGTTGCTCCTTGGCTCTTGTCCATCCGCAGGACCAGTTTCTGCCAGTTTCTTAAGATAGGCTCACACTCTTATTAGGAGACTGGCCTTGGTAAGGGGCCCAAGGCTTCTTGCTTTAGTAAATTTGCACAATGCACCATAATTAGCAAAGACACTAAGTAGCAGCCTAATTTAATGTGGTCAGCGCTCTATCACTACTTGATAAGATTCTCCTAACTCCCTCTCTCAAAACAGCTCAGAAACATACAGGGGAGAAGGGGAAGGAAACAACAAGAAGGGAATAGAAAAAGGGGACACAAAGCAGTGACAGGAGCCCAGCCGCCATCTTCAGGGACGGGGCCCGGGACCGTGGCGGGGGGGGGGGGGGGGGGGGGGAGGGGGACAGGACGGGGCCCGGGGCTGGCGGCGCTGAGGGCGGGCAGGGTAGCGGCGACTCACCGTTGCGGAGGAAGCGCTCCTCGTGCAGCACGGCGACAGCGTTGACGACGAGCAGCCCGGCCTGCAGCAGCGAGTACAGTGTGAACGCCATGACACCGCCGCGACGCGCCAAAAGGAGGGAGTGGCGCTCGAGTGGGACGTTGAAGGACAAGGAGGCCCCGATGGGGCGGACACAAAATGGCGGCCACGCCCCGCCGTTGCCATGGCGGCAAACGGGTGGCTGTGGGGGGAACGGGGCCCGCTCCGCAGCCTGAGTGAATCATGGAGTCATTAGGGTTGGAAAAGCCCTCCAAGATCGTCTAGTCCAACTATCAACCTACTGAAACATGGGATTAGAAATTAGAGAGCGATTGATTAAGAATGAATATATGCTACATTTGCGATGTCCTGTGCCTGTGCTGCGCTTAGGCCTCCAGATAATAGGAGCCCCTCGGACCCTGAGAACCAGATCAAAACACCTTATGGCCCAGATTGTGACTGTGATATATGAAGTAATAATTCATGTCAAGAAGATGGTTGATGTTAATAAAGAAGGGGGAGATGTGAGAGTGTGGCCATGGGGGTCGACAGGCCCCATGGTTGATGATAACATCAGACTCTTAACGATGAGGCCATCATGAAACGTGGGATTAGAAATTAGAGAGCGATTGATTAAGAATGAATATGTAGGCAACACTCATTGCTTAATATGTGCTACATTTGTGATGTGCTTGTGCTGTGCTTAGGCCTCCAGATAACAGGAGCCCCTGGGACCCCAAAAACCAGATCGAACCAACCATATGGTTTGGACTGTGACGAAGGGCTCAGAGATAAGGAGGACTGTTCTTAAAAGAGGATGTCAAACATGCAAGGCCTCGAGATAACAGGGGCCCCTCAGACCCAGAGAACCGGACCAAAGCAACCTTATGGCCCAGATTGTGACCAGGGGCTCAGAGAGCATGCACAAGGAGACGATGTGAAAAATTCAACCCTGATGAAGACATCTTACTTCATCCTCACGACCCTCAGCGCCCACCACCAGAAGGCACCGCGCAAGCGCAGAGGGGAGGAGTTTATGGAAATGACACCATAGACAATGCAAAAGCACTAAGTAGCAGCCTAGTTTAATGCTGTCAGCGCTCTATCTCTACTTGATAAGATTCTCCTAACTCCCTCTCTCACCTTATAAATGAAGAAGTGTACCTCAAGGGCTCCTCAAGTGTACCTCAGTGGGGATCACTCTACAATTATCGTTACGGGCAAAACAGACTTAGCATAGGAAGATTAATAAAATTTATTACCTATTTCTGACAGGCTGGAGCAGTGAGAAACAGAGAAACAAGCTGGGGGCACCTTCCCCCATCCACTCTCTTCCACCTCTTCCCTGCCCTGAGTGGTGTGGGGGGGCTGGGAGTGAGGGCTGCCATCGGTCCGTGGTGCTTTGTTTCCACTGCTCTTTCACAATCGTTCTCCCCCCTGCTCTGTTGTGGAGTCCCTCTCGTGGGGTGCCGACCTTCCTGGGCTGGTCCTGTGTGGGCTTCTCCACAGGCAGCGAAAAACAGGCTCTTTGGGAGCTGCTCCAGGTGTGGGTCTGTGCCGTGGGGTTTATTCGTCAGGAGCGGGTTGGTCTGGCTTGGGACCCCCTGGGGTCCAACCCCCGCGATCACCTGCTCCTATAGCCACCCCTATACATTGTTTAGCATGACGTCAGATGGGATGGAATACCCCCTTTGGCTAGTTTGGGTCAGCTGTCCTGGGTCTGTCCCCTCCCAGCTCCTGTGGCACCCCCCAGCCTGCCTGTTGGCAGGACAGAGCAAGAAGCTGAGACGTCTTTGGCTTGGTGTAAGCACTGCTCTGCAACAATTAAAACATAGGGGTGTTATCAGCACTCTTCTCATCCTAAGCCAAAACATAGCATTCTACCAGCTACTAGGAGGAAAATTAACTCTGTCCTAACTAAAACCAGGACATCTATCCACCCCTTATTCCATACCATTTATGTCATGCTCAGGTTACACTCTTTCCCATACATTCTAATTAATCACCATCTTCATCTAGGGTACATAGAAATCATGGTAGTGATGACATACAGTAGTATATAGTAATTAACATGATACAATTCAATTCATGGGCTAGTCTCACCCAGTATTAAATCCCCTTGAGGTACACACCGGACCTCTCCGTTCTTTTGCATTACCCACCAAGTGCATCCAGGTCCCTGAGCAAAAGCAATTCCACAAATGGGTTTGCCTTTTCCTGAGGCAGGAGTAGCCCAGACTCTTTTACCCAGCATATTTCTTACGTGCACTACAGGAACTTTATCCCCTTCTACAGTACGTAACAGGCTTGATTGGGCAGGTCCAGCTCGGTTGGTAGATCCCCTAGTATTGACTAACCAGGTGGCCTTTGCCAAATGCATATCCCAATTTTTGAATGTCCCAGCACCCATTGCATCGTTCAGTGTTCCCGGAGGCTGGTGCATGATAGGGGATGTGATACACCCACTCAATACCATGCTCTTTGGCCCAAGTGTCTATAAGGTTGTTTCGGAAATGAGTCCCATTGTCTGACTCTATTCTTTCTGGGGTGCCATGTCGCCATAGGACTTGCTTTTCAAGGCCCAGGATAGTGTTCCGGGCGGTGGCATGAGGCACAGGATATGTTTCCAGCCATCCGGTGGTTGCTTCCCCCATTGTAAGTACATGGCGCTTGCCGTTGCGAGTTTGAGGGAGTGTGATGTAATCAATCTGCCAGGCCTCCCCATATTTATATTTCAGCCATCGTCCTCCATACCAAAGAGGCTTTGACCGTTTGGCTTGCTTGATTGCAGCACATGTTTCACAGTCATGAATAACCTGTGCTATAGTGTCAATTGTGGGGTTATTCTGGGTCGTGCCTGCGTGCACGAGGGGAAGGGTCTGGGGTGCCTGCGAGCACAGTGGGAGGGGTCCTGGGTTCCTGGGTGGGACGCTTTGACACTATATAAGATACTGTCACGCAGTAATAAATTGGCTTACGGCACAGAACGCTGGTCGTTGTGTCCGTTTGTCCCAGGGCTTTCGGTCGGGTTATCCGACATCCATGGTCAGGTCCACCCCTCGATCACGAGCCCATCTGTATGTCGCATCTCTACCTTGATGGCCTGAGGTGTCACGGGCCCATCGGGCTATAAATAATTCACCTTTATGCTGCCAATCCAGGTCCACCTGAGCTACTTCAGTCTTAGCAGCCTGATCCACCTGCTGGTTGTTCTGATGTTCTTCAGTAGCCCGATTCTTGGGCACGTGAGCATCTACGTGGCGTACTTTCACAGCCAGGTTCTCTACCCGAGCAGCAATATCTTGCCACAATGCAGCAGCCCAGATGGGTTTGCCCCTGCGCTGCCAATTGTTTTGCTTCCATTGCTGTAACCATCCCCACAGGGCATTTGCTACCATCCATGAATCGGTGTAGAGATAGAGAACTGGCCACCTATCTCGTTCAGCAATGTCTAAAGCCAGCTGAATGGCCTTCACTTCTGCAAACTGACTCGAGTCACCTTCTCCCTCAGCAGCTTCTGCAACTCATCGTGTAGGACTCCATACAGCAGCCTTCCATCTCCGATGCTTCCCCACAATACGACAGGACCCATCAGTGAACAGGGCATATTTCTTCTCATTCTCTGGTAACTGGTTGTACAGTGGGGCTTCTTCAGCATGACCCACCTCCTCCTCTGATGATATCCCAAAGTATTTGCCTTCTGGCCAGTCCATAATCACCTCCAAGATTCCTGGGCGACTGGGGCTTCCTATTTGAGCCCGCTGAGTAATCCGTGCAACCCACTTGCTCCATGTAGCATCAGTTGCATGATGCGTAGAAGAGACCCTTCCCTTGAACATCCAGCCTAGTACTGGCAGTCAGGGTGCTAGGAGGAGCTGCGCTTCAGTACCGACCACCTCCGAAGCAGATCGAACTCCTTCATATTGTTATAAATGACTGAGTCCCAAATAGGGTTACAATCAAAGTTTACAATTTATTAAAGGAATAGAGGTAAGCAAACAGCGCTGGGTGCGCCGGGAGTCTCTGCTCCACCAAGACGCACACTTTACCCCTGCCAGGGTCCCCTTTTATTGTCTAGTGGTCCCGGGTTGAGTGGCACATCCTGTTTTCTTCTGTGGTTGCGCAACCAGTTGCTAGGGGGTCGTCACGGGCTCTCTGGTGGTCACGGGGATGAAGGTCATAGTCTTCCTCTGCGTTGCAGATTGATCGTCCTTTCCTTATTTGGGCATTTCAGTTACTGCAATTGTTATCTTGCAGCAGGTAGTTATCACAATTGTCTGCTCAACAGGATGTGTTGGTTGGGTTGGAGATAATCAAGTTACAGGAGGTGTTACTGTTACAATATGTGGATGATCTTTTATTGTCAGGACAGGAGAAAACAGCTGTGAAGGAAGCCACTAACAAGCTATTCAGCTTTCTGGGAAAACAGGGATTGAAAATATTGGAAATTAAAATTAAATTTGTAGAAAGAGTAGTCAAGTATTTAGGGCATCTAGTGTCTGAGGGGGAATGAAGAATAAATCCAGAGGGGATGCAGGGAATTGTTGAGCTACCCCTACCCAAAACTAAAAAGAACTAAAAAGTTTTAAGAGAAAGAGGTTTTTAAGGAATTAGGAGTCACAAACTCCAAAGGAAAATAGATACTCCCTGAAGGGAGAGAAATGCTGAAGAAAGTGCTAACGAGGCAAATATTAACTGTTTTGCATCAAGAGGGTCATTGGGGAATTCAAGCAATGTGTGACGCTGTGCTAAGGAAATATGTATGTGTAGGAATATATATATATATGCTCTGGCTGAACGAGTACGCAGGGGTTGTGTAGTATGTCAAAAGGTAAATAGGAAAATTATCCACAGTCAGCCCAAAGGGGGCGAGAACCAGGAATTCAACGCTTCCAAAATGTACAGGTAGATTTTACAGAACTCCTTAGAGTAGGTAGATTTAAATGCTTATTAGTCTCAGTAGATCATTTGTCAGGGTGGGTGGAAGCTTTCCCTTCAGTATCTGCTGCTGCGAACATGGTAACTAAAATAATTCTAGAACAAATAACTACCAGGTATGGAACTGTTGAAAATACCGACTGATCGAGGAAATCACTTTATGTCAGAAATATTGCAAGGGCTAATGTGGACTCTAGGAATCAAGTGGAAACTTCACACTCCTTGGCATCCTTCCTCTTCTGCAAGGGTGGAGAGGATCAGACAGTAAGGAAGTAATTGACTAAGTTCTGGAAACTCAGCTTCCCCAAACAAAGCGCTTACCTTTGGCACTTCTCTGAATTCAAACTGCACCAAGAAACGATGTGGGAGTTTCACCATGTGAAATATTATTTGGATTGCTGTACAAAGGGAATGAATTACCTCAATTTGAGACAAAAGATGCTTTTCTTAAGAACTATATACTCAGGCTGTCGTCCTCTTTGTCATCTCTCAGGACCTGTGGACTGTTAGCTCAAACCCACCCTCGGTAGCCCTGATCCATCCATTCCGAGAAGGAGATTGGGTTCTGATGTGAACATTGAGAGAATCCAAACTGCAACCTGAGTGGGACGGACTGTTCCAAGTGCTCCTGACTACTGAGACGACAGTAAGAACGGCTGAGAATGGGTGGACTCATACCTGGTGATATTGTATAGACTCACTTGAGGATAGAATAAATCTTGTGGTTAAAAATTAATGAGAACAAAATATGCGACATCTTGTTACCTGTCGACCTTTTGTTATGTTGAAGCATCTTGTTAATTGAAACATCCCGTTATCTGTCGACCCTCAGTTAGGCTAAAAGCCAACTCAGCTTGGAAAACAACTGATTCGTCCTACCTGGCATTTTTTAAGCAAAAGGTGAAAAGTGCATCACGAGGAAGACCTACGCTCTTCCTCCCAAAGACCACTGCCCACATCCCGAAGACCCCGGCCCACAATTCTTGGAAGGCTTTGCGCAAGCGCAAGGACTGATAAGCTAATTAGCACACGAAGCGAGAGTAGGTGGGTTTAGGTAATGAATATGTATAGGAGTTAATAGAATATTCATTGTTTTGCTGTATAAATATGAGATAGTTAAAATATGAGATAGGTAAAAGCATCAGTTAACCCTGATACCTGAGAGACTGCATTAACAAAGACTTTTAAGGTTAAAACTGTTAAATTTATCTGTTGTAGACCTTTAACTTCTCCTTCAAAGGACTCTTAATGAATTAATGAGTAAAAGGGATTGAATTACACAGAATTGGAGTCTTTCCAGGGAACACTCCCTGGAAGTGGGAGAAAGGGGGGGGGGGGGCTTTAACCCCCACCAGAAGAATCCTTATTTATTTGTGATTTTCATTGTTTTTCTTAATTATTATAGGGGTGTAATATATACATAGAAATGGTGTATTTTAAGTTTATCTTAGTAATACCTATTCTCAATGGATTAGCGATAGGATGGAGGGAAAAAACAGCATTTCCAATTAATACAGAACATCTCTCGAGGTCTGTCTCGAAATAATTGTTGGATTTGCACCCAGATGCCTAGAAAGACTGAAAAACTGAAAAAGGCCTTGTCTCTGATTGCTATTTCCAGCAGCAACTGTGTCTGGATTCTCTAGATTTCTAAAAGTGACAGACCATACTCAGTCCCGGGAAGGAATAGATTTTGAAGTTGAGCTCCCTACACATAATCCTGGCTAAAATATACTGTGTTATCAAAGGTGCCTTTTAAACAACGTTGATAGAAAACTCAGGGGGCAATAGTACTGACCCTGGGTGTGGAAATATCCATGAAGTAGGGAATCATCCATACTGTACTGAATATGGTAGCCACGGGAATGCTAATATACATAATGCACACCAGATACAACAGGAGAATCCTGTAACCGGATGGCCTGTCCCGAATGACAAGGGGTGGTACTGGCTATGTGGCAATAAAGCCAGGAAGATGCTGCCCCTAGGATGGAAGGGAGCTTGCACCCTGGGGGCAATAATTCCAAATGTAACTATTATTGAAGACCCACAAAGCCAAACCCCCTTGAGACCACACGCAGAATTAAGCGGACTCCAGATAATCCTCTAGTAAAATTCTCTAGCATTTCACAGTTTTGCAAGGTGGTTTTTACCTTGGTTAGGGGTGAGCGAATTAGAAAACGCTATTGTAAATA
Source organism: Anas acuta (assembly GCF_963932015.1). Classification (NCBI taxonomy): domain Eukaryota; kingdom Metazoa; phylum Chordata; class Aves; order Anseriformes; family Anatidae; genus Anas; species Anas acuta. The sequence goes on from NC_089016.1 coordinate 19,442,508, forward strand.
TCTCAGCTATAACTGAAGAACTAGAAAGTAAGTTTGATAAGTTTGCAAAAATAGTACTCTAGAATCAAATAGTATTAAATGTATTAATAACCTCATAAGGAGGAGCGTGCACTGTAATTAATACTAGTTGCTGTATATATGTAGATCAAATAGGACGAATTTGACTGATCTCAAAAATATTTGGGGAAACAAAAAACACAACACACAACAAGATCTTACATAGAGTAACTCAAAATGACAATTCCTGGGGATTTAGAATCATCTGGGAGAAACTAACTTTGTGGTTATCTGAATAGAATTGTCTCAAACAACTATTTGTTGGTATTGTAATAATAATGGCATTGTATATCTATCATCCCCCGTGACATCCAAAGAAGAATATTGCACCTTAATGTTGGAAAAACTCAAGAGTGCAGTATGTGAAGAGGTACAAAAGCAACAATATGAGTAAGAACAGAAGAGGGGGGAATTGTGAGAAACTAAGTTGTGCTTTTTGCAGTAGAGAACTAATTTTCTGTATTCCAAGGTAGCTGTGTAGTCGTAATAAGGAGAAATGCTAAGTAGATCACAGAATCACAGAATTTCTAGGTTGGAAGAGACCTCAAGATCATCGAGTCCAACCTCTAACCTAACACTAACAAGTTATCCACTAAACCATATCACTAAGCTCTACATCTAAACGTCTTTTAAAGACCTCCAGGGATGGTGACTCCACCACTTCCCTGGGCAGCCCATTCCAATGCCTAACAACCCTCTCAGTAAAGAAGTTCTTCCTAACATCTAACCTAAAACTCCCCTGGCGCAACTTTAGCCCATTCCCCCTCGTCCTGTCACCAGGCACGTGGGAGAACAGACCAACCCCCACCTCACTACAGCCTCCTTTAAGGTACCTGTAGAGAGCAATAAGGTCGCCCCTGAGACTCCTTTTCTCCAGGCTGAACAAGCCCAGCTCCCTCAGACCCCTCTCTCCAGACCCCTCACCAGCTTCGTCGCCCTTCTCTGGACTCGCTCGAGCACCTCGATGTCCTTCTTGTAGCGAGGGGCCCAAAACTGAACACAGTACTCGAGGTGCGGCCTCACCAGAGCCGAGTTAATAGAATATTCATTGTTTTGCTGTATAAATATGAGATAGTTTGTTACTTCAAACATGCACAATAGGTGGAGAGATCCCCCATGCATTCAGCACTGCAATAAAGAATATACCACTTAAAGAAATTTCAGCTTTGATCTTTGAATCAATCTCGCCACCCAGGTGGGACAACCTCTCTGCCGGACCGCAGGACCCGCTGGGGACAGGACTCCCTAGGGTACCCCCGGGATTTCCCGGAGGGACTCCTCGACTCACCGGTTCACTGCGGAGGCAGACAAGGACCCCATCATTGTAAGTGAGTATATTCTTTATTCTGGTCTGTTTGTCTGGTAGACCGGTCATCTGGAACTGTCTGTAGGTCGGAAGGTGATCTTATGCAAGGCAGTATTTGGTATATACTTTGTGGTTAGCACCATAAGTATATGTTTGGGGACCTTAAGGAAAGAGCTCGCTTTAAGGTCCATCTGGAATTGTGTTGCCTATTTCAGTTTTCTGACTTGTGGAATGTGGTATTTAACTCTGGTTATTGTTACTGTGATTTTGGCTACATTCTTGGTGATAATAGTAGTTTTTTTTAAGGAGGGAAGGAAAGTGGGATGAAGTCTCATATGCGGATATGTTTTTTACTCTGAGAAACCACACAGAATGGCAGAAGGAGTGTGGCATTAATCTGGCCCCACAAGACCCTTTAATCTTATCAATAGAAAAGGATATGAGGAGGGATGGAGTGGTGAAGATAAGGAGGTGTTGTTCGGCATGTAGCATTGGGCAGAGATGTTTAAAATTAAAGGAGCCAGAAGAAAGGATGGAAGATTATGTTTCGCCACCTATAAATGGTGATGTAGGTACTGGAATAGAAGTTGAAGGAGTTGAAAATGACATAGACTCTAAGGGGTTTACTCCGATAACTGCTCGTACACGGAGTAAAATAGGACCGATAATCCAAGCCCCTCTGTGGCAGGCTATGGGAGCTAATGGACCCGCTAGAATTAAAGTACCCTTCACAACTAATGAACTAGACTCTTGGAAAGAGGCGGCGAAAGGGTATCGAGATGATCCAGAGGCAGTGGCCAAAAGATTTGAATTGATTGTGAAAAACTTAGACCTGGATTGGAAGGATATAGAGATAATGTTGGCTGCATTATCAGAAACTGAGAAACAGTTAATAGTTAAAGCTGCTAGAACGCAGGTACAAATCCAGGTAGCCTCGGGAGCCCTGCCCGGCACAGTGGAAGTACATGTGCCTAGGGCGGACCCTAATTGGTATTATAATGATGAGAATGATTATAGGATGCTAAAACGATATCAAGAATGGATTAGGATTGCTTTAGAAAATGCGATACCAAAGTCTGTGAATTGGTCAAGACTATATACAATAAAACAGGGGACCTCAGAAACCCCGTCCGAATTTCTTGAAAGGCTGAGGGCGGCAATGCAGAAGTTTACCACTATAGACCCTTCCTCAGAGGGGGGTAGACTTCAGTTAGTATCTCTATTTTTGGGTCAATCGGCAGAGGATATTAGACGAAAGCTTCAGAAAATGAAAGAACCAGACGTAAGGGATTTATAAAGATTAGTAGAAGAAGCCTGGAGGGTGTTTAGAAATCGAGAGGGGAACAAAAGACAAAAGTTAGGTGAGACGATTGCAGCAGCCACTGTGGCAGCCCTACGAAAGCAGGAAGAACCTTCTTGAGGCAGGGGAAGGGGGGGAAGGATGATGCGACCCCCCTTGCGGGCTGAACAGTGTGCCTATTGTAAAGAGGTAGGACACTGGAAAAAGGAATGCCCGAAGCGGCAAGAGGGAAACAAGCTAGTAATGGTTACGAACCAATGAGGGAGACCGGGGGACTCTACCCTAGCAGATCCACTGGTTAAAATTAAGCTAGGGAAATTGGAACAGGAGATGGAATTTTTAATAGACACGGGAGCTTCTTATTCAGTGCTGAACCAGAAACTAATACCAGAAGATAAAGACTTTGTGACTGTGATGGGAGCCACTGGCCAACAAGAAAAAGCCTTTTTCTTAAAACCATTGAAATATAAATTGGGAAAACAAATGGGGATACATAGATTTTTATACCTACCTGGATCTCCAAAATCTCTATTAGGTCGAGATTTGTTAGAACAATTAGTAGCAGAAATTATCTTTGAAAAAGGGAAAATGGAATTAAGGATAGGAGAAGAACAACTAATAAATGTGTTAAGCCTGGCACTAATACAAATGGACCCTAAAAGTGAAATACCCTTAGAGATCATAAATTGAGTATATCCAGGAGTTTGGGCCACTGAAGTCTCTGGAAGAGCTAAAAATGTGACCCTAATAATTATTAAATTAAAGCCAGGAGAGAAACCCGTTAAGGTTAAGCAATATCCTTTGAGGATAGAAGACAGGAAAGGAATTAAAGAGATAATTGATAAATTTATACAGTATGGATTATTGGTTGAATGCGAATCAAAATACAATACACCCATATTGCCAATTAAAAAGGCAGATGGAAAAAGCTATAGGCTAGTTCAGGATCTGAGGGCCATAAATAAGATCACCGAGGATATACATCCAGTAGTGGCAAACCCTTATACTTTGCTGACTAAATTAAAGAATAGTCAAGTCTGGTTTACCGTACTGGATTTAAAAGACGCCTTCTTCTGCCTATCCTTAGCCACTGAAAGCCAAAACCTATTTGCCTTTGAATGGGAAAACCCTGACTCAGGCAGAAAGACACAGCTTACGTGGACAGTGCTACCTCAAGGATTCAAGAATAGCCCCACCATTTTTGTAAACCAATTAGCAAAGGAACTTGAAACTTGGATACCTCCGGACACTGAAGGGGCTTTGTTACAATACGTAGATGATCTCTTAATAGCTACCGAGACTAAAGAGAGTTGTATTCAATGGACTATAAGTCTCCTTAATTTTCTGGGTTTAAATGGATATCGAGTCTCTCAACAGAAAGCCCAGCTGGTTCAACAACGCGTGACCTACTTGGGATTTGGAATTTCGGGAGGTCAGCGAGAACTAGGAACTGAACGTAAGGAAGTCATTTGCCGGACTCCAGAACCCCAAACGGTAAAGGAGCTACGAACCTTTTTAGGAATGACAGGTTGGTGTCGCCTTTGGATTTATAATTATGGACTAATGGTAAAGCCTCTATATGAATTGATAAAGAGTAATCAGTCAAAGTTAGTCTGGACTGGAGAAGCACGAGACGCCTTTAAACAACTTAAATGAGAATTGATGTAAGCTCCGGCTTTGGGATTGCCAGATCTCTCAAAACCCTTTTGGTTGCTTTCTCACGAGAGACAAGGGATAGCTTTGGGAGTACTAGCACAAAGATTGGGTCCCTATAAACGAGCAGTAGCTTACTTCTCTAAACAATTAGATGAAGTAAGTAAAGGATGGCCCGGATTCCTTCGAGCTGTTGCAGCTGTTGTTATCAATATACAAGAAGCTCGGAAGTTTACAATGGGACAGAAAATGACAGTGTTAGTCTCCCATACAGTCTCAACAGTTTTGGAACAAAAAGGAAACCATTGGCTTTCACCACAGAGATTTTTAAAATATCAAGAAATATTAGTAGAACAAGATGATGTGGAAATTGTGGTCACTAATGTCGTAAATCCAGCTTCTTTCCTTAGCGGAACTCTGGATGAACCTATAACCCATGATTGTATAGAAACAATGGAGACTGTGCATTCTAGTCGACCCGATCTTAAGGAAGAACCTTTAGAAAATGCTGATGAATCTTGGTATACTTGATGGAAGCAGCTTTGTGAAACAAGGACAACGTAAGGCAGGATATGCTGTTACAACTGCTCAACAGATAATCGAGTCCAAACCATTACCCCCTGGGACGTCCGCCCAGAAAGCAGAGATAATTGCTCTTACGCGAGCACTGGAACTAGCAGCAGGAAGGAAAATAAATATTTGGACAGATTCTAAATATGCATTCCTTTTCGAGGCAGGGGAAGGGGGGGGGAAGGATGATGCGACTTCCCTTGCGGGCTGAACAGTGTGCCTATTGTAAAGAGGTAGGACATTGGAAGGGAATGTCCGAAGCGGCAAGACAGAAACAAGCTAGTAATGGCTACAAAACAATGAAGGAGACCGGGGGACTCTACCCTAGCAGATCCACTGGTTTAAATTAAGCTAGGGAAATTGGGTCGGGAAGTAGAATTTTTAGTAGATACAGGAGCTACATATTCAGTGTTAAATCAGAAGTTGATGCCAGAAGATAAAGATTTTGTGACAGTGGTGGGGGCAACGGGTAGGCACGAAAAGGCTTTCTTTTTAAAATCATTAGAATATGAATTGGGGAAGCAAATGGGAATACATTGGTTTTTGTATTTGACGGGATCCCCTAAATCTTTATTGTGACGGGATTTGTTAGAGCAATTAGAAGCCAAAATTGTTTTTGAAAAGGGAAGGGTGGAGTTAAGAGTAAAAGAAGATCAACTTATAAGTGCACTAAGTTTGGTATTGATGCAAACTGATTCTTTTAACGAGACCCTTCCGGAAATCAAAGATCAGGTTTATCCAGGGGTATGGGAATCTGATGTCCCTGGGAAAGCGAAGAATGCTGCACCAATAGTGGTAAAATTAAAACCGGGAGAAAAGGCAGTAAAGGTTAAGCAGTACCCCCTTAGAATAGAAGATAGAAGAGGAATAAAAGATACAATAGAAAAGTTTTTGCAATATGGGTTACTGGTCGAGTGTGAATCAGAATATAATACTCCCATCTTACCAATTAAGAAACCGGATGGGAAGAGTTATAGGTTAGTACAGGACCTAAGAGCAATAAACAGGATCACTAAAGACATACACCCTGTGGTAGCAAACCCTTATATGCTATTGACCAAGTTAAGGGATAAGTTGGTCTGGTTTACCGTGCTGGATTTAAAGGATGCCTTCTTTTGTTTAACCTTGGCCCCAGAAAGTCAAAACCTCTTTGCCTTTGAATGGGAAAATCCTGACTCAGGACGAAAAGTTCGGTTGACATGGACAGTGCTTTCCCAGGGGTTTAAGAATAGCCCCACGATTTTTGGCAATCAACTTGCAAAAGAGCTTGAATCTTGGGAAGCCCCCAATTCTTCAGGGGTCCTGCTGCAATATGTTGATGATCTCCTGATTGCTACCGAAGACAGGGAAAGCTGTGTACAGTGGACGGTAAGCCTCCTCAGTTTCCTAAGAATAAATGGATACCGGGTCTCACAACAGAAGGCACAATTGGTTCAAACCCACGTGACATACCTAGGATTTGAGATCTCAGGAGGACAACGTGAATTGGGGACGGAACGCAAAGAAGCAATCTGTCGTACCCCAGAACCACAGACTGTTAGAGAATTACGAACTTTCCTAGGAATGACAGGTTGGTGCAGATTATGGATCAATAATTATGGATTAATTGTAAGGCCTTTGTATGATTTAATTAAAGATAATTGCATAAGACTAATATGGACAGGAGAAGCCCGAGCAGCTTTTAAAAAGCTTAAGATGGAGTTGATGCCAGCCCCAGCCCTTGGCTTACCAGATTTATCTAAACCCTTTTGGTTATACTCCTATGAAAGGCAAAGAATGGCCTTAGGGGTACTAGCACAAAAGTTGGGTCCTTACAAAAGGGCAGTGTGTCAATCTGCTCGAGGGTAGGAAGGCTCTGCAGGAGGATCTGGATAGGTTGAGGCCAACTGTATGAAGTTCAACAAGGCCAAGTGCCGGGTCCTCCACTTGGGGCACAATAACCCCAAGCAGAGCTACAGGCTGGGAGATGAGTGGTTGGAAAGCTGCCTGGCAGAGAAGGACCTGGGAGTATTGGTTGATAGTCAGCTGAATATGAGCCAGTAGTGTGCTCAGGTGGCCAAGAAGGCCAACGGCATCCTGGCTTGTATAAGAAGCAGTGTGGACAGCAGGTCTAGGGAGGTGATCGTCCCCCTGTACTCGGCTCTGGTGAGGCCGCACCTCGAGTACTGTGTTCAGTTTTGGGCCCCTCGCTACAAGAAGGACATCGAGGTGCTCGAGCGAGTCCAGAGAAGGGCGACGAAGCTGGTGAGGGGTCTGGAGAGAGGGGTCTGAGGGAGCTGGGCTTGTTCAGCCTGGAGAAAAGGAGTCTCAGGGGCGACCTTATTGCTCTCTACAGGTACCTTAAAGGAGGCTGTAGTGAGGTGGGGGTTGGTCTGTTCTCCCACGTGCCTGGTGACAGGACGAGGGGGAATGGGCTAAAGTTGCGCCAGGGGAGTTTTAGGTTAGATGTTAGGAAGAACTTCTTTACTGAGAGGGTTGTTAGGCATTGGAATGGGCTGCCCAGGGAAGTGGTGGAGTCACCATCCCTGGAGGTCTTTAAAAGACGTTTAGATGTAGAGCTTAGTGATATGGTTTAGTGGATAACTTGTTAGTGTTAGGTTAGAGGTTGGACTCGATGATCTTGAGGTCTCTTCCAACCTAGAAATTCTGTGATTCTGTGATCTACTTAGCATTTCTCCTTATTACGACTACACAGCTACCTTGGAATACAGAAAATTAGTTCTCTACTGCAAAAAGCACAACTTAGTTTCTCACAATTCCCCCCTCTTCTGTTCTTACTCATATTGTTGCTTTTGTACCTCTTCACATACTGCACTCTTGAGTTTTTCCAACATTAAGGTGCAATATTCTTCTTTGGATGTCACGGGGGATGATAGATATACAATGCCATTATTATTACAATACCAACAAATAGTTGTTTGAGACAATTCTATTCAGATAACCACAAAGTTAGTTTCTCCCAGATGATTCTAAATCCCCAGGAATTGTCATTTTGAGTTACTCTATGTAAGATCTTGTTGTGTGTTGTGTTTTTTGTTTCCCCAAATATTTTTGAGATCAGTCAAATTCGTCCTATTTGATCTACATATATACAGCAACTAGTATTAATTACAGTGCACGCTCCTCCTTATGAGGTTATTAATACATTTAATACTATTTGATTCTAGAGTACTATTTTTGCAAACTTATCAAACTTACTTTCTAGTTCTTCAGTTATAGCTGAGATATTTACAATAGCGTTTTCTAATTCGCTCACCCCTAACCAAGGTAAAAACCACCTTGCAAAACTGTGAAATGCTAGAGAATTTTACTAGAGGATTATCTGGAGTCCGCTTAATTCTGCGTGTGGTCTCAAGGGGGTTTGGCTTTGTGGGTCTTCAATAATAGTTACATTTGGAATTATTGCCCCCAGGGTGCAAGCTCCCTTCCATCCTAGGGGCAGCATCTTCCTGGCTTTATTGCCACATAGCCAGTACCACCCCTTGTCATTCGGGACAGGCCATCCGGTTACAGGATTCTCCTGTTGTATCTGGTGTGCATTATGTATATTAGCATTCCCGTGGCTACCATATTCAGTACAGTATGGATGATTCCCTACTTCATGGATATTTCCACACCCAGGGTCAGTACTATTGCCCCCTGAGTTTTCTATCAACGTTGTTTAAAAGGCACCTTTGATAACACAGTATATTTTAGCCAGGATTATGTGTAGGGAGCTCAACTTCAAAATCTATTCCTTCCCGGGACTGAGTATGGTCTGTCACTTTTAGAAATCTAGAGAATCCAGACACAGTTGCTGCTGGAAATAGCAATCAGAGACAAGGCCTTTTTCAGTTTTTCAGTCTTTCTAGGCATCTGGGTGCAAATCCAACAATTATTTCGAGACAGACCTCGAGAGATGTTCTGTATTAATTGGAAATGCTGTTTTTTCCCTCCATCCTATCGCTAATCCATTGAGAATAGGTATTACTAAGATAAACTTAAAATACACCATTTCTATGTATATATTACACCCCTATAATAATTAAGAAAAACAATGAAAATCACAAATAAATAAGGATTCTTCTGGTGGGGGTTAAAGCCCCCCCCCCCCCTTTCTCCCACTTCCAGGGAGTGTTCCCTGGAAAGACTCCAATTCTGTGTAATTCAATCCCTTTTACTCATTAATTCATTAAGAGTCCTTTGAAGGAGAAGTTAAAGGTCTACAACAGATAAATTTAACAGTTTTAACCTTAAAAGTCTTTGTTAATGCAGTCTCTCAGGTATCAGGGTTAACTGATGCTTTTACCTATCTCATATTTTAACTATCTCATATTTATACAGCAAAACAATGAATATTCTATTAACTCCTATACATATTCATTACCTAAACCCACCTACTCTCGCTTCGTGTGCTAATTAGCTTATCAGTCCTTGCGCTTGCGCAAAGCCTTCCAAGAATTGTGGGCCGGGGTCTTCGGGATGTGGGCAGTGGTCTTTGGGAGGAAGAGCGTAGGTCTTCCTCGTGATGCACTTTTCACCTTTTGCTTAAAAAATGCCAGGTAGGACGAATCAGTTGTTTTCCAAGCTGAGTTGGCTTTTAGCCTAACTGAGGGTCGACAGATAACGGGATGTTTCAATTAACAAGATGCTTCAACATAACAAAAGGTCGACAGGTAACAAGATGTCGCATATTTTGTTCTCATTAATTTTTAACCACAAGATTTATTCTATCCTCAAGTGAGTCTATACAATATCACCAGGTATGAGTCCACCCATTCTCAGCCGTTCTTACTGTCGTCTCAGTAGTCAGGAGCACTTGGAACAGTCCGTCCCACTCAGGTTGCAGTTTGGATTCTCTCAATGTTCACATCAGAACCCAATCTCCTTCTCGGAATGGATGGATCAGGGCTACCGAGGGTGGGTTTGAGCTAACAGTCCACAGGTCCTGAGAGATGACAAAGAGGACGACAGCCTGAGTATATAGTTCTTAAGAAAAGCATCTTTTGTCTCAAATTGAGGTAATTCATTCCCTTTGTACAGCAATCCAAATAATATTTCACATGGTGAAACTCCCACATCGTTTCTTGGTGCAGTTTGAATTCAGAGAAGTGCCAAAGGTAAGCGCTTTGTTTGGGGAAGCTGAGTTTCCAGAACTTAGTCAATTACTTCCTTACTGTCTGATCCTCTCCACCCTTGCAGAAGAGGAAGGATGCCAAGGAGTGTGAAGTTTCCACTTGATTCCTAGAGTCCACATTAGCCCTTGCAATATTTCTGACATAAAGTGATTTCCTCGATCAGTCGGTATTTTCAACAGTTCCATACCTGGTAGTTATTTGTTCTAGAATTATTTTAGTTACCATGTTCGCAGCAGCAGATACTGAAGGGAAAGCTTCCACCCACCCTGACAAATGATCTACTGAGACTAATAAGCATTTAAATCTACCTACTCTAAGGAGTTCTGTAAAATCTACCTGTACATTTTGGAAGCGTTGAATTCCTGGTTCTCGCCCCCTTTGGGCTGACTGTGGATAATTTTCCTATTTACCTTTTGACATACTACACAACCCCTGCGTACTCGTTCAGCCAGAGCATATATATATATATTCCTACACATACATATTTCCTTAGCACAGCGTCACACATTGCTTGAATTCCCCAATGACCCTCTTGATGCAAAACAGTTAATATTTGCCTCGTTAGCACTTTCTTCAGCATTTCTCTCCCTTCAGGGAGTATCTATTTTCCTTTGGAGTTTGTGACTCCTAATTCCTTAAAAACCTCTTTCTCTTAAAACTTTTTAGTTCTTTTTAGTTTTGGGTAGGGGTAGCTCAACAATTCCCTGCATCCCCTCTGGATTTATTCTTCATTCCCCCTCAGACACTAGATGCCCTAAATACTTGACTACTCTTTCTACAAATTTAATTTTAATTTCCAATATTTTCAATCCCTGTTTTCCCAGAAAGCTGAATAGCTTGTTAGTGGCTTCCTTCACAGCTGTTTTCTCCTGTCCTGACAATAAAAGATCATCCACATATTGTAACAGTAACACCTCCTGTAACTTGATTATCTCCAACCCAACCAACACATCCTGTTGAGCAGACAATTGTGATAACTACCTGCTGCAAGATAACAATTGCAGTAACTGAAATGCCCAAATAAGGAAAGGACGATCAATCTGCAACGCAGAGGAAGACTATGACCTTCATCCCCGTGACCACCAGAGAGCCCGTGACGACCCCCTAGCAACTGGTTGCGCAACCACAGAAGAAAACAGGATGTGCCACTCAACCCGGGACCACTAGACAATAAAAGGGGACCCTGGCAGGGGTAAAGTGTGCGTCTTGGTGGAGCAGAGACTCCCGGCGCACCCAGCGCTGTTTGCTTACCTCTATTCCTTTAATAAATTGTAAACTTTGATTGTAACCCTATTTGGGACTCAGTCATTTATAACAATATGAAGGAGTTCGATCTGCTTCGGAGGTGGTCGGTACTGAAGCGCAGCTCCTCCTAGCACCCTGACTGCCAGTACTAGGCTGGATGTTCAAGGGAAGGGTCTCTTCTACGCATCATGCAACTGATGCTACATGGAGCAAGTGGGTTGCACGGATTACTCAGCGGGCTCAAATAGGAAGCCCCAGTCGCCCAGGAATCTTGGAGGTGATTATGGACTGGCCAGAAGGCAAATACTTTGGGATATCATCAGAGGAGGAGGTGGGTCATGCTGAAGAAGCCCCACTGTACAACCAGTTACCAGAGAATGAGAAGAAATATGCCCTGTTCACTGATGGGTCCTGTCGTATTGTGGGGAAGCATCGGAGATGGAAGGCTGCTGTATGGAGTCCTACACGATGAGTTGCAGAAGCTGCTGAGGGAGAAGGTGACTCGAGTCAGTTTGCAGAAGTGAAGGCCATTCAGCTGGCTTTAGACATTGCTGAACGAGATAGGTGGCCAGTTCTCTATCTCTACACCGATTCATGGATGGTAGCAAATGCCCTGTGGGGATGGTTACAGCAATGGAAGCAAAACAATTGGCAGCGCAGGGGCAAACCCATCTGGGCTGCTGCATTGTGGCAAGATATTGCTGCTCGGGTAGAGAACCTGGCTGTGAAAGTACGCCACGTAGATGCTCACGTGCCCAAGAATCGGGCTACTGAAGAACATCAGAACAACCAGCAGGTGGATCAGGCTGCTAAGACTGAAGTAGCTCAGGTGGACCTGGATTGGCAGCATAAAGGTGAATTATTTATAGCCCGATGGGCCCGTGACACCTCAGGCCATCAAGGTAGAGATGCGACATACAGATGGGCTCGTGATCGAGGGGTGGACCTGACCATGGATGTCGGATAACCCGACCGAAAGCCCTGGGACAAACGGACACAACGACCAGCGTTCTGTGCCGTAAGCCAATTTATTACTGCGTGACAGTATCTTATATAGTGTCAAAGCGTCCCACCCAGGAACCCAGGACCCCTCCCACTGTGCTCGCAGGCACCCCAGACCCTTCCCCTCGTGCACGCAGGCACGACCCAGAATAACCCCACAATTGACACTATAGCACAGGTTATTCATGACTGTGAATCATGTGCTGCAATCAAGCAAGCCAAACGGTCAAAGCCTCTTTGGTATGGAGGACGATGGCTGAAATATAAATATGGGGAGGCCTGGCAGATTGATTACATCACACTCCCTCAAACTCGCAACGGCAAGCGCCATGTACTTACAATGGGGGAAGCAACCACCGGATGGCTGGAAACATATCCTGTGCCTCATGCCACCGCCCGGAACACTATCCTGGGCCTTGAAAAGCAAGTCCTATGGCGACATGGCACCCCAGAAAGAATAGAGTCAGACAATGGGACTCATTTCCGAAACAACCTTATAGACACTTGGGCCAAAGAGCATGGTATTGAGTGGGTGTATCACATCCCCTATCATGCACCAGCCTCCGGGAACACTGAACGATGCAATGGGTGCTGGGACATTCAAAAATTGGGATACGCATTTGGCAAAGGCCACCTGGTTAGTCAATACTAGGGGATCTACCAACCGAGCTGGACCTGCCCAATCAAGCCTGTTACGTACTGTAGAAGGGGATAAAGTTCCTGTAGTGCACGTAAGAAATATGCTGGGTAAAAGAGTCTGGGCTACTCCTGCCTCAGGAAAAGGCAAACCCATTTGTGGAATTGCTTTTGCTCAGGGACCTGGATGCACTTGGTGGGTAATGCAAAAGAACGGAGAGGTCCGGTGTGTACCTCAAGGGGATTTAATACTGGGTGAGACTAGCCCATGAATTGAATTGTATCATGTTAATTACTATATACTACTGTATGTCATCACTACCATGATTTCTATGTACCCTAGATGAAGATGGTGATTAATTAGAATGTATGGGAAAGAGTGTAACCTGAGCATGACATAAATGGTATGGAATAAGGGGTGGATAGATGTCCTGGTTTTAGTTAGGACAGAGTTAATTTTCCTCCTAGTAGCTGGTAGAATGCTATGTTTTGGCTTAGGATGAGAAGAGTGCTGATAACACCCCTATGTTTTAATTGTTGCAGAGCAGTGCTTACACCAAGCCAAAGACGTCTCAGCTTCTTGCTCTGTCCTGCCAACAGGCAGGCTGGGGGGTGCCACAGGAGCTGGGAGGGGACAGACCCAGGACAGCTGACCCAAACTAGCCAAAGGGGGTATTCCATCCCATCTGACGTCATGCTAAACAATGTATAGGGGTGGCTATAGGAGCAGGTGATCGCGGGGGTTGGACCCCAGGGGGTCCCAAGCCAGACCAACCCGCTCCTGACGAATAAACCCCACGGCACAGACCCACACCTGGAGCAGCTCCCAAAGAGCCTGTTTTTCGCTGCCTGTGGAGAAGCCCACACAGGACCAGCCCAGGAAGGTCGGCACCCCACGAGAGGGACTCCACAACAGAGCAGGGGGGAGAACGATTGTGAAAGAGCAGTGGAAACAAAGCACCACGGACCGATGGCAGCCCTCACTCCCAGCCCCCCCACACCACTCAGGGCAGGGAAGAGGTGGAAGAGAGTGGATGGGGGAAGGTGCCCCCAGCTTGTTTCTCTGTTTCTCACTGCTCCAGCCTGTCAGAAATAGGTAATAAATTTTATTAATCTTCCTATGCTAAGTCTGTTTTGCCCGTAACGATAATTGTAGAGTGATCCCCACTGAGGTACACTTGAGGAGCCCTTGAGGTACACTTCTTCATTTATAAGGTGAGAGAGGGAGTTAGGAGAATCTTATCAAGTAGAGATAGAGCGCTGACAGCATTAAACTAGGCTGCTACTTAGTGCTTTTGCATTGTCTATGGTGTCATTTCCATAAACTCCTCCCCTCTGCGCTTGCGCGGTGCCTTCTGGTGGTGGGCGCTGAGGGTCGTGAGGATGAAGTAAGATGTCTTCATCAGGGTTGAATTTTTCACATCGTCTCCTTGTGCATGCTCTCTGAGCCCCTGGTCACAATCTGGGCCATAAGGTTGCTTTGGTCCGGTTCTCTGGGTCTGAGGGGCCCCTGTTATCTCGAGGCCTTGCATGTTTGACATCCTCTTTTAAGAACAGTCCTCCTTATCTCTGAGCCCTTCGTCACAGTCCAAACCATATGGTTGGTTCGATCTGGTTTTTGGGGTCCCAGGGGCTCCTGTTATCTGGAGGCCTAAGCACAGCACAAGCACATCACAAATGTAGCACATATTAAGCAATGAGTGTTGCCTACATATTCATTCTTAATCAATCGCTCTCTAATTTCTAATCCCACGTTTCATGATGGCCTCATCGTTAAGAGTCTGATGTTATCATCAACCATGGGGCCTGTCGACCCCCATGGCCACACTCTCACATCTCCCCCTTCTTTATTAACATCAACCATCTTCTTGACATGAATTATTACTTCATATATCACAGTCACAATCTGGGCCATAAGGTGTTTTGATCTGGTTCTCAGGGTCCGAGGGGCTCCTATTATCTGGAGGCCTAAGCGCAGCACAGGCACAGGACATCGCAAATGTAGCATATATTCATTCTTAATCAATCGCTCTCTAATTTCTAATCCCATGTTTCAGTAGGTTGATAGTTGGACTAGACGATCTTGGAGGGCTTTTCCAACCCTAATGACTCCATGATTCACTCAGGCTGCGGAGCGGGCCCCGTTCCCCCCACAGCCACCCGTTTGCCGCCATGGCAACGGCGGGGCGTGGCCGCCATTTTGTGTCCGCCCCATCGGGGCCTCCTTGTCCTTCAACGTCCCACTCGAGCGCCACTCCCTCCTTTTGGCGCGTCGCGGCGGTGTCATGGCGTTCACACTGTACTCGCTGCTGCAGGCCGGGCTGCTCGTCGTCAACGCTGTCGCCGTGCTGCACGAGGAGCGCTTCCTCCGCAACGGTGAGTCGCCGCTACCCTGCCCGCCCTCAGCGCCGCCAGCCCCGGGCCCCGTCCTGTCCCCCTCCCCCCCCCCCCCCCCCCCCCCCGCCACGGTCCCGGGCCCCGTCCCTGAAGATGGCGGCTGGGCTCCTGTCACTGCTTTGTGTCCCCTTTTTCTATTCCCTTCTTGTTGTTTCCTTCCCCTTCTCCCCTGTATGTTTCTGAGCTGTTTTGAGAGAGGGAGTTAGGAGAATCTTATCAAGTAGTGATAGAGCGCTGACCACATTAAATTAGGCTGCTACTTAGTGTCTTTGCTAATTATGGTGCATTGTGCAAATTTACTAAAGCAAGAAGCCTTGGGCCCCTTACCAAGGCCAGTCTCCTAATAAGAGTGTGAGCCTATCTTAAGAAACTGGCAGAAACTGGTCCTGCGGATGGACAAGAGCCAAGGAGCAACTGAGTGTGCAAAGACAAGATGTCAGCCATCAGTGATGAGGAAGAGTCAACCTTCATCCCCACGACCCCCGAGGGCCACCACCAGGAGACACTGTGCAAGCACAGATGGGAGGAGTTTATGGAATTGACTCCTTGGAACTAACTTTAATACAAAGCGGGGACAGGTTATGAATATGTACAGCCGTATTGTGAAACTTCATGCATATGTAACTCTTTACTGCATAGAAGCAAGGCAAGTTGCCGCGTCAGGTGTGCACGACTTTGGCGGGACTACCCCCCGTGCTGCCCAGTGCTGAATAAACATACCTACTTTACAGTCTTATTGACTGTGGAGTCTGTTTTCCTCAAGTCAGTTTGGTGAGCCAGCCAGGAGATGCTCTGCTCGGCTGTGGGATTGACTGCGGAGTGGACGCCCCTAGGTGCACCCCGAGTATTTTCCTCGGAGGAGCCTCCACTATCAGCCGCACACTGCGGAAGCAGACAAAGACCTCCTGAAGCCACGGGCAAATGGTATGTTTTACAGTAGAGGAAGGGCCTGTAAGTCGTATGCGTGGACAGGGCAGCTGGTAAATCATGCAGAGACATCTGGCGTGCAGCACAGTCCCCATATGGGAGGAGGGTACCCTACAGGCTGACCGGTAGCCAGCCGGACTACTTGGGAGCCAGGACGGACCTGCTAACGACTATAAGAAGCAGGAGAATGGTAAGCGGGCCTCTCACAATTGTGACAAGGTTATCTGGGTAATATTTGCAGCTGCTGGAGGGATATTAATTGGAGTGGTAATAATTGTATGTCTTATTTGTGGATGGCTGGGTATCTCATGTTGAAAGCATTTGTGTAAGTGTATGTGTTTGAGACCAAGTATTGTTGTGAAGTGAATTACTCCACGAGGAACACGGTCAGAGACGATACAAACCAGTTTGGTTATTGTTTAAGTGATATATTCTTGTGGTATGAACGAGAAGCGCAAGGGGCCTCTCTGTGTGATTGCATGATTGTGCTGTGTGAGTGAGATGCAGCATCGCTGCAAAGCGAATGCAGAGTTCCGATCCGCGGTTCCATATTCTCCGTGAGGGGATCGGCCGGAGACGAACAAAACGCATGACAGACCAAAAAGAAGTGCTGTTTTATCCAAGTGTTGACTGGTGGTGCCTGATATACGGGCCTGGCAGTGCATCTTGTAATCCTATTTTTGTTCTTAAATACATAAATGCATATATTTATTAAATAAATAAATAGGAGGGGGGCTGACTGATTATCAAAGCGGTAGAATGGAGAGTCGCTTCTTTAGTGGTTCGGGCTTGAGCCCTGAGAATTTGGTAAGAAGGGGGAGAGCAAATTTATTTAGGCCTCAATACTTTTTTTAACCCCCATATTGACTGATACGCAGATGTGATTCCTTGTTTTGTGTGGGCTTACTAACAAAGTGCATGAGAAAAATTGTCATTCGGTTTGAAATTTGGTCCTGTTGAAATGAAAGTTTTGTGGAAAAGGTGGTATTGTTTGTCTAGAAGACAGAAGGCTGAGTGCTTCAGGTGTTTTCCTGAAGCCCTGTGGATTTATGATTGGAACAGGGCTCATTAACAATATGAAATAGTAAAGTTTGTATGCGGAAGGAAGAGTTTAATCCCAGAGAACTGGGACATTTGGGAAGAAGATTAGGAAAAGATAGTAAAAACCCGCAGTAAAAAGGTTTGCGTGGAAATTGAAACAAGGGACAGTAACTAATATAAATAAATAAAAGGGAATGAATGGGAAATCAAGGAAATGGGTAATATCCAAAACAAAGACGTTTTAAAGAAAGCCTCCTTGGGTGCATATTGGCACGTTGGAAGGATATTGTTAGAACTGGGGGCACAGAAAGCAAGAGGACTTTCATTAAGTATTGCAATCAATGTTGGCCACTACATAAGCTAAACGGCCACTTTATGGACCAATCGACTATAACACTATCTTGCAAATAATGTTGGTTTTGAGGAGAGAAGGGAAATAGGATGAAATGTTGTCAGCATCTTGGATGGAAAAGGCGTGGAATTAAGTTGGCCCCTGACTGAGCCTTTGGTGTTGGCATGAGAAAAGCACAGGCTGGAGAAAGATAAAGGAAGGGTTAAAAGGGTTGTCGAAGGTGTTAAAGGTGTGGCATGTAGTATTTGACAAAGCTGTTTGAAGTTGAATGAGCAGGGAAAGAGCATGTAGGAATGTTAATAGTTCTGCCTCAACCCGAGGCCGAGATCTCAAAATCACAGGTGTGAGCCCTCTGGGGCAGAGGGACCATGATTGGTCCGAGAGAGTTGTCATGGAAACAGAAAAGCAGCTAACTCTTAAAACAACCTGATTTCATGTGTGAGCTCAGATTGCCAGTGGGACCGCTCAGGGAACTGTTAACGATTGCATTCCCCTGACTGACCCCCCACTGAGACCCTAATCACCCCGGAAATAATGAACGGTTATGTAAATACAAAAATCTGGTTAAATTGGGAATTGAGAATCTGTTCCAACAAGGTCCAAAAGAAACCCCTATGGAATTTTTGGACCAACTTCAAAATGCAATGGAAAACAAAACAAAACAAAAAGAATTTGGACCTGGCTTCAGAATACAGAGGCAATTGGCTAGCCTCTTTCTAGGGCAATTGGCCCCTGATATCAGAAAGAAATTGTCCTAGGCTGCAAGATAAATTTACAGCAGTCAGGAATGATGGGGACCTGGGGCATCTACCCTAGCAGGTCCACTAGTTGAAGAAAAACTAGGAAACGAAGAGAGAGGCTGGAATTTTTTGTTGGTTAAGGGAGCTTCTTTCCCTGTGTTAAGTAGTCTGTAAATGTAAGAGGAACAACTGGCCAACAGGAAAAGGCGTGGTTTTTCTTTTGTTTGTTTGTTTGTTTGTTTTTGTGCAATGCTTGAAATTTAAATTGGGGAAAAATGATTGGAATTACAAAATGGGAAAAACAGACAAGTTTGGTTCACGGTACTAGATTTACAGGCTGCCTTTTTCTGCCTTCCTGTGGTAACTGAAAGCCAGAAACTCTTTGCCTTTGAATGGGAAAATCCTAATAGAGGATGGAAAACTCAGCTTACTTGGACGGTGTTACCACAGGGGTTCAAGAATAGCCCCACCATATTTGGCACTGTGATCTTGAAGCTTGAAAGACCCCTTTGGGAAAAGGGGACATTGTTGCAACACACAAATGATAGCCACTGAAGAAGAAAAGGAATGTGTATAATGGACTATTAATTTACTATATTTTTTTTTTTCGGCACCAATACTGTGAACCCAGCAGCCTCTTTCCTTAGTAACAGAGTTTCCAGATTACCCGTTCATGATTGCATCAAGACCACGGACATGGTATACTCCAGCTGACCAGACTTAAAGGATACACCCCTAGAAGATGCAGAGGATTGGTATATAGATGGCAGCAGCTTCATCCGACAGGAATTTCGCCTCACAGGATATGCGGTAACAAACATCAGCCCAAAAGGTGGAAATCATCGCCTTGATAAGAGCTTTTGAGCTGGCAAACATTTGGACAGATTTGAAATATGCCTTTGGTGTGGTGCATGCACATGGGGCAATTTGGAAGGAGAGAGGACTCTTATCTTCCTCAATTAAACATGCAGAAGAGATATTGCAGTATACCTGCCTACATCAAGGAGGGGATACTGATATTGAAAGGGAAAATAGAATGGCTGATGCAGGAGCCAAAGGGGTAGCAGAACGGGCATCTGAGAGTCAAATTTTGGCATTAGTATCAGGAACAGAAAACCAGGCATTAACAAAAGCTTTTGAAAATGAGTAGAATACTCTAAGATGTAAACGGAAAATCTTACCTACAGGTTTAACATAAATAACTGTCCTGGTTTCAGTTAGGACAGAGTTAATTTTCTGATGGGAGAATTGTGATACCATATTAAATTGAATGGTAATTGGAGAACATAATAAAGCATGCTGGGGAGCTGAAGTAGTGTAAGAGTTTTTAAATAGCAAATGGATAGGGCCTAATTTGTATACCATTGTTAGACAGGTATAAAAGTAATCAAGCTCCAAACAGCGGTAAATTATTTTTTTTTTGAACTCCCAAGAAAAGGGGGTGTCAGTATTTGTCGGTATTAACTGACACCTTTTCAGGATGGCCAGAAGCATTCCTGACCAGAGCAGCCAAGGCTCTGGAGGTAATTACAAGCAATAAAACCTCATTTTGCAGTTTCAGCAACTATATCCTCTGACAGGGGCAAAAGTGGTACAACAAATTAGCTGCCATTTGGGTATAGACTGGCAACTTCATACCACAATTGCCCTCAGTCGAGTGGCCAAGTAGAAAAATGAACCACTTAATCAAACAGAAAATTGTGAAATTGGGGCAAGAATCAAGTTTGGTCTGGCCTCAGTCTATTCCTTTAGCCCTTTTGCATATACCAAGGGCAAAGGAAGGGCTAAGCTCCTTTGAAATCTTATATGGACGACCCTATGGAATACAAAGAGGAATATCCATGCAAGCTGGGGATGAACCCATGACCTCCTATATGGTGGTCTTAGGTAAACAGCTTAATGAAATTGGAAAGCATGTGAGTGGGACTCCGGGTAGAGGGTTAGATGGACCACTGCACAATAGACAAGCTGGAGGTTATGTGCATGTAAAGTGTCTTGCAGAGAAGACCTTGGAACCTCAGTGGGAAGGACCATTCCAGGTCACAGAGATCAGAATCAAGGAGCAAAACGCCTGGATCCATCACACCAGAGTGAAAAAGGCACCCAAGACCCCATGGAACATTACTCAGGTGTGACCTGGAAGGTTACATTTCTCACAGTCTTAATGGTATCACTGGTCAAGGAAACTGAACAGTGGGTGCACAATACCTATGTGAAACTCACCCAGGCAGTGAGTGATAGTTTCAACCTTTCTGACTGTTGGGTGTGCACACTGCTGCCTAGAGGCAACCTAGAATTCCCCATGTGGGGCATACCCAGTATGAATTGGACATTGACCTTTGCGCACGCAAGAAATGGAACATGTCCATTTGGCAAGGATGATTGCGAACATCTAGGGGAGAGATCTGAACTACTCCCATGTGAAAATGTTAACATGTAACTTTTAATCTTACTAAAACTTGAGATTATGGTGTAGGTGTCACAATATGTGCTGATAAAAAGGATACGAACTCAGGATCTCATAGCCTCAATTCTCTCGCACAAATTTGCAAGCTACAAAAAGGATTCTATTGGCTATGTAGAGATGGGCATGCTAGAAAAGCTTACCCTTAAATTGGAAGGGTCATTGTATCGGGGGCTGTCTTAGCCCTTGTGTTGGGTCTGTCTGAGCTGGAGTCACCTTTTCCCTGCAGCAGCCCACACAGTGCTGTGCTCTGCACTCATAGCTGGAACAGCACTGATATCACTCCAGTGTTGTGTCTATTGCTGCGTAGTGCTGGCACAGCATCAGGACTCCTTCCAAGCCCCCAAGAACCAGCAGGCTGGGGGTGGGCAAGTGATGGGGAGGGGACATCGCCAGGGCAGCTGACCTAAACCAATGTCGTGGTTTAACCCGGCCGGCAGCTAAACACCACGCAGCCGTTCGCTCACCCTCCCCCCTCCCTCTCTGGGACGGGGGAGAGAAATGGAAAGTGAAGCCCGTGAGTTGAGATAAAGACAGTTTAATAAGACAGGAAAATAATAATAACAAAATAATAATAAAATAATAACAATAATAATACAATGGTGATAATAGGAAAGTAATAATAGTATGTACAAACAAGTGATGCACAATGCAATTGCTCACCACTCGCTGACCGATGCCCAGCCTAACCCCGAGCAGTCCGGCCCCCCTCCCCCCGGCTAGCCACCCCTATATATTGTTTAGCATGACGTCAGATGGTATGGAATACCCCTTTGGCTAGTTTGGGTCACCTGTCCTGGGTCTGTCCCCTCCCAGCTCTTACTGCACCCCCAGCCTGCCCGTTGGCAGGACAGAGCAAAAGGCTGAGATGTCCTTGGCTTAGTATAAGCACTGCTCTGCAACAATTAAAGCATCGGGGTGTTATCAGCACTCTTCTCATCCTAAGCCAAAACACAGCATTCCACCAGCTACTAGGAAGAAAATTAATTCTGTTCTAACTGAAACCAGGGCAGGAATTCAGAAAAATATTGTTACCAGCAGCTGGCTTCAAGGACAAGGTCTGTGTGACTGCTAATCACAAGGGGGTTGTTTTCTTGCAGTTGTTTGTCTGAGTGCTTTTGACCAATAATCTTGTGTGAAACACTGTCCACCCCTGTTAAGTTCTTTATAAAAGTTAGGCTATTCGGGCAATAAGATGGAGCATGATCTGACCATACTGGTGTTTGTTGTGCTTTCGGCCGTGCTTCCTGCAACAGGCAGCAACAATACAGGCTACTCTGCACCCGTAAATTAACCGTGGTTGGACCATTCCCCACGGCCACACGGTGCAGAAGAGCTGTGCCCACACCACGAAGCACTCACCTTTCAGCTCAAGGTGGCCACATCCAGGCTGCCAGTGGGGAAAGGCTGCAGGTTTTCGCCGACTTGCCATCCGTGCCAGGAACTGTTCCCCAGGGCATCAGTGGGCTCACACACAGCCCTGTCAGAGACACTACCACAACTTATCTACAGAGTTGATTTCAAGTACAGGGCAACATTAGGATAGGCATACACAACCATATCGACTACTAGGTAAATTTTCTGGTACTCTTTTTGTTTTCTTTATGATGACAGTTGGTGGAAGAAAATGTTGAGGGTTGAGTCTGCAGAACATGACAGTTTAACACTACAGTGGGGTCCTCATCGCTTTAACACAGACAAACTTTGGCACAAGAGGAGAGCAAACAAGAACCAACAGCTGATACGAAGCTTCCTTGGCTGTTTACTGAAGTAGATTTGGTTAGGCGGTGGCTGTTCTGTGTTTGTTTTCTAGGATCATGTTCTTGAGCTTTATCAGTGTGAGGGATGATTTTTTAATTTGAGAAACTTCTTTCACGCTTCATTCTGAGACCTATGTTCCACCTTAACTGTTGCAGTTGTGGTCTGCACGTTAGTTACAAACCAGACAAGTGGTGTTTCCATTTCCTGATTGGGGAGTTTGGCCTAAGTAACCAAGTAAGAGTGCAAACTGAACATCTGAGGTTTGAATGTTCAATTAGAATCATGCAGGTTATACATCCAATCCTTTATCTGTGTGAACTGTATAGTTAGTGCACAGCTCATCACTTCTGCAGCTCACAAAAACAATATGTGGATGCACAACTTGCTTTGGAAAGTCACTTGGAAACCTGATGGTCTGAGCTCTACTGAACAGAACATAGAAAACAAATCTGCTGCAGATCCCTCATGTCTGTTCCTGGGACTGCACAGGCTGGCTCTCAAATGGTGAGGGACAAGGAATTACTGTGCTTGCCTGACCACATCCAGGAGCTTTGGCACTCTAAAGCCATTAGAGCAGTAATTTCTTATTGAGCAGCATGATTACTTTATGTCTGGGCAAAATTTTTGATCTGTAGCGGTAAGATATTTTACCACAACACTACAGAAGAGTTATTCTTCACAGAAAGTATGAGAAAATATCATAACGTCAGTCTATGCTGTAATAAATGACTGAGTCCCAAATAGGATTGCAATCAACGTTCACAATTTATTAAACGAATAGAGGCAAGCAAACAGTGTTGGGTGTGCCGGGAGTCTCTGCTCCACCAAGATGCACACCAGTTACATCAGGCGGCTTGTTTTTATGCTCCTAGGATAATACATATTCATTAATACTTCTAGAAAAGGCAGGGTTATTATAATTAGTTCCCGGAATCTGAACCCTCCCACTGGAGCATGCGTATCAGTCTCCGGTGGTCCCTCTGGGGGTTGCTTGTGCTGAAGGCTCGTAGTCTTCTTCCCAGGCTTTGTCCTTCAGTTGTCCTTCAGCTTCCCTTCTCTCCTTATTTGATAGTCTCTGGGCCAGATGTCAGACTTGTGCAGCGTCTCCTGCAATAATCAGCAGTTATTTTGAAACCCTTTTGTTCTCTTATCTCCTAGACCCGAGGCTCAAGGTTTATCCTTCAAACCTTCTATTGACACAAATTGCTGGACCATTCCTTTGCAGGATACAAGAACTATATACATTAACCACTCTGTTTTTCTTAGACTTGTGCTTATACAAGGGTATGTAAGACAGAAGGTCATATTTCATCATGTGGCCCTAGCATTGTTCCATATCGACACGAATCAGATGAACACATTTCACAATCCCCCATCTCCTTTTTCATGGCATTGATCCGTGTTTTCCTTTCCAATTGAGTTAATACTTGCCAAATTGATATCAATTTTGGATCTTCTTTTGTTTTTATTATCATCATGGAATGGGTTTTCTCTTTCCCTGGTTCTGGGTAAACAGGTACCGCAGATATTTGCATTCCTTGTATAACCGAGTGTATTAGTCTGGTAATACAAGGTATTAAACATGGAATTATTAACAATCCTCCACATATCCCCAATACAACCATCCCTATTTTATCAAGCCAATCACCACCCATAACGTTCACCCCATAATCCTCCTAGATCAATTCCATTCCAGGTTTGAACTGGGACATGTGCAATTTTCTTAATTTCTTTTACAAGCTCATTTACAGCTTTTCCTTCATCATCAATCTCTAAAAAGCAATTACTAAAGTTAAATTTTCCACAGACTTCTCCTTCTTGTGCTAGTGAATAATCCAAAGCTAAGCGATTTTGATACAAAGCAGTTCTCATCTTGGTATTTTGCTTTGCAATTAACATAAGTGTATCTCCGGTTTTATTTACAACTATTTCTACTACAGCTTCTAACCTAATTATTCTATTAAGCATATATATTGGGGTCTTATAGCCCCAGGATCCGTCTTCTGCCCATGTAGCTGGATTATAATAGGCAAATGCTTTCAATAAAGGGGTTGGGCCCGCTTTCAGGGTTGATTCAGGCTTGTGTTACCGTTCGGCCTTTCGGGGTGATCCAGCTCCTGGAAAACGAATCATAATTTTATATGGGTTTAAAACAACCTGACCTTAGTGTGGGAGAAGTCCGGTCGAGGCCCTCTCACTCGGCAGTCAATACCCATAGGGGTTGCCTCCCTTGGTAGACCATACACACCATAGTGGGGGGTCCTGCCCCTGTCTTGCCTTCTCCCTTTCCTCCCTTCAGGCTTGTCCTCTTTATTTGGCATCCTTAATTCCTGCAGAGCTTCATTGCCAGAATATTAGTCCCTCTTTAGCCTTAGTTTCAGTTCCCCAAGAGTGGACTCAACCCTCCAAGCTTTGGTAGTTATTGGTCCCTTTACTCTGGATGCAATGGTCCAACCCCTTTCTGCTGTTCTCACAGCTGTTTCAGTAGTAAAACAAGGTACTGTCCCTCCCATCAATGATTCAATGATTCAATGGTTCAATGATTCTTCCCTCCAGCTTTTTATTAAGACCTTGTCTCTTGGTTGTATCTTATGAATAGCAAACCCCAGTGGGGTGTTAGAGTGCGTTGCAGGAAGCACGGCCGAAAGCACGACAGACATCAGTAGAGTCAGATCATGCTCCTCCATTTTATTGCCCGAATAGCCTAACTTTTATAGTGAACTTAACAGGGGCGGACAGTGTTTCACACAAGATTATTGGTCAAAAGCACTCAGACAAACAACTATAAGAAAACAACCCCACCTGCAAGAAAACAACCCCTTGTGATTAGCAGTCACGTAGATATTGTCCTTGAGGCCAGCTACTGGTAACAATATTTTTCTAAATTCCTCAATTGGGCGATGTGGGAACACTGTCATGGGAACTTCTCATAGTTGCCCTGGTAGCTCGGTTTGCTCAGCTACAGCAGGCCATGGGATTTGCTAAGGCCTACTCCTGGTTGCTTAAAGCAAGCTCAGATTGAGCAATTGTTCCCCGGACTCATGTCCACGCCCTTTGTGCCAATTCCCAACAGTGGGGTGTTTTGTGCTAAAATTCCCTTTTCCCTTAATTGTTGTAGTTGTTTCCCTGTCATGATCCCATATTTCTGGCTTTCATAGTTCTCTATCAAAGAAAAATCCCATGGCTTTCCTTGGGAATATGGCATTCCATATATCATCTTACAGGATAACCGTTTCACTATGTGGCATAGTCCTAATATTCAATAATGCCAATGGCAAACATTTTATGCAAGACAGTTGGGTTTCAATCATTAATTAAGCCAACTGTTGTTTAATCATTTGATTCATTCTCTCAACTCGACCTGAACTTTGTGGATGCCATGGAGTATGGTATTCCCATTTAATGCCTAAGGCTGTGGATAAGTCCCGTAACACCTTAGGTGTGAAGTGTGTCCCCTGGTCAGAGTACCAGTGGACCTGCTAGGGTAGAAGTCCCAGGTCCCTGTCATTCCTGTGATTTAAAGATCAAAGCCGAAATTTCCTTAAGTGGTATATTCTTTATTGCAGCGCTGGATGCATGGGGGATCTTTCCGCCTATCGTGCATGTTCGAAGCGACAAACTATCTCATATTTATACAGCAAAACAATGAATATTCTATTAGCGAATATACATATTCATTACCTAAACCCGCCTACTCTCGCTTCGTGTGCTAATTAGCTTATCAGTCCTTGCGCTTGCGCAAAGCCTTCCAAGAATTGTGGGCCGGGGTCTTCAAAATGTGGGCAGTGGTCTTTGGGAGGAAGGCCGTAGATCTTCCTCGTAATGCACTTTTCACCTTTTGCTTAATCAGTTGTTTTCCAAGCTGTAAAAATGCTGAGTTGGCTTTTGGTTTAACTGAGGGTCGGCAGACAATAGGATGTCTCAGTTAACAAGACATAACAGACAGTTGACTCAAGTTATCTCAAGTCTCAGCCTGACTGAGGGTTAACAGATAACGGGATGTTTTCAAATAACAAAATGCTTCAACATAACAGAAGGTCAACAGATAGCAAGATGTCGTTTACTTTGTTCTCGCTAACTTTTAACCACAAGTTTTATTCTATCCTAAAGTGAGTTTATACTATATCACCTGCCTGCAGCCCAAGACAATTTCTTTCTGATATCAGGGGCCAATTGCCCTAGAAAGAGGCTAGCCAATTGCCTCTGTTTGTATTCTGAAGCCAGGTCCAAATTCTTTTTGTTTTGTTTTGTTTTCCATTGTGTTGGGAATTGGCATACAGGATGTGGACATGTGCCCGTAGAACAACTGTTCAATTTGAGCTTGCTTTAAGCAACCAGGGGTAGGCCTTAGAAAATCTCAGGGCCTGCTGTAGCTGAGCAAACCAAGCTGCCAGAGTAACTGTGAGAAGCTCCCATGGCAATGACTCCCACATCGCTCAATTAAGGAACTCAGAAAAATATTGTTACCAGCAGCTGGCCTCAAGGACTAGGTCTACGTGACCGTGACCGCTAATCACAAGGGGGGTTGTTTTCCTGACTGCTAATCACAAGGGGGGTTCTTTTCTTGCAGGTGGGGTTGTTGTCTTATAGTTGTTTGTCTGAGTGCTTTTGACCAATAATCTTGTGTGAAGCACTGTCCGCCCCTGTAAAGTTCACTATAAAAGTTAGGCTATTCGGGCAATAAAATGGAGCAGCATGATCTGACTCAACTGGTGTCTGTCGTGCTTTCGGCCGTGCTTCGCAACACCATTGCATTTTGAAGTTGGTCCAAAAATTCCATAGGGGTTTCTTTTGGACCTTGTTGGAACAGATTCTCAATTCCCAATTTAACCAGATTTTTGTATTTACATAACCGTTCATTATTTCCAGGGTGATTAGGGTCTCAGTGGGGGGTCAGTCAGGGGAATGCAATCGTTAACAGTTCCCTGAGCGGTCCCACTGGCAATCTGAGCTCACACATGAAATCAGGTTGTTTTAAGAGTTAGCTGCTTTTCTGTTTCCATGACAACTCTCTCAGACCAATCATGGTCCCTCTGCCCCAGAGGGCTCACACCTGTGATTTTGAGATCTTGGCCTCGGGTTGAGGCAGAACTATTAACATTCCTACATGCTCTTTCCCTGCTCATTCAACTTCAAACAGCTCTGTCAAATACTACATGCCACACCTTTAACACCTTCGACAACCCTTTTGACCCTTCCTTTATCTTTCTCCAGCCTGTGCTTTTCTCATGCCAACACCAAAGGCTCAGTCAGGGGCCAACTTAATTCCATTCCTTTTCCCTCTAAGATGCTGAAACAACATATCGGTATATTACATTTCATCCTATTTCCCTTCTCTCCTCAAAACCAACATTATTTGCAAGATAGTGTTATAGTCGATTACTCCATAAAGCAACCATTTAGTTTATATAGTGGCCACCATTGACTGCAATACTTAATTAAATTAAATATACAAGTGGCGGGCGATTCCGTTAGTCCCAGCCAGGCTGCAGCATACATGTACTTGCTCTCTTCCGGGTCCACAGGTATTCTACTATTAACAGGAATGTTCAAAGCCTGACATACCCAGTGCTCCGTGGACCCAAATGTTGAGGGATTTTTTGAAACAGCAAAAATCCCATGGCTTGCTGCAGCTGAGCAAACCAAGCTACCAGGGCAACTATGAGAAGTTCCCATGACAGTGTTCCCACATCGCCCAATTGAGGAATTTAGAAAAATATTGTTACCAGCATCTGGCTTCAAGGACAATATCTACGTGACTGCTAATCACAAGGGGGTTGTTTTCTTGTAGTTGTTTGTCTGAGTGCTTTTGACCAATAATCTTGTGTGAAATACTGTCCGCCCCTGTTAAGCTCGCTATAAAAGTTAGGCTATTCGGGCAATAAGATGGAGCATGATCTGACTCCGCTGGTGTTTGTCGTGCTTTCGGCCGTGCTTCACGCAACATATGGCGCCCGAACAGGCTGAGATCCGAATAAGCCGGGAGCCCGGAGCGGCACCGAGAGACCGGAGCAGCGCCGAGGGACCGGAGCGCCGCCAGGAGACCCGAGGCACACGGAGGGACTACCGCTGCACGGAGAGAGCCCTGAGAGATGCTGCAGAGCCACGGACGACTCTGAGAGACATGGAGAGACCTGGCAGAAGCCAGAACACCTGAGAGACATTGAGAAACTCCAAGCACCGACCCGGAGAAAGGACCTGCGGTGAGATGCGGGGAAAAGAAACCGCGGGGGGACGCGGGGAAGGAAACCGTGGGGGGACGCGGGGAAAAGATCCGCGGGGAGATGCAGGGAAGGAAGCCGCGGGGAAAGGAAACCGCGGGAAACGCGGGAGCCGCAGGAAACGCGGGAGCCGCGGAGGGATGTGGGAAATTGACGTAGTTGCAGTGTAACGCGGGACATCTGAGATCTAGTTGCTACAGGAGACCAGAGGTGTCAGTGGACAACGGCAGCCAACCCTCACCGTGTGGCGAGTTGGCACATAGCAGTGGGACGGACATCAGGACCCTGCAGCCTGTCTGACATAACCATGGAGGCAGCAGCGGCTGTGCTGCTTCTCTCTAGCATTCTTTTTATAAGAGGTTTATCTTGCAATGCAAAAAAGACTTCGTCCCCAAATCGGTGTTATAACTATGCTGTTACATAATTTGATAAATGTACAAATGTTCCTGGATAACATTCTGTGGGGTTGCCACGTTGTACGGATTACTAATGACGGCTTAGCTCTATTACTACCTTTATTGCAGGGCAGGAATGCAGAGCCGTGGATCACACTACCAAATGACCACCGGCAGGCTCTTTCACAAACAGCTTCTAAGGTTGCAGCTGGCACTGCCTGGAGCCGTATAGCAGACGTTACACTCTCTTTCCTAACTAGTAATCATGTGTCTCATCCATTTGTGGTGAATGGTCAGTGGCAAAAAGAAAAGGGGGAGAGTAAGGGGCGACAAAGACAGAAACGGTACCAGGAGGATGCCACTGACACTAACAGCACGGGTAATAGGAGTAGTATAAGTGACACAGGTGACAGTGCGGGGCGGCGGCGGGCACTGCTGCGCTGCGGGGCACTCTGTCTGCTGCTCGCCCTCGCCTGCCTGTGCACTGCTGCCGACGGTGCTAGAGCAAAATGTGAAGACTGCTCAGATGGCAGTGATGAGAGTGCTTGTGTGAAGAAGACGTGTGCTGAATCTGACTTTGTGTGCAACAGTGGTCAGTGTGTGCCAAACAGATGGCAGTGTGATGGGGATCTGGACTGTGAAAATGGGTCTGATGAGAGTGCTGAGCTGTGTAATATGAGAACATATGAGAACCAGCTATACTCTGCGCTGGTGAGGCCTCACCTCGAGTACTGTGTGCAGTTCTGGGCACCACAGTATAAAAAGGACATGAAACTGTTGGAGAGTGTCCAGAGGAGGGCTACGAAGATGGTGAAAGGCCTGGAGGGGAAGACGTACGAGGAACGGCTGAGGGCACTGGGCCTGTTCAGCCTGGAGAAGAGGAGGCTGAGGGGAGACCTCATCGCAGTCTACAACTTCCTCGTAAGGGGGTGTCGAGAGGCAGGAGACCTTTTCTCCATTAACATCAGTGACAGGACCCGCGGGAACGGGGTTAAGCTAAGGCAGGGGAAATTTAGGCTTGACATCAGGAGGAAGTTCTTCACAGAGAGGGTGGTTGCACACTGGAACAGGCTCCCCAGGGAAGTGGTCACTGCACCGAGCCTGACTGAATTTAAGAAGAGATTGGACTGTGCACTTAGTCACATGGTCTGAACTTTTGGGTAGACCTGTGCGGTGTCAAGAGTTGGACTTGATGATCCTTAAGGGTCCCTTCCAACTCAGGATATTCTATGATTCTATGATTCTATAAGAACATGCCAGGTAAATGAAATC
This sequence comes from Anas acuta, assembly GCF_963932015.1. NCBI lineage: Eukaryota > Metazoa > Chordata > Aves > Anseriformes > Anatidae > Anas > Anas acuta. The sequence continues at coordinate 19,472,964 of NC_089016.1, forward strand.
AGCTGTGGTCCTCAGTCAACCCAGTGTATCCCAGTGTCCTGGAAATGTGATGGTCAAAAAGACTGTGACAGAGATCCTGATTGCAAGGATGGAAGTGATAAAATTAACTGCCCTTCTTGGACCTGCAGGCCAGACCAGATATGAAGATGGGAACTGTGTCCATAGGAGTAGGCAGTGCAGAGGTGTGAGAGACCGTCTGGATGGCACTGATGAAGCAAACTGTAACAATGTTATTCAGTGCTCTGGACCTGGCAAATTCAAGTGCAGAAGTGGAGAATGCATAGATATCAATAAAGTGTGTAACCAGCAGAGAGACTGCAAGGACTGGGGTGATGAGCCCCTGAAGGAATGCAACAAAAATGAATGTGACTGTCCAGCTGGGTTTGACTTTGTAGACAAGAGAACCTGTGGAGATATTGATGAATGCCAAAACCCTGGTATCTTTAGTCAAATCTGTATCAACCTGAAAGGTGGCTACAAATGTGAATGTAGCCGTGGCTATCAGATGGATCCTGCTACAGGAACCTGGAAAAGGCCATACCGGTACAAAAATACAAATAACACCCGTGATTACAATGACACTGCTAAGCAGGGTTTAGGGGCTTATGGCATGGAGACAAGGGGTAACAACTGTAGTGTTTGGAACAACTGTACAGCTTTGGCCTTACCTCTTGATGTTTTTCTGATTTGTGGGGATAGGGCCTGGCAAGGTATCCCTGCAAATGCTATCAGATGTCCATGTTACTTAGATAAACTCATTATATTTGCTCCTAGCTTGTCACAGTTGCTTGAGATCACCAGACATAAATGGGCATTGCTCGCACCGGATTGCAATGCTAATGTTGAATTGCTTGGTGTTGCAGCTAGAGTGGCATTGGCAATTTTAGTGCCAGGAGTGGCATCTGAGGCCGCACGTAACAACTTAGAAAAATTGGTATGCTGGGCCGAGAAGCAAGCCTATGCCACGACAGAGATACTTGAGGAGATGTTACCAGATCAAAATAGTCTGCGACATCTGCTTTTACAGGATCAAGCTGATATTGACTACTTGCTTTTGGCTCAAAGGAATGGGTGTGAGGACTTTAAGGGAATGTACTGTTTAAACCTTTTTGATCATAATGAGTCAATTCACAAATCCATTACTTTCCTGAAAGAGCACATGGGAAAGATTCAATATGGTATCAATCCTTTCAATCAGTGGTTCACTGATTTGTTTGAAATGATGCATAGATGGTTACTGGGATTAGTCAAAGAGGGATTAAGGATTCTGTTTGCTGTGGTGTCAGTCATCATTGCATGTGGTATTGTGATAAATGTGGTTAAAGGCCTACTTGCAAAAATGTTATATTGGGCGTGGTTTGCTCAAAAAAGGAAAAAAAAAAGGGGGGAATTGTTGAGGGATTTTTTGAAACAGCAAAAATCCCATGGCTTGCTGTAGCTGAGCAAACCAAGCTACCAGGGCAACTATGAGAAGTTCCCATGACAGTGTTCCCACATCGCCCAATTGAGGAATTTAGAAAAATATTGTTGCCAGCAGCTGGCTTCAAGGACGGGATCTACGTGATTGCTAATCACAAGGGGGTTGTTTTCTTGCAGGTGGGGTTGTTTTCTTGCAGTTGTTTGTCTGAGTGCTTTTGACCAATAATCTTGTGTGAGACACTATCCGCCCCTGTTAAGTTTGCTATAAAAGTCAGGCTATTCGGGTAATAAAGGAGAGCATGATCTGACCATATTGGTGTCTGTCGTGTTTTTGGCCGATCTTCCTGCAACAGTTTTACTACCATGTTGTTAAATGCAGCTGGACAAAATGCAAGCCAGCCAACACCAAGGGTATGACCAGCACAGGGCTCTGTGAGAACACACTGCCACTACACACAGGTGCATGTATTCCTATCAGGTCAGCAAATTCTTCAAAAGATCTTTTTGCTCTGTGTTGAGACTTTCTAGGCAAAGGGAAACCTTACTTGCATCTTTCAAGTGCATTAGCAATATAAAAAATTAAGGTGCAAACAGCAGAAGACAAGGTCTGCTGCTTTATAAATGATCACAGCTATACTTGAAGCAGGTCAAGCCACAGAAGCGAGCAGCATTCTGTTGCTGAATGAGCTTGCAAATAGGATCAGTTTTCATTTAATATGGCTTTCCATGACAAGAACATGGAAACTGAAAGCCATTTACACATGAGACTGCCTAGCAGTGCTGTGGGTGGTGGTTTGATGCTATTCATGTCAACTGCCCCCAAAATGCTCAGTTCCAAACGTGAGACCCAAAGAAAGATGACTTTAGAGTTAACTCCAGGTAACCTGTCAGGAACATTTTCTAGAGACATACAGCACTACTTTCCATGTCTCACATGTTGACTCCCTGCTGAAACAGGGATAAATTTTATCCTTTTTAAAACAGATTGAGAAGATTTAAAAGCCAAATGACTCTCATTTACCAGCGCAAATCACAGTGAGAACCCCTACCACCCGAGAGTGAGAATTACCCTGGCAGTGTTTCTGTCCCCAGCAGCTTCAGGGCTGGACAGAGGTTCAGTCCCCATGGTCACTCAGCCCTCTGCCCAATGCTGCAGTGAGCCAGACTGGGATACGAAGCCTGTTACCCACCAGCTTTTTTCTCCCTCCTCCTTTTGCCTCAGGCATCTTCAAGCCACAAGCAATACAATTTTACCTCCATGTTCCTTTCACTGGATTTCCTAAGATTTCTCTCCCTAGCTCCTTCTTATCCAACACCACCACAGTCCGTTAGTAACTTTGCCAGGAAATCCTGGCAAAACTAAGAGCTTCTAACCCCCAACCTGAAGCAGCAGCCCTGTCTGGCAGCGAGAGCCTGGAGCAGACCCCATCTCTTTCTGTGCAACACACACTTCTCTAGAGGAAGAATCTTGGATTTTACACTTACCTGCTTTACAAAGACCCATTTTCTTGTTTTATTATATGGGGAAGGTTTTTTTTTTGGTAAGTCTAAATCTGTAAATAGGTTTTATGGTCACTTACATATATTGTTTATAGCACATTATCTCTTTTCCATTTTAATCCTGAAGAAAATTGACCAATACTTTGTGGTACATTGAAACCACATATTTTTCAAGCTGGCATACACAGTCGCCACTTCCTTGGTTGGCCATATATGTTCTTTTCTTTTATTTGAATTTTATTTCATGTAGTTCAACTGCAGTGTTTATTTACATGGCAATGACAGAGCATTAATTTTACTGTAGAAGAACAAAAGGATAATGAATGGCAAAACTCCAAGATGCCATTTCACCAATACCACACATCAAATATTTTGATCTACACAAATTATTTGAAAACTACCTCACTCCCAAACCCAAGTAATGACTGAACTTATACTGAAGGATGAGGTTATCACCTTTCATTAATATCTACACTACCTCAGGCTCTTCTTTATTTATGAAGCTTTCAATATTTGGGCTAAAGATGGAGTAATTTCCAGAGACCTGCCTTGCACTGTCTTGCTTCCCTGAACTTACCCTATCTGATGCTACAGAAAGTAGGAAAACATGTTCTTTAAATAACAGGAAAACACCGTCTGTGTTCCCACCTCTTCTTTTGATTCAGGGAGGTGCAACATTTCTGGAGAACAAGTCTTACGAGGAGTGGCTGAGAGAACTGGGATTGTTCAGCCTGGAGAAGAGGAGGCTCAGAGGCAACCTTATTGCTCTCTACAGGTACCTTAAAGGAGGCTGTAGCGAGGTGGGGGTTGGTCTGTTCTCCCACGTGCCTGGTGACAGGATGAGGGGGAATGGGCTAAAGTTGCGCCAGGGGTGTTTTAGGTTGGATATTAGGAAGAACTTCTTTACTGAAAGGGTTGTTAGGCATTGGAATGGACTGCCCAGGGAAGTGGTGGAGTCACCATCCCTGGAGGTCTTTAAAAGACGTTTAGATGTAGAGCTTAGGGATATGGTTTAGTGGGGACTGTTAGCGTTAGGTCAGAGGTTGGACTCGATGATCTTGAGGTCTCTTCCAACCTAGAAATTCTGTGATTCTGTGATTCTGAACATTCCTTTGCTTGTAGCAGCAGTTTTTGTTGAATTGTTTATCTCAGGGTACTGGCCATATTGGTTTTTGTCCCTGGAGTTTTTATGAAGGAACTTGGAGGTCTAACAGAATGAAGAGTTTCTGAACTCTTCAATAAACTATGGTAAACCATCATGAGGGTATTTTGTCTGAGTGTTGGTGAGACATTTCAGTCATGCAGGAGTTAACAGAAGTTAGCAAAAGGCAGAACAGGCTGACAATTAGTCTGGGAAGGCTTTAAATATCTATCCTGGTTTGCTGTGAATCATATAGTGCTTCATCTATTTCTCAAAAGAAAACAAAGACAAAAAGTGAGAGTTTAAAAAGCAGATTAAAAACACATGCGTGCGCGCAAAACAAACAAACAAACAAACAAAAAACTCCAAAAACCTGACAGTATCAACATCAGTAAAACAGTGAACGGAGATGCTGTCAGACCTCCTTTAGACTTTTGGAAGAAGCAAAAGGTGGCCGCAAAGAAGCTTTTTTCCTTCATTTTACATTCAACACAACTCAGGAGAATGTTGGGGCAGACAGCAGCAAAGCTGTGACAGCCAGGCATGGAGAAGCCTGCATGACAGTACTGATCTCTGTGTTGTGCTGTGCTATAGACTGGCAGTGGAGATGCCCCGATCATTCCAGCTCCATAACACTACGTTCAATAAATGAATGTAGTTCATCTTACTGTGTCTTCTAGGTTGTCCCAATCTATGTGGGATTTTTTTCTAAAAGCACATTTTCCCCTGTTGCTGCCAGTGTAATTCAAAAGGCTTTAACTGATAGGTCTTTTACCATTTCCCTGTGTATGCAGTTCAGTGTTCTGGTAGCTTTATGAAAACCCTTCTAATTGACTATTTTGTTTTCTTTTATTTAACACATGGCCAGCACATTCCATACCTCCCAGGCAACACCCTGTCGTGGTTCCGCTCGAGTGGGCAGCCGAGCTCCACCACAGCCGCTCTCTCACTCCCCCTCCTCAAAGAGGAATGGGGAGAAAATACGATGAAAAGGGCTCAAAGGTTGAGATAAGGACAAGAAGATCACGCTGTAATTATTGTAACGGGCAAAACAGACTCGGCATAGGGAGATAGTAAGATTTATTGCCTATTACTAACAAGCTAGAGAAGTGAGAAACAAAGGAAAGAAAACAAAAGCACCTTCCCCCCCCATCCACCCTCTTCCACCTCCTCCCCCCGAGCGGTGCAGGGGAACGGGGGAATGGGGGTTATGGTCAGTCTACAGCGCTTCTTCTCTGCCGCTCCTTCTCGGTCACTCTCGTCCCCTGTGCTGTGGGGTCCCACCCACGGGATACAGTCCTTGATGAATTGATGCGGTGTGGGCTTCCCACAGGCAGCAGCTCTTCCAGAGCTGCTCCAGATATGGGTCCGTACCACGGGGTCCATCCCTCAGGAGCAAACTGCTCCAACCTGGCTCCCCCACGGGCAGCAGCTCCTGCCAGGTCACCTGCTCCTGCGTGAGCTCCTCTCCATGGGCTACAGGTCCGGCCCAGAATCTGCTCAGGCAAGGGTCTTCCACAGGTGGCAGCCTCCATCGGTGCAGGGCCACCTGCTCCACCATGGTCTCCTCCACGGGCTGCAGCGTGGAACCCTGCTCCTCCATGGTACTCCATGGGCTGCAGGGGGACAGCCTGCTTCACCATGGTCCTCACCACAGGCCGCAGGGGACTTCTGCTCCGGCGCCGGGAGCACCTCTCCCCCTCCTTCTGCACTGACCTTGGTGCCTGCAAGGCTTTTCCTCACTCCTCTCACTCTCCCAGCTGCTGTGTGGCACAGCGTTTTTTTCCCTGTCTTACATATGCTCTCACAGAGGCGCAAAACAACATCGCTTATTGGCTCAGCTCTGGAAAACAATGGGGCCCTTACCAAACATGGGGCAGCTTCTAGATCCTTCTCACAGAAACCACCCCTATGGCCCCCTGCTACCAAAACCTTGCCACATAAACCCACTACACACCCCATTCATCAGACATGGGGCAAGAGCCCTCTTAAACAACCCATTTCAAGATGAAAAATCCAAACTGTTATTTCCACTCCTTAAACACGCTCCTTAAACTCCAAATCAATTCTCCAGCATCAGCTAGAACCACAAAAACATGTCCATAAATTACCCTGCCTTCAAAAGCCTCCAAGAAGCTGGTTAAGAACACTGACATCCCTGTACCGCCAGAAGTTCCCAACAGGTTTCCTGATATCCAGCCATTCCTTCCTGCAGAGAGGGAGTGTGGCACAGGAAGTGGTGTAATGGCTCTGTGCTAGAAGACCCCCTCCCTTCCAACAGGCTTTAACAGATTTTTATTAGATCTGGGATCAAAGTTCACTGGGAGGCAGAGATACCCCCCATTTTCTACTCCTGATGACGCACTGTTTTCAGTGTTATCAAATCCAGATACACCAAAACAGACATCCAGCTTCAGATTTTCTCTACAAAAGACCTGCTTAGGAAGCCTGAAAAGCTACAGCAGATGTTCCATCAACCTCAGTAGAACTAAGCCAAAAATCCTGGCAAGATAACTGAGAACATACTGCTCCCGCTTTTAACAGTCCAACAACAACCCATGAATAACACCAAAACCACAGATAAATGTCTTACTGAAGACAGGGAATGATGCATTTCCTTTCAACGCCTGGAATTCCTGTTCTAGCCTCCTCTGTAAGTCAATTTGTTCAAATTTGTTCAAACCTTCTGGAGTTCCTCTAACAAAGAGAAAAGTGCTTTTACTAATCTGTATAAATAATTCTTGAGTTAACAGTCGTAAAGCAATTCATTACTATAAGACAAAATATTTTAGCAGTCATTAAAAAAGCGTTGCATAGACCTACAAGAACAAAAGACCTCCAGAACAAAAATGCCCCCTATTACACTTATATTTTATTAAAACAAAGACTAGTTTTATAACATAAGAGGCCCTTATTTATTTTACCTTTCCCCATGTTTTCTACATCCTTCTTCAGTGAATGATGTGAATTGGTTTCTTGTGTGTGTTCACCTTAAAAAAAAAGAAAAAAAAAGTTACTGATTTACCGATACTGCTTTCCACCAGTATTGTCTTTATTATGCAACTGCTTCAGAGAATATGGAATGAAAAAGGAAAAAAAGATACAAAGAAAGAATAAGATTAGGGTTTCCTTACAGCATCCAAGTGTCATTCACAAACAGGACAAGCCCTGCCTGAGACCAAAGACGTTTTTCCTCATACGGGCTCTGAAACCCCAACTGGGTACCACCTGCACTCCTCTGAAGCTCTGGCTCCTCTCAGGGTCTCAGGCATGCTACTGCACACTGCTCTCTTGGATCCAAAAACACTCTGCCAAATTTTACTTCTTGGACACATTTTGTGAGTACAGCACATTTTCACGTGCCTTGTAGAAGCAACTGCAGGACTTGCATTTGCTTCTAGTTCAGTAAAGTGTTTACCCAATCACTGCTTCCTGCAGGTGAGACTTGAGGTCTCCATGATACCAAGGAGAGTTCCTCTTCCACGTATGCTGCCAAACTGGTCCACGCTTTCATTCCAACCCCTCCTGAAGATGCTCTTATCGGAGAATGACTAGAAGTGAGCTGAGAAAGGGGCAGAGCTTTGTCTACAATCTCATCTCCTCTCTTCACAACAGGAAATCCATGCTTTCTAGATGGGTAGGATCCTGTTCCAGAATCCACACGCAAAATCCTTTTCCATAAGCCTCTTCGCCTTCCTTGTCTCTTTAACTTTATAATCTTCTATAGCTCCATGCCAAGGAGCATGTTGTTAATTAAAAAAAAAAAAAAAGGCGATCGGCTCTGGGGCAGACGTGTTCTGCAGCGGAGTGGGGAATCGGACAGGCAGGGCTTTTTTTTTCCGGCATCGAGCCCACTTGAGGAAGCCGCCAGGAACCCGGCAGACCTCGCGAGGGAGGCTGACGAGGCGTAGGCGGAGCCAGCAGCGCCCCCTCCACGGCCGTTCAAAAGGTGCCCCTAGGGAGCGCGGGCGATCAGGGACTGGCGCGGCAGTTCATGTGGCAGCAGAGCAGAGCAGAGCGTTCCCCCCGCCCATACAAACAACTCCTCTAACGGCGGTCTATTGCTACCTAGGCTGCAATGGTCTCCACCAGGCACAGTGCTCTCTCTAGGAAGTCTGTACGCATCCAGACTGACTGCCAGCTCAAAAATGCAGCAGTTCAGGTCTCTGGATGCAGGGAGTGTCTGAGCCTTTTGCTACCATCTATGGGAGGCAGAGAGACTGTATGCGTGAGGTGCGAGCAAGTGGATGACCTGGTCCGCACGGTGGCAGAACTCACGGAGGAGGTGGAGAGGTTGAGGGTTATCAGGGAGTGTGAGCAGGAGATAGACTTGTGGAGCAACTCCCTGCAGGGCCTCAAGGAGAGGTACCGGGGTGAGACACTGTACTGGGTCTGGCTGGAATGTTAACTTTCCCGGCAGCAGCCCATACAGTGTCATACTCTGTACTTGTAGCTGGAACAGCAGTGTTATCACACCAGTGTTGTGTCTACTGCTGAGCAGCAGTGGCACAGTATTGGGCCTTTCTCTAACCCTCCTAGGGGGTGGGCAAAAAGTGAGAAGAGAAACATCACTAGGGCAGCTGACCTAAACCAATCAAAGGGATATTCCATACCATGTGATGTCACACAGCAATAAAAGGTGGAAACAGGAAGAAGAGGGGAGGGGTGGGCTCTCGCTGAGAAGATGTCGGTCCTCTTCTCGAACACTGGCTGCGTGCGTTGAGGCCTTGCTTCAAGGACGTGGTCAATCATCGCTCATTTGTGGGATGTAGAGAGTAATTTCTTTCCTCTGCACTTCCATATAGCTTTCATTTATTTTGTTTGTTTGTTTTCCTCCCTTCTTTTTATTTTTCCTTTTCCCCTTTCCCTTTTTATTTCCCCTTAGTTAAATTGTTTAGTTCATGGTAGTCTTTATTTAATTATTATAATTATTTCCCTTTAATTAAATTATCCTTATCTCAACCTGTGAGTTGTTCTTTGCTTTACTTCTCCCCCTCCTCATCTAAAAGAGGGGGAGTGAGAGAGCGGTTGTGGGGTTTAGCTGCCCAGCACGGTAAAACCACCACAGACACCCCAAATGGGGGTGGACCCCCTGCCCTGTTGCTGTCGGGCAGAGAGAGGGGACCTAGGAGTTGAGGAATGGAGACAGGTCCCTGGTCGACATCGAAGGTGAAGTCCCCCCCTGCTGGACCCACCTTCCCAGGTGCCCTTACACAACAGGTTTGAGGCCCTGGAGCTTGAGAGACTGGTAGGTGAGGAAGAGGTAGAAAGTGTTCCCAGGAGGATGCCTAGGGCGAGGAAGTCAACTCCCCGCCTCAGGACTGCTTCCACCAAGAAAGAAAGAAGGGTGATTGTTGTAGGTGACTCCCTTCTCAGGGGAAAAGAGGGCCCTATTTGTCAGCCTGACCCTACCCGTAGGGAAGTCTGCTGCCTCCCTGGGGTCAGTGTCAGGGACATTGCCAGAAAGCTTCCCAACCTGGTTCGCCCCTCTGACTATTATCCTCTTTTAATAATCCAGGCTGGCAGTGATGACATTGAAGAGAGAAGCCTGAAGGCTATCAAACAGGACTTTAGGGGGCTGGGACGATTAGTGGAGGGAGCGGGAGTACAGGTGGTGTTTTTGTCTATCCCTACGGTGGCAGGGAGGGGTACGGAGAGGACACAGAAAGCCCACCTGATAAACATGTGGCTCAGAGGCTGGTGCCAACACAGAAATTCTGTTTTTTTTTGACCATGGGGCGCTTTACTTGGCACCTGGCCTGATGGCTGCAGACAGGTCCCTATCTCTAAGGGGAAAATGGATACTTGGCCAGGAGCTGGCAGGGCTCATTGAGAGGGCTTTTAACTAGGTAGGAAGGGGGACAGGGCTGAAACGAGGCTTGTTAGAACTGTGCCAGGGGGAACAATGTCAAGGCTGGGAAAGAAGGCAATGGCCCAACTGAAGTGCATCTACACTAATGCACACAGCATGGGTAACAAACAGGAGGAGCTGGAAGCCATTGTGCAGCGGGCAGGCTACGACTTGGTTGCCATCACGGAAACGTGTTGGGACCACTCTCATGACTGGAGTGCTGCAAAGTCTGGCTATAGGCTCTTCAGAAGGGACAGGCAGCACAGAAGGGGTGGTGGTGTGGCTCTCTACATTAGAGAGTGTTTTGATGTTGTGGAACTTGAGGCTGGGAATGATAAGGTTGAATCCCTATGGATTAGGATCAGCAGGAAGGCCAACAAGGGAAGCACCCTGGTGGGGGTCTGTTATAGACTGCAAAACCAGGATGAGGAGACTGATGAGTTGTATAGGCAGCTGGCAGAAGTTGCGAAATCCTCAGCGCTTGTTCTCATGGGGGACTTCAACTTCCCTGACATATCCTGGAAGCACAACACAGCCCAGAGAAAGCAGTCTAGGAGGTTTCTGGAGAGCGTGGAAGATAGCTTCCTGACGCAGCTGGTTAGTGAGCCTACCAGGGGAAGTGCCCCGCTAGACCTTCTGTTCACAAACAGAGAAGGACTGGTGGGAGATGTGGTGGTTGGAAACTGTCTTGGGCAGAGTGACTGTGAAATGGTAGAGTTCTCCATTCTTGGAGAATCCAGGAAGGGGACCAGTAAAACCGCTGCATTGGACTTCCGGAGGGCTGTCTTTGAGCTGCTGAGGACACTGGTTGGTAGAGTCCCTTGGGAGGCGGTTCTGAAGGGCAGAGGGGTCCAGGAAGGCTGGGCACTCTTCAAGAAGGAAATCTTAATGACGCAGGAGCGGTCTGTCCCCACATGCCCAAAGACAAGCCAGCGTGAAAGAAGACCGGCCTGGCTGAACAGAGAATTGTGGCTTGAGCTTAGGAGAAAAAAGAGGGTTTATAATCTTTGGAAAAGAGGGCGGGCCACTAGGGAGGACTGTAAGGATGTTGCGAGGCTGTGCAGGGACAAAATTAGAAAGGCCAAAACTCATCTGGAGCTCAATCTGGCTACTGCCGTTAAAGACAACAAAAAATCTTTTTACAAATACATCAACGCAAAACGGAGGACTAAGGAGAATCTCCATCCTTTCCTGGATGCGGGGTTAAACTTAGTTACAAAAGATGAGGAAAAGGCTGAGTTGCTTAACGCCTTCTTTGCCTCAGTCTTTAGCGGCAATACCGGTTGTTCTCTGGATACCCAGTACCCTGAACTGGCGGAAGGGGACGGGGAGCAGAATGTGGCCCTCACTATCCATGAGGAAATGGTTGGCAACCTGCTACAGCACTTGGATGTATGCAAGTCAATGGGGCCAGATGGGATAACCCGAGGATACTGTGAGAACTGGTGGAGGAGCTGGCCAAGCTGCTTTCCATCATTTATCAGCAGTCCTGGCTACCGGGGGAGGTCCCAGTTGACTGGTGGCTAGCAAATGTGATGCTCATCTACAAGAAGGGCCGGAGGGTAGACCCAGGGAACTATAGGCCTGTCAGTTTGACCTCAGTGCCAGGGAAGCTCATGGAGCAGATTCTCTTGAGAGTCATCACACAGCACTTGCAGGGCAAGCAGGTGATCAGGCCCAGTCAGCATGGGTTTATGAAAGGCAGGTCCTGCTTGACGCACCTGATCTCCTTCTATGACAAAGTGACGCGCTGGGTGGATGAGGGAAAGGCTGTGGATGTGGCCTACCTTGACTTCAGCAAGGCTTTTGACACCATTTCCCACAGCATTCTCCTCAAGAAACTGGCTGCTCTTGGCTTGGACTGGCATACGCTTCGTTGGGTTAAAAACTGGCTGGATAGCCAGGCCCAAAGAGTTGTGGTGAATGGAGTCAAATCCAGTTGGAGGCCAGTCACTAGTGGCGTTCCCCAGGGCTCGGTGCTGGGGCCGGTCCTCTTTAATATCTTTATTGATGATCTGGATGAGGGGATCAAGTTCACCCTCAGTAAGTTTGCAGATGACACCAAGCTAGGTGCGTGTGTCGATCTGCTCGAGGGTAGGAAGGCTCTGCAGGAGGATCTGGACAGGCTGCACCGATGGACTGAGGTCAACTGTATGAAGTTCAACAAGGCCAAGTGCCGGGTCCTGCACCTGGGGCGCAATAACCCCAAGCAGAGCTACAGGCTGGGAGATGAGTGGTTGGAAAGCTGCCAGGCAGAGAAGGACCTGGGAGTGTTGGTTGATAGTCTGAATATGAGCCAGCAGTGTGCTCAGGTGGCCAAGAAGGCCAAGAGCATCCTGGCTTGTATAAGAAGCAGTGTGGCCAGCAGGGCTAGGGAGGTGATCGTCCCCCTGTACTCGGCTCTGGTGAGGCCGCACCTCGAGTACTGTGTTCAGTTTTGGGCCCCTCACTACAAGAAGGACATCGAGGTGTTCGAGTGAGTCCAGAGAAGGGCGATGAAGCTGGTGAGGGGTCTGGAGAACAAGTCCTATGAGGAGCGGCTGAGGGAGCTGTGATTGTTCAGCCTGGAGAAGAGGAGGCTCAGGGGCGACCTTATTGTGCTCTCTAGAGATACCTTAAAGGAGGTTGTACTGAGGTGGGGGTTGGTCTGTTCTCCCATGTGCCTGGTGACAGAATGAGGGGTAACGGACTAAAGTTGCGCCAGGGGTGTTTTAGGTTGGATATTAGGAAGAACTTTACTGAGAGGGTTGTTAGGCATTGGAATGGACTGCCCAGGGAAGTGGTGGAGTCACCATCCCTGGAGGTCTTTAAAAGACGTTTAGATGTAGAGCTTAGGGGTATGGTTTAGTGGAGGACTTGTTAGTGTTAGGTCAGAGGTTGGACTTGATGATCTTGAGGTCTCTTCCAACCTAGACAATTATGTGATTCTGTAAATACAATTATAACAACCAGCTGAGAAAAAATTAACACCAGCTGGATTTGCACCTAAAGGATACACATGTGAGGTCAACGAAGTCAGAGACTTCTGTCTTTGGTTGCTTACATCACTTTTAGTGATACAGTAGTTAAAAAATGTTCTAAATAACATATTTTCACTATTTCTAGATATATACATACTGCTTCTTTCAGCCTTTTACACTGCAAATAAAACCCAAGAAAACAAACAAACAAACAACAACAAAAATCTTCACAAAGTGTTATATTCACCTGGATGACAGTTTGACTTAAATACAAACCTTTTGACAGAAGGTTTTATTTTAATTGTCTTGGGTGATTTTCTCCTCTACTTTCTATCAATAGGGTTTTGAAAAAAAAAAGCCTGGAAAACACATTTTTAAAAGACAAAATACCACTCTCACTGAAATAACTGGGAGATTTTCTATTACTTACAGTTGAAATATAATAGGACTCTCAGTAATTAAGAAAATCTTTGGTAAGTAGTCAATTATCGAACTAATTGGACTAATTCTCACTTTTGTCCAGACAGTAAATGCACATCATTAAATACTGTTGAATAACCACAAGAAGGACACACATGTAAAGCTACTCGTGTATTTACATATTTGGAAGAAAGAGTCAAAAAAAAAAAATCTTGGTTTGGGGGGAAAATAAAAAGCTATAGCACTGAAGAAGTCACTGTACAACAGGTAAGATAGTATGAGTTTTTTAAGTAGCTGCTGTCACAATGCATTTGATAGTACATTGTTACGATATGCAAATTTGAAAATTGAATTGGAATGTCTTGTTTCATATGCAATCAGAAATCTTTTCACAAAACATTTATTTCTGTTTTTAAAAATCGATGTATTCTTATATCCAGTAAATCTTGAGGTCATAATATATGCAACATATCCAATAGCTATGCATTTCAGCATCTGCTCTCTTTTCTTATGTCCTTATTAAAAAAAAGAAACAATTAATTCAGGCATACACATTTACACAATTGATACCCGGTGCCAGCAATTCAATTTAAAAAATCTGTTTACATAACACAATTATAAAAAAAAAAAAAAAAAAGTATTATATTTGATATAAACAAAGTATTTTCTACAGGTAAGCTGTCTCACCACATTAAAAGAAATAAGCTTAAAAAAAAGAAAAAATATATCACTTTTTGGGCAGTGGTTTGAAGCGTTCCCATAATGCAAAATGGCCTTTTTTATCTTAGTTAACATAATCCAGTTTTAAACAGGATTGCTAGGAAAAGAAGTATTTTCATAGATAAATACAGAATGAGGGTATACAATCAAAAATGAAAAAATTAAGTTTAGGAAGGGTATTTATTAAATTATAAATATTAGTGTATTTTTCCAAACAATTTAATTTTAGCCATTTTTTTCTGAATGTTTTATGCGCAATTTTGAGGGAGAACAGACTCAGACAGAAAGTAACAGGATTCTTCATGGGTGGGAAGAGAAAGGGGAAGAGACGAGATCCTAGTACAGAGCATGGCAGCCACACAGACGGCTCTTTCCCAGCTGCTTGGATGAGCTTTCAGGGCCATATGGTTTGAGGCTGCGACTCACTGGGACTTAAAGAACTACATTAAAATGAAAATAGGTGTGTGTAGTATGATGAAAAACTTCTCCAGCATTTATAGCCTCCTTACTAAACTACTGAAAGGGATTATTAGAAAATCTACAATCCTTGCCTCTCAAATAAGTAAAGAATAGGAAGGATAAAGTGAACGTATTTAAAGACAAAACCCAGCACATCAGTTTTAAAGAATCAACCGCATTTTTAAACAGCTTTCTGATGTTCAAACAAGGCCTTGACATTATTATTGTTAATGGTAATAATGATAACAATCAGATGAGTTTCACCTTTCCAGTCCCCCTCAAAATGATAATCAGGAAACTGCTCTTCTCAGTTTTTCCATACTTCCCAGAGGTCTTATCATGTGTTGTGTACTGTTATACCTTAATTGAAAGGGAGGAGGTATTGAATATTTAACCAGCTTCCTTTCTCTTAAATGTTAATTAAAAGCTAAATAGGTGTTTAAAAACAAAGAAACAGTAAGCCCAAAGAATTTTAATCAGTCTAAGAAAAAATCACTTCCCCTCATAATAGCTCCACCATAACTCTCTTGGGTCTTGTCTGCTAAACACAAACTTGGGCCTGCTCAGCAGCACATAAAACAAAAGCACTGAAAGCTGCACAACCCCCCTCTGTGGACATTTAGGGTTTGTTTCTGAGAGTTTCAGCTTTGTTTTAGTCAGAAAAATTGACCTGTACCTCAACAGCCTGCTGGCTAGGGGCAGGAGGGGACAAAATATCCATGGCCACTCTGCACTGCCTCTGCTAAAGCTTTCAGTATCTCTGTTCATGCCAATTAGCTCGGGTTCTTTCCACTTAGTGCAGACATTTTTAATCTGGAATAAAAGTGGGTTATATTTTGGGGTTACACAAATGGCATTCTTATTCTTGAACATGAACATCCACCCACGGAGGAAAGGAGAAGTGGTGTCTGTGGGTAGGCACGCCTCAAATGACTTTTTTCAGTTCTCTGAAAACAAGAGGTCCCTGTTTGTACATCAGCACAACCTCAGCTCTTGGATGCTACCATTTCATTAGCTCTGCACACACTGGAGTAATTAAGATTTGAATAAAAAAATAAATAAAAAATGCTCTGTCTGTGACTGGGCATCAGCCTTGTTATTCCTGGATGGCACTATGTACTGCAGAGCATACGTGGCCTGCAGCTCAATCCTACAAGGTGAGCTTCATGGTGAGAAAGCCTGCAGCATTGATGGTCTACCAGGACCGCCATAACTTACATGTGATTTTTTTTTTTTTTTGCTGGAGAAAGTACTGTGTGCAGGCACAAAAACCGCGGTGCTAACGATATTGGTATCTTCTGGGTACAAATATATATTTATTTAAAAAATATAGGCATATGTGAACCAGCAGACTTTGAGAGCTCTAAAGGCTCCATCTGTATTTACAATTAATGACTTGCTTTAGGACACGCACAGTTCTTGTGTTTGTCCTGAAGAAATCCTACCAAAACACACTCTTATTGAAAATATTCATGCAACTTGAATATTCATGCCACATTTGGGGGATGAATAATCAATAGGCTAATCAGACCTTTGGAAAATATGCCTATTTTAGGAAACATAATAAGCATATTTTAATTGCCTTTCTGTACTGGGGCTGATATACATGCCTTGCAAAATCTGGAGATTCAAATGTTAATTTGCTCTGAAAGTGGTTTAACTTTAAAACAAACTAGTACTATTTTTGCAGATATAAAGCCTAGCTTATAACCTCCATTTAAAGTTCAAAACATGGACATCCGATTTTAAAATACCTGAAAAATATCTCTAACAGCTGAAGGAAAAAACAGGTTGGGGATTTCACACTAAACATTCAAAAACTGTGACTGACAAAAAATATTAAATGTTTTAGACAACAAATCAATTGGCTTTTGGTCTGAGCCGTGGGCATACATCTGGGAAGTATTTCATAACTTTATTCTAGAAGCACAGAACACCATAGGGCTAGCACATTTCTAATTTTTGGTTTGTTTTAAATGGAAGGTGAGATTCTCACCAGCATCTAGAAGACGGGACTTACCCCCCCCCCCAAAAAAAAAAAAACAAAAAAAACAAACCACTGAATATTGTGAAACTTGCAAAAATAAAGAAATTTAACAATATTCTCCCCTTTTAATAATTCAAAGAGAGCTCCTAAACTCCTTAGTAATAACAGAAGAGAAAAGAGACAGGAATAGTAAATAAGGACCCAATCCTACCGCCTGTCTGCAGTTTTGTCTGCCGTGCGCATCCACGTACTCACATGCAACCTTATCTATTAATTTGCAGTACTGGGTCTCAAATTTAAATTTCACCCCCACTTCAACTTTTAACTTCTTTGCTTTTTGGAAAACCCCTTCCATAATGGATTCCACTGGATCCAGTGCTTTACCACTTATCCCCATAAAGACTATACAACTGTCCAGCTTGCCATACCTAAGACATACCATGCATTCCAATCCTCTACAAACTACTATAAATCTACAGTAATTGCACTAATATTTTCAGAGTTATTCTGGATATGTATTTATGAATAAATGAAAGAAGAATCTGGCTCACTGTTCCTTGTCTGAAGTTTCCCTGGAATGTTTGCCAAGCCATTTTTTTTAGAAATCAAAAGAAACAAAACCAGGGAAATCATAACAACATTTGAGAAGCTGGCTTCTAGCTGTTATCATCACTTACTTTTAGAACTCACATTTCTTATTAAAACAGATGCAAATTTAGATTGGTTTGGAAACAGCTTACTGAACTCAACTTCTCTTTAAAAAATATGCAGTATTTGCAACACAGCTTTACAATGCCATTGTGTGCCTGACATGCACAGCTTCTCTACCCTTCAACTGCAGGTGCCGAAGGAGGGATGGGATGGCAAACTGCAGCTTTCCAAAAAAACAAACAAAAAAAAAAAAAACAAAAAACAAAAAAACACCCAAAATTGGACTAGTTACATAAGTTGGTCATTGATATCTTTCAAAACTGCCATGGGAATATGAATAATTTTGAGCTCTTTTGGAACACTGCCTGACCAAAAAGAAGAGGGGGATTTTTGGATTTTCACCGACAGTTTACTGGCTGTGCAGTACGAACAGCTGCAGGATCATCAAGCCCTTATCTGTTTCAGCCTTGCAAATAGTTCTGCCTCGTATACCTTTCCAAGTTCACTGGCACATTGAGAATACTAAGCGAACATATGCAAATATTGTCTCTGGCACAGAAAATATGGCATTTGTTTTAGGACTCTTTTTGCTAAGTCTACTTAAGAAATACAAGTTGATCTCAAATCAAGAGGAATTTTTCCAGAATCATTTAATCTTTCTTAATCATATTAGGAACACACAGCTTTAAATAACTCATAAATGTATTGACTGTATTAAACAAATTGGAGAGCCAGGATATTCTGCAGAATGTTTTGACAATCAAGCACAAAAGCACTGTGAATATAACCCACTAATTCTGGGCAAGATTAAGGCGGCCTAATCCTATATGAATATACCGATACAAATCTTTCTGAAGATAATGGGACTGCTCTTGCCTAGAGAGCACACAGAAAGCATTTTCAGAAATGAGCCCCTAAACATTTTGCACTTCTTTACAGTCAATTTATCTCAGATCCAGTCCAGAGACCTTCAGACACCTAGGTGCTGCTCTCGGTTTACTCCGTATCTTTAAGACTCTCCCCAGATTCAAAACACACAGGGTAGGTAACATCTTTGAAAACTAAAATTTACATTTAAAATTACCAAGTAGATAAACATATAGCTGCCTCAGACACAGATTAACAATGAATACAAACATTTGGGTATAATATATAGAGAGGCGCTATAAAGTCTAAGTAAAAAAAGCAAAATATTGCCATAATTTACTTTTTAAAATGAGCATGGATAGAATCACTTTTGAAAAGACAAGAAAGCATTTTTTATTTTTTATTTTTTCAAAATATATTGGCCACAGCACAGGACACTTCCTATGCACAATGTACTGTATTCCTAAAAATTCTCAGGTTCTTAAGGTTTAGTTCTGCTAGTATCACTGTTGTGCTATCAGCAGTAACTGTTTCAAAATACAGAAGGTAATTAGGTACTATCCACTGGTCCACAACCTTGATCCAACTCAATCACAAAATTGACAAAATCTGAAATACTAATAGGTTTCTTCCTGATATGCTATACCTAAAGTAGGTTTTATCAAGTATTCCTAAAAAAATGCCCTTTAAAATGGGACAGATTTACAAATGTTTGTGATCTTTCAATTGTTCTCTGCTATTATATAAGATTTCTATAAGATCTCATTTCTTCATTTTCATTCCTTGTACAACTCTCTCTCCCCCCACTTGCTGTCTCATTTGACAGGCAAATTTGCAGACATTGCCTGAGGATAACAACCTCGTTTGACAGTCAATTAACCATGAATAGTCAAAGCCAAGGCAGTTTGCATTACATAAATGGAAAATTAGATTCCTTTTTCCCAAGAAACAAAACCCTCTCCTTAAGACACTGCAATAGACAACTTAGTATCAAAACTTCTAATCATGTCTTTCCCAAACCCCTTGGAGACATTTAGCAATCAGTAAAAGGTGGTTTCATTTAATTTGTATAATGTAATTTTTGTAAACGTATTATACATTTTGTGTAGAGATCATTATCATGGAGATAATATAAATGTTGGCATAGATGTCATAAAACACCTTTAATGTCTTTCTGACAGATATTAAAAGCAATAAGCTGTGATCCTTTATAATGGAAGGTTTCAAAGAGAACATTTCAATTATTGTCAGGTTATGCTTTTCCAGCCTGTTTCATTGTGTAACCTGATACATTTCTGAAATTTCTGCTGAAATATGTCCAGCAATTAATAATCTTATTCCTATTAATGTCTCTGCTTTTCACCTATTTGTATTTTTCTCAGTTATATCTGCTTGCAATTTATTATTAAAAATATTTTTACCCTTGTACTAAATATTCAGACATTTGATTATGAATTTGTCTCTTTATCCTCTACCATCTTCTGAGCCTACCTGCTATATCTCTCTAGAAGTCTCCTCCTGAAGGCTCTGAATCTGTGATGAAAAAATTATGCTCCTTGTTCTTATCTGAAATCCAAACAAAAGGCAGTGCTTAAAATACTTTTGCCAGCAAGAAACGGCAAACCAGAATGAGTATCAGAATCCAGAAAAAAGTAAATACATATCAGTATATTCAGCATGCACAGAGATGCATTTTGGATGTGAATGAATAGTGTTAAATTACCACCGCAGAGAGACTATTAGAATGTTTAATGGATTTTTTTTTTAATTGAAATCATGGAAGTGATTTATTTTTGTTTAAATTGAGGGACAGAGAACAAACCCACACAACACATGCAACTGAGAATTCCCACACCTTACGGCAAACGGGCAGACCTATGCCTGTACTCACCTGAGAAGTTATCCTCTTTTGTGGGCAAGATGACTTGATTGCTCTCCTTGCTTTTCTGATTCTAGAAAAACAGAAAAGAGCAAAACACACAAAATCAATACTGAAAACAATTAGGAGCAGATATGTAGTCTTGGGCAGATTACCAAGAGCGAGCACAAGAAGAGCACCCATGGGAACAACATTTTGGGGGATCCCACCATGTTCTCTTTCACAACTGCCTTTCAGGAAGGAATATGTTTCCCCCTGGAAACTTGTGGGCAACCTCCCAGGTGTGTGCAGGGTGGACAAGGGGCTAAGATTGGGCCTGGATTATTTTCTCCTGAGCATTAACCTGGGATGAAGGGGTGTGCCATTTCTCAATGACCACGAAAGACCTTGTGGTACCAGACACCAACAGCCATGTACATCACTGCCATGTGCTACACTGAGACAACAACTGAATAAATCTGCTCTTTTTAAGCCTCCAGGGCTGGACTGGGCTGGGCCCGGTGTGCTGGGCACATTGTGAGGCACTCGCTGCCTCAAAGCAGCTTGGTGCCAGGGAACAGAATGAGGGGCTGCAGTACATCAGTTTTGGGGTGGGGACACAGGGTGGCCCTGCCACTGCACCAGGCCCCATGGTGGCCTGGCACATGGTGGGGGGACTCATCCAGCAGGACTCATCACTTCTGCCACGCAGCCCACTCAGGATGAAGCCTGAAGGAGCAAGCCATTTACATCTTTGTAGGAGAGCTGCTCCTCCAGCAACGGGGTGGTGTGCTGGGCTGCTGCTGCCACTGCCAGCCTTGGGGTGCCTGGGAGGCAGCTGTGGTGGGACCTGGCCTTCGCCCAGCTTTTCCTCGATGGGCAGCCGGGTGAAGGGGATAGCAGCAGTGGGGCGATCCTGGCCACCCTTCTCCAGTGGACCCCAGGTGAGCAAGAAGTGACTGGAGGCCACCAGGTGATCAGCTTCCTCCTCCTCCTCTCTGTCCTCTTCTTCCTTGGGGGGCTTGTGCCCCTCGACGTCCACTTCCTTGGCCTCCTTCTCCTCGCTGCTGCCCTCGCTGGCGAAGCTGCAGCTGGTGCCTCCGGGGGAGAGGAGGTGGTGCAGGGGTGGCGACGGAGGGTTCAGGTGCCGGTCGCAGCCCCCCTCCTCGGGGGGCGGCAGCAGGAACTGCAGCGACGAGGCGGGGCGATGCGGGCCGCCGCCGTGCAGCTTGGCCAGGCTCTCCGAGTCCTCCTTGCCGCCCACCGGGCGGAAAGCGCTGGAGTGGTGGTAGCCACTGCCGCCACCACCCGACTTGCGGTCACCCCCAGCGGCTTCCAGCAGGTGCGGGATGTGCGAGGGGACCCGGCCGCCCCCCCTGCTGCCCCCTTCCGAGGCTGCGGGCGAGGCCGGCTCCACGCCGCCGCCTCCGCCAGGGGCCGACTCGAAGAGCGGGTCCCGCACCGCGGCGGTGGCTTGGGGGGGGAGCGGCGGAGGCGGGGGTCGCGGCCAGCCCCGGGGCTCCCGGCTCGCCGCCGGGCTCCGAGAGGTCCAGAAAGGCCTGGTGGAGCAGCCCGGCGCCGCCGCCCAGCGAGCAGCCCAAAGCGCCGGGGGGCTGGGGCGGCGGCTGCAGGTAGGTGGGCACCGGCAGGCCGGCGGGAGTGCGGGGCGGCCAGAACATGCAGAAGGGTGGGTAGAAGGTGGCGTCCTTCCTGCCGGGCCAGAAGAGCCCCGAGAGCCCCCCGCCTGACGCCCCCTCGCCGGCCTTGTGCCCCCCGCCAAGGGTCTCGGCCCCGCCGCTCCCAACGCCCTCCTCCTTCTTGTGGTACAGCCCGAAGGCAGCGACGGGGAAGCCGTAGGGGTGCGGGAAGAGCCCCCCGCAGGCGGGGAACTTGTGCAGCACACCGCCGAAGGAGCCCTTGCTGGGCACCGGGATGACCGGGTAGTTCCGCGGGCTCTTGCCGCCGTGCACCGCCACCACCTCCTGCAGCTCGTCGTCCTCCTCGAAGCGGGGCCGCTTCTGGTGCAGGTCCGGCGGTGCCGCCAGCAGGTGGGGACTCAGCAGCCCCCCGCCCACCACGGCGGCCGCCGCCTTCACCGAGCCCAGCAGGTGGCGGCGGTGGTGGCAGGGGCCAGGGGGACGGGTGGTAGGGCCCGCTTGCGGCTGCCGCCGTTGAACATGGCTTTGACGTCCTCCCAGGCGAAGACCAGCTCGTCCTGGGGGCTCTTGTTGGTGAGCTTGAGGTGACGGCACCACGAGTTGAAGTTGGCGGCATCAGGCTGCGTGTACTTGGCGTCAGGGGTGCGGTGCGAGTGGAAGATGAACTTGTTGGGGGAGAAGTACATGTTGCAGTAGCTGCATTTGATGCACTTGGCGCGGGAGCTGTTGTAGCGGGCCGGGATGAAGCTGCCCCAGCAGCCCCATGCACACTTGTGCGACACATTGAAGGCAAAGTTGTCTGGCAGTTTGGGCGGACAGTTCTCCCCCAGGAAGGACTTGCAGAGCCGCTCAGCCTCCCACTTGGTTATCATGCCACAGCGGCGAGAGGAGATGGGCATGGCCCCAGCCTGCCGCAGGATCTCCAGCTGCACCGGCGTGCACTGCACACAGGTGATACCCAAGGCCACCCGCCGGTTGTGAATCTCATTGTAGCTGAAGTTCTTGAGCAGCGTGTTGGAGATCTGTGCCAGGCACAGCCGCTCCTGCCCGTCGATCACCAGGGACACGATGGGGATGCTGTAGAGGATCACCTGCCCCACCTGGTTGGGCTTCATGGTGGCATGGCTGGCCCGCGGCTGGCTCATGGGGTCCGGTGGGTACGCGCTGGATGGCGACGATAGCAGGATGTCCGTGGGGCCGGGCAGCGGGCTCATCGCCATCTCCTCAGCGCCGGGGGGGCTGCTCTGCTCCAGCTGCGGCCGCCCAGGGAGAAAGGGGGTAGAGAGACAGAGCTGTCAGCCAGGGCCCCCATCGGGCAGGAGCCCGCCCACCCCATCAGACGGGTGCCAAACATCCCTGTGCGGCTCCCTGCTTGGCCGCGTTCCCAGACGGCGGCCCCGGCCCCTGAACCCGCCCTGAAAAGGGAGCGAGCGGGGCTCCACAACAAAGGGGGTGCTGAGAGCCGGGCCCGTTCTCACGCAGCGTTTCTCCGACGGCCAGCCCGCTTCTCCCGACCCACGCATCCCCCTCCGCTCCCCCCCAAGCAAATTCCCTCCGGGGAGGGGAGATGGAAAAAGTTCATTTCCCTGCCCTCCCGGCTCCCTTTACCTCCGCGGGTGCTCTCTAGCCGTGCCGCCGCCGGGCCCCCCTCCAACGGCACCTCCCCGTAGCAGCGCGGCCACCAGGACCCAGCCTCTGCGCAGAGCCTCCGCGTCAATCTGCCTGCCCCCGCAAAACCTGGGTGCGGTGACGTCAGCGGGGGAGGGGGGGAGCCGGGCCATGCCGCACACATTCCCCCGGCCGGGGGGTCCGCAGCCCTCCCTTTATCCTTTCTTCCCTCCCTCCCCGCACCAGGAGAGGTCGGGCGCCTAATCGGGGAGTGCCCCCCCGCCGCTGTCCCCCAGGACCCCACTCAGCACCCTCCCGGCCTTTCCCGCGCTCTGTCTTCTTTTAAGGGTTGGGGGACTTTTGCCTTCCCCCCCGCCCGCTTCTGAGGAACTAAACGTGCTCAATGAGTAAAAAAGCCGCGTCTTTCCGCAAACTGTTTCTGAATACCGTCAGAAATTACAGAGCTACAAGAAGGACATCGAGGTGCTTGAGCGAGTCCAGAGAAGGGCGACGAAGCTGGTGAGGGGTCTGGAGAACAAGTCCTACGAGGAGCGGCTGACGGAGCTGTGATTGTTCAGCCTGGAGAAGAGGAGGCTCAGGGGCGACCTTATCGCTCTCTACAGGTACCTCAAAGGAGGCTGTAGTGAGGTGGGGGTTGGCCTGTTCTCCCACGTGCCTGGTGACAGGACGAGGGGGAATGGGCTTAAGTTGCCCCAGGGGAGTTTTAGTTTGGATGTTAGGAAGATCTTCTTTACCAAAAGGGTTGTTAGGCATTGGAATGGACTGCCCAGGGAAGTGGTGGAGTCACCATCCCTGGAGGTCTTTAAAAGACGTTTAGATGTAGAGCTTAGGGATATGGTTTAGTGGGGACTGTTTGTGTTAGGTCAGAGGTTGGACTTGATGATCTTGAGGTCTCTTCCAACCTAGAAATGTGAGCTAGGGGAGAGAGGGAAAATTAAAAAAAAAAAAAAAAAAAGTTGATTTCAGGCAACAACACAGCTGCTGCGACCCAGGTGAGGGTGGTGGTGCCACGCTCCTCTCCCCAAATTGCGATTGGCAAAAAAAAAAAAAAAAAAACACGACAGACCCGGTCCGAGGTTCTCACTGAGGAGCCCACAAAAAGCAACACGGCGCAAATGGGATTTTTCTAATTGCGTTATGCCCCCAACGAGGGGCGGGGGGGAAATCCCCGCAAATCGTCTGCAGTACGGCTGCCATGTCTACCTCCTTCCCCCCCCCCCAAATAGGTGAAACAGATATTTCACGGTCTTGCCGAACCCCGGCAGGGAGCAGGGGGCTGCCAAAGGTCCCATCCCGGCAGCAGGAGAGAGCGAAGAGGCCAAGTCTGCCCACTGCCGTCTTTTGGGGAGAGGAAAACTGCGGAACCGGCTAAAAACCGCTTAAAAAAACAAGACAACAAACAAACAACTCTTTTCTAGCTAAACCGGGGGGAAATATTATAATACTCCTTTTTTTTTTTCCCCCCTTTTCACAAAAATTAATCCATCTCCGTCTTTCTCTTCATCTACACGAGCAATGCCAAACATTTCTGCGCGTTTACCCACAAAAAAGTGATGCGTGTTTTCCCTTTTTCTTTCTCTTTTTCGCTCGGCCGTCCCAGAGCCGGGCGAAAATCCCGGCGCCAACCAGGACACCCGCGGGCATCTCCGTCTCTCTCCGTTCTTTGTGCCGGGCAGCAGAACAGCAGAGCCCCCCCGATCGCTCGGGTCCGCGCTAACATGGCAAAAATCACACCTCTTCTTATTACTTCTTTCACTTCTTATTAAACTCCGCTCGCCCCCGTTCCGCAACTGTCACACAGAGCGTGAGTCCCTTTCTCCCTCCCTCCTGCTTTCCCGAGCCTCTTCTGCACGG
Source organism: Anas acuta (assembly GCF_963932015.1). NCBI lineage: Eukaryota > Metazoa > Chordata > Aves > Anseriformes > Anatidae > Anas > Anas acuta. The sequence goes on from NC_089016.1 coordinate 19,497,938, forward strand.
AGCCCGCTGCTTTCGTGCGAGCAATAGCTGTAAGCATCACATTGTTGACATTTTAATCAATGCTTCCTAGCCATACTTACATGAATTTTACACTTCAAAACTCTCCTCCGCCAGCTAACTGATTCAAATTGTTTTATTGGTTAAACCCGTGTCACAAATTGTATGATCTATTACCACGCCATGGATAAAAAAAATCTCCCTTCCTTGTCTTCTCTTCCTCGGTGCTTAGCCGGCACCGGGATGGACGGGGGGGTTCCCGGGAGAAGCCGCCGGCCCTTGCGGGAGCTCAGTGCGTGCATCCCTGCAGAGGCCGCCGGGCTGCCCGCTCCCCCAGTGGCGGCGGAGCCCTTCCCCGACGGTTTCTGGGAGAAGCGGGGATGTGTAGCTTTGCTTTGGGCTCTGAGCCCTGCGATGGAGGAGGGTTACAAGCTGTTTTAAGGGGTGAAAGGGACGCGCGGGTCGTGCAACGTGCCTTCAACAAAGGTCCCCCCTCAGATCGAGCCTCGCAATCCGAGAGAGGCTGAAAGCACAGGCTCGGTCCGGGGCAGTCGTCAGCCAGTGCTTGCCTCTCATTTCATGGTCATTAAACAAAAAGCAAAAGTAAACTTGTTCGTTCATCTGCTCAGCTCCATTGGTCTCTTCACACTCCATAGCAGAAATTGAAGGGCTTCCTTAATTTCTGCTGTAGGGAGAGCTGAACCCCATGGGGCCTGTCCTCGTGGACAGGAGAGTGCTGGACAGTGCGTGTGACACAGCACAGCCACATCAAGGGGCCTCAGCTCGGCGGAGCTCTCCGAGGTGAGAGCAGACCGATCCGCTTCAGCGCCAGGGCGAGCAGATATACCTTTCTACTTTTTCTCCATGTAAACATGTTAGGAATTCTCACGGAGCAGTGCGACAAGGGCGCGGGATGAGGGTGATGGAGAAAGGTCAGACTGCCCAGGGGCCGGGCAGATCCCGCAGGTGGCCCCGAGGAGGGCACGTCCCACAGGGCTGCACCAGCCGCCAACAACCCCACAGACACTACCGGGGCCGGCCGGAGTCCAGCCCAGCCCGCACCCCACTGGGGGGGGCGGCCATCCCGACTTGGAAGGTGTGTCCGCACTCTTCCCCCCCCCCCAGTAGCTGCAAAGCCGGGCTCCCGTCCTGCAACTGCCTCCACCTAGTCCCCTTCGTCTTCCCATCTCCCCCCCCCCCCCCCCCCTTCTGTTGCTGTTTGCAATAGCTGGGTCGGAGCCACCTCCTTAGAGGAGAGAAGGGAAAGTGGACAAACTTCTCCCAGAAGCTTGAGAGGGATAAGTACGAGTCCTAGCTCCTTTTCCCTCTTCCCTTTCCTATCGCGATCCTGCCCTGGAGTGGCTGGAAGAGAGGCGAAAGCAGATCTCGCTGCGAATTGCTTCGTGCAAAAGCGAGCAGCAGAGAAAAGCGGCCAAGTTTAAACCACCCCATCTTATCCTTACGGCCTTTAATTACTTCCACGGCGCTTAAATATTGTAGCGGACAAGCCACAAGGAACGAGATAACCTCACTACCTTTAAGAAACTACAAAGAAAACCACCCCCAACGCAGACCCATTCCCTCCTCCCACCCCTCCACATCCCATTGAAACTTACAGCCGTGAAAGTAGTAGGCATACGAGGTATCGTTATAAACCCATTTTTCCTAACAAAATTTAGGTGGCAAAGGAGGTTTTAAAAATAGTTTTGGGTACATTTCGCTGAGCTACTTAGTCTACAGCAAGGCCATTTTCAATATATATATATTTCTTAATCGCGTTTTGTTATATTAAGCGGAAAGCAGAGGGGCAGTTGGAATAGAGGTGGTCCCATCTGGAAAATCCCGGAGCTCATTTAGATCACATCACTTCGGGCTTTTGTCTCTGCTCTTTTATAACCCAGCTAGGGACAACAAAAGGGCAGAGATCTATGCGGATTTTTTTTCCAGTGGCAAAAGGACACCTCGAAAAGATGCGGCTACAATCATTACAACAGGAAGGGAAAAAGACTCAAGCGATCTTCTCCCGGCACTTTACAGGCACTTGGAGAGTTTAGGGCTCAGACACTTCGGGGGAGTTTGATACCCCTCCAACAGCTGAAAGCCAGCGAGGCAGCTGAAGGAAAGGAAGCGCGAACAGCATCATCTTTTGTCTGAGGGAGCCCTGTTAACTTCCCAATTTAATACGCTCCGAGTGATGAAAACCGAGTTGGCCGTTGCCGAAGGTACGTGCAGACCCCTGCCAGCACATGCCAGGACCCCCGTCGGGGGAAGGGGCCCCACCGGCCCCCAGCACCTACCCACCCGAAACAGCACAAAAATTGCTGTTTGCGATCTTGCTTTCCTCGGAGAAGAAGCGACTCGCAGCCCGCAAGCACTGCGACGCAGCCCATCCTCACCCTCCCTAGCGCCTAAAAGCGCAAAAAAAAAAAAAAAAAAAAAAACAACAATTTTTGTCCTGTCTGGGGATGCGGTGGCATGAGACAATAGCTGCACCTTTAGAGGTGGGTTAATTAATCCCCAGGGTAGGGAAAGATCCCAAACGAAAGACACCTCAACTATTGATTTTACTTTCTGATGCATAGATCAAAGCGCTCTGAATGTCTTCCATTCTTTAAATATTTATACGCGCATTCTTTAAATATTTAAATGAACAACAAACTTCCACGACAGTAAACCGAGGCCCCGACCAGGCTTAGGACCGACGACCCCAAACTTCCGAGGGAAACGTGATGTTATGGGACGAAGACTCATCGCGTCAGTAAATAATTCAGTTTTGCCTCTTCCAGAACCCAGTAACCTTGGGTGTCTTAGAAAGCAGCTCGTACAAATAGGCAATTAAGATGAACGCTGAGACTTTCAGAGGAGATATAATGAACCAGCTTTAATTACTATTACATTTTCAATTTCAAGATATACAGATTTAAATTTATTTTCACCTAAATTGTGTATATGGCTTTTTTTTTCCATGCTAAGAAACTAATTGCCACCAAGCTTGCCACTGAAAAAAGTCTGAAGTACTTTCCAAACCCTGTTTCCCAACACACAGTAATAATGATACATTTATCACTACTGATGAACACCCACTGGTTTATTATTACTTTGTTGCAACTATTGCAATCAAGAGGTTTATTTATTGTTAACATTCACTTAAAGCTGAATGTTAACGACTCTTCTGAATTCACTGAAGAGTTTAGTTATATTTCAGGAGTAGTTACGCTTCGCGTTTCAGAAACGGCATAAAAGGAGAAGAAATGCTGGGTGATTTTTTTTTTTTAAAAGCTGCTTCTTAAGAGTCTGTTTGAGAGGATTTGTCGGATTTTCAACAAAAAGTTGAAAAAGGCTTGGCACAATGCACGTACTTGACTGTAGCTAAATACGTGAGTATTTTATTACAGGAGATTCATTCGTTATTGATAAGTGTCTGCAGTAACTTCCTACTATGTGGAGTTGTATTTTATGAGGAATGCACAACTTCTGGGGATTGGGAGTGTTTGGCTTTTACACTCCTGCTCTCCTTGACAGTTCACATTACCCACTTAGGGGTCTGGCTCATCACCTTCTACCTATCTCCAACCAAATGGAACGTCTTTCCCCTTCTACCACCACATCCCCCTCTCCCCCTTCTTCCTCGCCATGATTCCATCACTATGTTAAGTGATTCATCGGGGAGGATGTTCTGCTACAAGCGCGCTTTCCCTACAGCCAGCTCTATATGGGTGGTTTTCAAGAGTTCGTATACACTGCAGTGAGCCCCTGCTCCGGGGCAGCTGACGGGCAGGAGCCGTGCAACAAGCATGCAGCCGTCGAGCAAGGGTTTGGGGGGAAAGAGGGCTTTCCCCAGGGCTGCTCCCACCTGCATCCCCCCCCCCCCCCCCCGCTTTGGCCGCAGCTCTCCGGCCCTCAAAACCCTCCGGGCGCAGTCGGTAAAAATACTAATAAAAATGCATCGTCTTCTCTCCCCACGACGTTAAACCTCGGAGCTACTGGTAGAGGCTGTTGCCGTTTCCTATCCCACCTCTTGGTGTTTCCCAGCCCCTCCCCCCCACATCAGCCCCCTCCCGGCGGGAGCGGTGGAGGCCGAGCCCCCCGAGGGGTTCCCGCTTTGGGGAGTACCCATGCCTGCACCTCGCGGCCGTTCCCTAAACCCAGCCCGAACTTCACGATCTCGAACAGAAATTTAGAAAAGACATAAGAATTATATACGTAGCTATGTGAGAGAGAAGACGACGCACATCCCCAATTAATCGCCCTTCCCCTCCACTACAGCCCAAATTTGCGGGAGACAAGGCAAGGGATCCTCCTTGGGCCCCCTTGCCCCACCATCAGGTGCCGAGCACCATCCTTCCCCTACCCCATGGCCGCACGACCCATCGCGACAAGCGACGATATCTCCTCGTTCTCAGCCCTAGGAGGTGGGTTCCCCACCTCTGTCCCTCCCAAGTTCCCCCCTCCAGTCCCAGCCCCACGGGCTTACCTGGCCGCCCGAGCTCCATGGAGGCCCCCCCCGGGCCACGCTCCGCGGAACTTTGGCTCCTGCCTCTGTCACGGCAGCTGTGCCACGGGTGGCTCAGGTCTCGGACGCCTTCTAGCAGGCAAGCCGCCCCCTCCCCCAACGCCCCTCCCTAGCCGGGGGGGGGGGGGGGGGGCAGCAGTCGCCCCCACTCCGCCGCCGTCGCCCCCAGGGCAGGTCCACCCCGACGGCTGCAGAGGATAGAGGGGGTGCCCCACACTTTATGAAGTGGGGCTAGAGGGGGGCAAGAGGCACCCTGGTGTGGGGGCGGGGTGGGCTCTGCTTTCCCAGATCCCCTCCCTTCCCCTAAAAAAAATAAAAATCCCTGCGCCCCTTCTCTGCCCCTCCCACTGAAAGCCGAACACCTCTGCAACACAGGGTGCTCTGTGGGACGGCAGGAGAGTACACCCCCCCCCCCCCCCCCCCCCCCCCCCAAGCAGGGCCAGAGGGGAAAGGAGAGACACAGCTACCTTCGCAGAGCCCCCAGCAAACACCCCTTCCTCCTCTCTTCCTCTTCTCACCCCCAATCACTCAACATACAGAACACGGCGGCTGCTTAAAAACACAAAGCCGGAGCCCTAATGAGTTCAATTACAATGTGGTAAACACATTTTCTCTATGCTTTAATTAAGACGGCTGTCCAATTTTAACTCATTAGTAATTCATTAAGAGAACAGCCAGTAGCTGGCTGCAAAGAGAGGAGCACCAGAGCTTATGCTGTTAGACTGCGTGCATACCCCAAGGTATTGGGGGACAGGAGAGTGTTGTGTCCCAACCCCTCCCCCCCACAGCAAAGGGGGCTCCCGGCCTCCAGAGCGGAGTCACCAGTTGTCCCGCTGCTGTGTCCTTCACCCATCAAGGATAAAGACTCTGAAGGAGCCAGGCTGGGGAAGAGGAGAGGAGGCCTGGGGGGTTTGTCCACATGCGTGCCCCCTTGATCTTCTTTGCTGGGAGAAGGGTGACAAGCTTATGGGGTGGGGGTGGGGCACAGCCAGGGCTCCTGCGGCCCCCTTGGGCCGGGATGGCCCCAAACCCAGCACTGGGAAAGCTTTGCACACCGCATTGCGCTCCCAAAAGAGACGCTTCAGTGCCCACAAAGCCTGTGTTGTTATTATTTTAATTTTAATAAACCTTTTTTCCTTTCTCTTTTTCTTCCTTTTTCATCTTTTATTTATTTTATATATATATATGTATATATATTAAACAGAAAAAGTCTTTGAAATGTATCTGGGCCAAGAAACAGGTCAAATTTACCTGGGCACCAAATTCGCTTTGGTGCATGCGTGAAGCCAGGGGTCCGCTGGGCAGGATCCTGCCCCTGCTCCCCACGGAGCTGGAGGGGTGCAAGGGGCTGAGGGGTCTTCAGGTGCTGGGGGGCTCCCCCAAGCCCCCCCTCAAGCCCTCATGCCAAAGCCCTCCCTGCCAGGCTGCTGCTCGCCTTTGTGCTGCGCTTTGGCGCAAAACCGAAACGGTTTGTGTGTGTGTGTGTGTGAATTTCCCTGTGTTTTGCCCTGAAGGTCCCGAGGAGCTCGGGACCCTCAGAGTCCCAGGTGGTCCCCGTGGACCTGTCCCTATCCCTGGGCTGGGGGCGGCGATGCCAGGATTTTGGATTTCCATGGAGGTCTGAAGCACTTTTGCTCCGAAATACAATGCCTGGGGGTGGCTCTGAGGGGGTATGGGCTGGGCAAGACCCCCCTTTCTCCCAAATCCCCAAACTAGTATTTTTATTATTTATGTTAGTAGCGTTGTTACCATTTTATCAAAGCTCCATCACACTGGGGGTTGCAATTATTTCTTTGGACCGACTGAAAGTTTATTTATTTATTTGGCAACTATTTGACGTTCTAAATCTGAAGATGCAAACAGGATTTAGCAGATTGGAGCCGGCTTGATCCAGTCCCCCAGGCTTACTGTGAGTTCAGAGAAAAGCACCTCTAGGTGCTTCAGAGAATGCCACAGAAAAGTGCCAAAAACCTTTCAGAAATTTCAAGAAGTTATTTTCTGGCCATGGCCTGATTTTCCGTCCCCCACAGTTTGGTTGAACCCCCCAGCCTGGCAGGGCTGCAGGTGGGCACACGCTGCCTCTGCTCTCTCCACACCCAAATTCAGGTGCAGTAAGAGGGGGGCTTCAAACTCCAGACCTGAGTTGTAAACAACCAAATCCCTTCTGAAGGAGCCTCTAGGCAGATCTCTCAAGAAGAAACTCTTAATAAGGGTCTCCTTCTTTGAGTAGATTTTGAGCAGTTATCTAAGACATATTTTTTATATTTTTCCCAAATAGCAGGTCCTCTCCTGGAGTTTTAATTTTCTTTTGGCTTCAGGCTTATAAAATTGGATTGTCTGGAATTAGGATATTTGGATATTGTTTCTCTTGATGTCAAAGGATTTTATTTTATTTTATTTTTATTCCCAACCCCCCAAGAGAATATGACAAACTCAGGATCAGGTCCTAGGGGAAGGCAAGACTGTGGGCTCCCTACCCAGGGCTCACAAGCAGCATCATTTAACCTGTTGCCCTGTTGTTGTTGTTACCTCCTTTGTATTTCTTGATCATAAAAGTACTGTCCCAAAAGCTGAAAGAATACTTTTTAGCTATTTCCAGAAGCATCCCCCACTCCTTTGTCTTGACTAACAAAGACTTCTGGACACACAAGGGAGAGTTTCTCTCTAGAGTCTCCTGGTATAAATCTAAAAATCATCTTGAAGCCAGTGGGCTACAATTCATTTTATTACCCCAGTGTTAATCAAATACAGGTACATAAAGACTGTTGGGACAATTAATCTGAATTAATTTCTAAAGTGAATTAAATTAAATTGAATGAAGACCACCTGAATTCTGAATAAGAACACCCTTCACAGGGGTTTCACGGAATTTAATCCACTTTTAAATTCTCACCTTCAGCTAATTTGGGTTATTTTCCTGCACGTAGGTAAAATCTTAAAGGTAAACGTGGCTCATGGGAATTCTTCTGGATTTACCCAGGTGTAATTTAGAACAAAACATATCCTCTAATTTTCTTTGACCATGGTACAGAAATGATGCAGAAATAAAGGGGCTACACATTGTGCTGCTGCGTGAAGCCAAACTTTATAAAGGAAACCTTTTCCCAAAATGTTTTGGATGTTTTACCTTTTCCTCTCAGCCTGTACCTCTGTGTGTATAACTGCAGGTACATGTGTATGTACACCCACAGACATGCAGGCAGGCTGTAGATGTGTATACCCTACAACTGTTTTCTTTCACCTGAGGCTCCCATTGAAGTAAGTGAGGTTGGGAGCCGAAAGAACAGTGGGATCAGCCGGTCACAAGGAAGGTTCACTGTAGGTTCAGAGCTGAAATAGGATGACAAATCCTAAATTCACAGCCACTCAGGGCCCAGCAATTTAGGACAAATTTATAAAGGAAAGGCTTTCTTTCAAAGACCAAAGCCCCTTCTTCTGGGTAAGGAAGTTTCACTGGTTTTATAAAGGTTGTAAGTGCAATTTTCAAGCAATGTTGTAATATTATTGCTATACTGCTGCTCTCCTTTTAATGATGCCTGGTGAGTTAGGGAGAGGGACCGGAGATAACACAGGAACATTTTATTTCTCTCCTTTAAAGCCATTTCAAACAGTGTAATTTCTATCTCAGCATGTCAAGCAAGTGCACCATGCAATAGGTCTCTTTGAAAACTTATTTTAAAGAGAGTGGAAATTACTTTTCCTTCAGAAATCAGTAGGATGGGACTCATGGGCTAAAGATCTCTACACAGCTTTTCTTAACCAACACTGCAAGTGACTTTTGGGGGTTCTCAAGTCAGGTTCTCCAGGTCAGCGATGATCAGATCAGTCTGCTCTAAGCATTTGTGCTAGAAGTCACAGATTCTCATGCCAGGAGCCATGGACCAAGCAAATGGAAATGCTTTTGGGCAGTGGCTCAGGTTGCAGTGGAGAAATCTGCTGTTTTTTCTACCTGGAGTTCTCTGTTTCGGTCTGAAATAGAATCTCTGAAATAATTCCTTAAATAACCATATTTGTAGGGTAAGGTATAGTGGTGTGATCATGTCAGAGAACACCCAGCATCCTGGAATTTTAAGTCTTCAGTTCAATGAATTACTGCATGACCTTGCAGAGAGCCATTTATAGACCAACATTTTAAATCATAGAATCATAGAATGGTCTGGGTTGAAAAGGACCTTAAAGGTCATCTAGTTTCACCCCCCCTGCTCTGGGCAGGGTTGCCAACCACTAGAGCAGGCTGCCCAGAGCCGCATCCAGCCTGGCCTTGAATGCTTCCAGGGATGGGGCATCCACAACCTCTCTGGGCAACCTGTTCCAGTGCCTCACCACCCTCTGAGTGAAAAACTTTCTCCTAATTTCTAACCTAAATCTCCCCTGTCTTAGTTTAAAACCATTCCCCCTTGTCCTATCACTACCAACACATGTAAACACAGGCGCTCCCCCTCCTGTTTATACGCTCCCTTCAAGTACTGGAAGGCCGCAATGAGGTCTCCCTGGAGCCTTCTCTTCTCCAAGCTAAACAAACTCAGTTCCCTCAACCTTTCTGCATAGGAGAGGTGCTCCAGCCCTCTGATCACCTTTGTGGCCCTCCTCTGGACCCGTTCCAAGAGCTCCACATCCTTCTTGTGCTGGGGGCCCCAGGCCTGCACGCAGTATTCCAGGTGGGGTCTCACAAGAGCAGAGTAGAGGGAGACAATCACCTCCCTCTCCCTGCTGGCCACCCCTTTTTTAATGCAGCCCAGGACATAGTTGGCCTTCGGGGCTGCAAGCGCACACTACTGGCTCATGTCCAGATTAATAAGGGTGCCCTGTGAGTAATCTGTTTTGCTGCCCATCTGTCCAGATTGAGTATTTCCAAAAATCAATATACTTTGAATTGATAATTCTCAGATGAGATACCTAAGTTTGAAAAATATGACCAGCTACTTATTAGTCAAAACTCAAGCCAAAAGCCCCTGTGACACTAGAAGTCAGTCAATAATATATATCTATCTCAGTCTCTACCATTAATTCAGCCAAGTAGATCCTATGCACTTACCTATTGGAACAATCCAATTTCAGGGTTGTGGCTGTAAGATCAATCTACCTTCTGATCTGTTCCCTTCATACATTTGGAAACATTTAAAGGAAAACACTCCTACCAATTTCTTTGTGAAATTTAGGCACCTATCATCTACCCATCAGAGAGTCAATCACCATAACGGACACAGGAGATTTTCAAAGCAGGCTGCAGCATATTTTATGGCACCTACACCTGTTTCTCCAACTCGACTTGAAATTTTCATTAAAAGAGAAATATTTTTGACTTATGCTATCCTGTCCCTCCACTTCAGGCAGTTCACAAATGCTATATTGGTGATGAAATATGTGGTTGGATTATATATGGAATAACTTGACATACGTAATTTTAACAGTACATTATTAACTGTAACTCAAGCACTTATCTGCCTTGCCATTCAGATGACATGGAGTTCATTTAGATTAGTCTAGCCACTGATTCACATTCAATATCACAAAAAAGGCTATCTGAGAGCACTTGGAAATACTGAATTCATAGGAATGAAGATTTCTTTAAAGTCATACAATTTCCAAGTCCAGTTATCACTGTACACTCTTTTGGTATTACTGCTGTTACTCCTATGATCTGACTTGCTGCTATTATTTATTTTACTGTTGTTATTAACACTCCAGTCTTTAGATGGACTGTGCTTACACATCCACCCAATTTACCTCACTGCTGTAATCACTTTCAAGCAGCCCCCGTTCCTGCTCCCTCAGGAACCACTGTGTGGCTTTGATCTCTTTCACTGTGGGATCCCTGTTTTCACCCTTCCTATATACTCAAGGTTTACATTTTTTTCATAGAGGGAACTCTTGAGGAGCCTGGTGTGAAACAGAAAGATGGTTGCTCATGATACATCAGATATGCTGCTCCCATTTCTTGTAGTGATTACTAGCAAAAAAAAAAAAAAAGAACAAAGCTCCCCTTTCTACTGCCCAGGGCTGAGATCATCTACTTATTTGGTGTTAATAGTGAGTCCAATAAATGTAAGTCCACATTTTTCAACCTACCTGCAGTAATAACTTCTCTTTAGACCATATGAGAAAAGCCAACAGAGATAGCTTTTGATAGGTAAATGTGGAAGTGTCAACAGGAAGGTTTTCCCCCTCTCCTCCTGTCTATCAACTCAGATATATCTTAATGGATTTCCCCATGCGTGTGCTACAGATTCAGGACAGCACTTATGTCACAGCCCTCTAAACTGCAGTTAGATGTGACATCTTTCAAGAAACAAAATAGGGAATGTGATGGGGTAGAAGGTGCGATGATATTCAACTGAAGTACTCCCAAATTAGGCTCCTGGTTAAATTTGCCTGGGTGAATGCCCAGTGGGGATGCCTGGGCACCTTACCTACAACCTCTGTCCTCTTGCATCTGCCCTTCTTCCTGAGAATTCACGTTCCATATGTTAGAGCCCAGAGATTTCAACCCTTTCTCAGAGCCATCTCTGTTCCTCAGTGTCTCATTGCTACCCCTAAAATAGCCCCTGTTCCTCCATGTCTGAGACTTTCCCAGCTCCATGGATGTCCCTTCTGCCTGGTGTTCCCACCACCTCCCACCTGGGGTTAGGACCACTCACAGAAGCCTTGCTACCACCGTGCCAAATCACATCTATTTCCACCTTGCTGTTTCTTTTGTTGCTGTCAACCCAGTAATTATCATTTAGGCATTTCCAGAACCCAGGACTTTGGTGGCAAGGAGCCATGATCTTTCACCAGTGGTAGAACCAGTTTAATTCCCATCTTCATTTTCTCTTCTCTTGCTTCACCCCCTACCTCTTATTCCACTCCTCCGCTACAGTTTAGCCTCCGTTTATCTGTGATAGAACATCTGCAGGTTCATCCTCCAATGCAGAATAGTGGAAAGCTCCAGAGCAAACAAAATTTTCTACTTTCATAAGTTGAGAGTTCCTCATCACAATAGAGAAATGCAGGGAAGAGTCTTAAAAATGCCTTCAGCTGCTCTTGACAGCAGATCCTGACAAGGATCTGTCCCTAACTTGTCCCCATGAGGAAGTTTGTACCTTAAATAAAACCTTCTATTTCACAGGAGTGCTAAGATACATTGTTGAGCTGATGTTTAGATATCAAGCAAGCACATAACTGTTAGAAATGGCTCAGTCTTCAAAATAGGATTAAATAAAAAAAATAGGATTTGTTGCGAAGCACGGACGAAAGCACGACAGACACCAGTAGAGTCAGATCATGCTTCACCATTTTATTGCCCGAATAGCCCAACTTTTATAGTGAATTTTACAGGGGTGGACAGTGTTTCACACAAGATTATTGGTCAAAAGCACCCAGACAAAACTGTTAAGAAAATAACACCACCTGCAAGAAAAGAACCCCCCTCTTTGATTAGAAGTTAGGAAAACAACCCCCTTTGTGCTTAACGGTCACGTAGGCCTAGTCCTTGAGGCCAGCTGCTGATAACAGTATTTTCTGAGTTCCTTAATTGGGTGATGTGGGAGTCATTGCCGTGGGAGCTTCTCACAGTTACTTTGGCAGCCTGGTTTGCTCAGCTACAGCAGGCCCTGAGATTTCTAAGGCCTACCCTGGTTGCTTAAAGCAAGCTTAGATCGAACAATTATGCCAATTCCCAACAATTCCCCCGTTTTCTTTTAGTACAGGCAGTACTTGGTTTTACAGTAGGTGTCAAATATACAATATAACACAACTATATAACTTAACCCTAATAATACTATAATTACTGTAAGCATTTGATGGTAACACAATCTAATAGTAAGTAACACAATTTAATAGTAACACACTTAAACCTAATTACTTAATGGTGATCAACACAACTATGCAAATTAACCCTAATGATACTATAATTACTGTAAGCACTTAATGGTAACACAATCTAATAGTAGGTAGCACAACTTAATAGTGACACACTTAAACCTAATCCCCCTTTGACTAATCCCAGTAACCATCTGTGCATTGTTTCAAACAAATCAGTGAACTATTGATTAAAAGGATTGATATCATATTGAATCTTTCTAATAAATCTTTTGATAATTTTTGCCGGCCTGCACTGTGGTAACAATAACCTGTACTAAGGCTATATTCCAGAATCCTGCACTTTGGCAACGACAACCTGTATTATGGCTATATTCTGGAATCCTGCACTAAGGCAATGATAACCTGTATTATGGCTATATTCTGGAATCCTGCACTAAGGCAACGATAACCTGTATTATGGCTATATTCCGGAATCCTGCACTAAGGCAACGATAACCGGTACTATTGCTATATCCCAAGATCCTGCACCATGGTGACAATAACCTGAACTATTGTTACATTCCGGAATCCTGCGCTATGGCAACGACAACCTGAACCATGGTCACATACACTCTCACTCACACAGCACAATCACACATACACAACACAATCGCACATACAGAGGCCTCTGACACATCTCACTCTCAATCATACCACAATCTCATTCGTGCAGTTTGGCTGTTGACTCTATCTGCTGTTTACTCTTCAATATTCTACCTCTGACGACAGTCACTTTTTGTTTTCAACGGCTGGTTTTATGCATCGGCTAGGCACCCAGATTGTACCTGTAGGGGAAGAAACACAAACGTAACCATGCCCCAGGTAAATCACTTCAGCAGGGCCTAGCCATTGCCCTGTTTTCATGTCTCTGTATAACACCTTCATGCGTGGTGGCTTAAAAGTTTCTGCCCCAGCATGGTGACGTACTATAGGAGGCTCGGTGCTGTTGCCAAACACACATAGATGGTTAAGTACAAAAAGAGCCTTCCCTATTCTTTCTTTTATGTCTTTAATGTCTCTGAACTTTTCTAAGTACCGTTTCACTGTCCCATTTGCTCTTTCCACTATTGCCTGTCCTGTGGAGGAGTGTGGGATACCAGTAACATGATTGATATTCCATAATTGCATAAATTGCTTCAGTGGCCTACTATTATAAGCTGGACCATTGTCAGTTTTAATAGTACTAGGTACCCCTAACACAGCAAAACAGCTAGTGAGGTGACGCCGCACATCCCGAGCTTTTTCTCCGGGCTGTGCAGTAGCCCATATCATGTGGCTATAGGTATCTATTGTTACATGCAAGTATTTTAACCGTCCTAAGGCTGCAACGTGCGTGACATCCATCTGCCACACTTCATTAGCTTTCAACCCTCTTGGGTTAACACCACACCCGAGTCCAATTCCTAAATTATGATGACTACATATAGGACAAGCCTTTACAATTGCTTGAGCATCAGCATTAGACAAATTATAGGCTCGAGCTAGTCCCTTCGCATTCTGGTGAAATATGGAATGAGCTTCTCGTGCTCGGCAAAATGGTGATAGTGGTGATTTTTTCTTGAATTGTCCATCGTGGCTGCAACGGAGGAGCTAGCCATTCTAATACCACCGTCTCTCCCTGCTTCTCCCCCATTTTTATTTTTTGCTGTGTTATTGCACCCATCAAATATTGGGGGCCACACATTATTGTTAGATCAAGAGGCGCACCCTCTATACGCCGATGTGTAGCCCGAGTTGTAATCATTGAGGCTATTAGTTGTAATACTTGCTTTTGTTGGTCTGTAAGCTGAATTGGTGCTGCGGGGTCTGTCCCTCGTAGCAAAGGTCGTAGTTGATTTAACAGTTCGTTGGGAATACCAACCACTGGTCGAATCCATTGCAAATCACCCATCAACTTCTGAGCGTCGTTAAGAGTCTTAAGGTCTGATTGTATTGTCAATTTCTGCGGTTGAATCGTAGCATCAGTGATATGCCACCCAAGATATTTCCATGGGCTTGTCTCCTGTACCTTCTCGGGGGCAACTACTAATCCTCTCTGTTTAAGTTGCTCCGTCAGTTCATCCTTTTGTTGTGAAGAAAATGGTGTTGACTGTGCTAATAGAATATCGTCCATATAATGATAGATTATTGTTCCTGACCATTTCCGTCGCAACGGCTGTAACGCATTGTCGACATAGAGCTGACATAGAGTCGGCGAATTTCTCATTCCCTGCGGCAGGACCGTCCACTCAAACCTCTGGTCCGGCCCTTCTCGGTTTATTGCAGGAAGTGTAAAAGCAAACCTGTGCCTATCATTTTCATGAAGTGCAATCGTGAAAAAACAGTCCTTTAAGTCCACTATGAGTAAATGCCATCCCTCAGGTATCATCGCAGGATTAGGTAACCCTGGCTGCACTGCTCCCATATCGTACATCTGCTTATTAACTGCACGCAGATCGTGGAGCAGTCGATACTTTCCCGATTTCTTTTTAATCACAAAGATAGGTGTATTCCATGGGCTTGTTGACAACCTTAAGTGCCCCTGTTGAAATTGTTCTTTAATCAGCTTATGTGCTTGTACCAGACTTTCCCTTTTTAACGGCCATTGCTCGACCCACACTGGATTATCGTTCTTCCACCGGAGTGGGATCGGGAAAGTCCAAACAATGGCCATATCTATAAAGGGTGTTCTGAGGTAAGAACCATCCCCACTTGAGCAAGGATGTCTCGCCCTATTAGTGCGTGCACCCCATCAGGCAACGGAATAACAGAGACACAACATTTCACCACTTTGTCCCCTATTGTCCACTGCAGGGGTGGTGACTGACGGGCAAGTGTCAGGCCTCCGACCCCGGCTACCGTGGTATTAGTTTCAAATGTTGGCCAATGCTGCGGCCAGTTTTGTGTGCTAATTATAGATACATCGGCTCCTGTGTCAAGTAAGGCATTGATTCTTATGGTTTCTTCTTTATACTGCACTGTGACCATGTGTCGTGGTCTTTGCTGTAACCCCACAGTTAACAAAGCCACATTTCCCGTAGAGCCAAATGCTCCTTGCCCTCGCGGTTGCTCCTGCGTGGGCAAAATGCCTTCCGCAAGATGTGATAACGGAACCAATTGTGCTATCTTGGTGCCCTTAGGCACAAATAACGGTGGAAACAACGTCTGAACCATTATTTGAATTTCTCCCTGACAGTCTTTATCAATAAGTCCCACTAATACTTGAAGTCCCAGCATGGTCGCTGATGACCTCCCTATAAGTAATGCACCCACAGTTTGTCCATTAATACAAATTGGTCCCTTGACACCTGTAGGAATGCGAACAGGTTTTGAATCCATCAACGTGCAATCTACTGCTGTTGCCAGGTCCAGGCCGAGGCTTCCTCTTGTGGCTGGTCGGAGAGGAACGGGTTCCCCCTCGGTGTTGCTGTGTATGCGGCCGCATTTTTTGTCGTCGCGGGGCGACTCTTCCCGCTGTTTTGGCCGTTTCCCGGCACGTTGCGTCTACATGCCACTTCATTGTGATTAGTCGACTGACAATTTGGGCACCATACTGCCCCAGCTCTGCAGTTTCGTCTCACGTGCCCAAAAGCACCACAACGATAACATCGGCAGCGATGTGGTGATGGGTCACTAGAGGGTGGTACTCGACCACCAGAGCGTGAACCGGCGGTTTTCAAAGGAGCAAGAGCTGCAAGGACCTGACTCTGTGTAGACTGAACATGCTGTTTCACAGCCTGTGCCTGTTCTCTCATGCTGTCACCTAATTGCTTTACTGCTTCTATTAACATAGCCTGTGGGCCTACTGGCACCTGAGCCATTCTTTCCAACCCTTCCTCAATTGTCCATGTCCCGGGTAGGGAAGCTAGTATATTGCGAGTAGAGGGGTTGCTATTCTGAATTGCGCACTGTTTTAATATCATGCCCTTGAGGTAATCGGGCACCCCTGCCGCCTGTATGGCATTTGCAACGCGATCAATAAAAAGCCCAAATGGTTCCTCTCTACCCTGTTTGATTCCCATGTAGGAAGGTATTCCCCCTGGCTCCTTTATCTGATCCAATGCTCTTCTGGCCAGTTTCATTGATTCCTTGGCTTTATCAGGTCCCAGCAATGCCTGTGCTTCTGTCCTAAAATACGGTCCTATTCCCATCAACTGTTCCAGTGTGACCCCATGTAAAGGGTCCCCCGGTGCTCTTATCACTGCAACTGCTTCTTGACAAGCAGCGTGCCAATGGGCATTAAATAACAGCTGCTGGTGTTGGGTCAGAATTAGCTTCATTATACTGCGTATGTCTCCTGGAAGCAAGATATTTGTTCCCCAAATGTAGTCCAGCATCTGTCTCGTAGGTTCACCTTTCAGACCTGAGTCATTTACTGTGGACCGCAGCTGAGTTAACAATTTCCAGTCCAAATTCACTAGATTAACTGTAACATTACCCTGGGCGTCCGGTGGTGAATATATTACCGGGAAGGCCTCAGGAGTCAATTGTGTAGCTATCTCGTGTTCCCCCTTGCATAGGGCCTCGTTTACTATTTGGTTCCACATCCTCTGCCTCTGTTGAACACCGTCTGTAAACGGGTTCGTATTTTTACTGTCTAGTTTTTGCTCTCTTATTTCCTCGGCTATCTCCCCAATTTCGTGAGTAGGAGTCAGTGGTGGAGCTGTCGGTGGCGGGGGCACGGATAACGGTTCAGAGGATGGCAGCGTTATCGTTCTCACTGAAGGGGGCAATGGGCAATCCTCAGCTCCCTTCATCTCTCCCAGTTGAGGGTTAACACTACCAGCTTTTTCCGGTAAACCCAGTCGCTCTGTAGCAGCAGCAGCGATTTTTTGCTCAGCCTGATGTGCAGCTAAGGCATAAGTGACTGCTTTCCAAGGCTTCAATAATTTTTTAGCAGTCTTATTGTCATTAATAACTTCATGAAACAATTTGTCCCCGAATTTGCGCCACTCTGCTTGTTCAAAAACTGTATCTGGATTGATAAAACAACCCTGTGCCACACCATATGTTAACAATCCTGGTAACTCCTTTTTGCAGTTTATTCCCTGCGTGCCTCGCTTTTCTAAGAAACATTTGAGCAAATCATAGGCCGCTTGTCTCTCCATGCCTTTGTTTATACTGTTACAACCTTTGCAAGACAAGTGACTGGCAGGGACCGTCTATAGGTGCTCCCGGGCGTTCCCGGGTGCGGGGATTACGCGTTTACGTCCCTTTCACCTGTCAGAGTGCAGGTGCGGGGATTATCGTCCCTTTTACCTCTACCGCAATTACTTCAGTGTGTCGCGATTACTTCAATGTCCTGCGCGGTACCGTACCCCGCGTCTCTCACCGTGAGTCCCCGCGTCCCCGCGTGTCCCGCGTCTCTCACCGTGAGTCCCCGCGGCCCACCGTGTTTCGCGTCTCTCACCGGGAGTACCGCGTTTTCCGCGTCTCTGACCGGGAGTAGCGCGTCTCACCGTAAGTCCTGTGTACAGCGTTTGCGGCTCGGTGTCTGGCTACAGCGCCGGTCCGATGTCCGCTCCGATGTCCGGTCCGATGTTCAGGCGGCGCTCCGATGTCCCGCGCCGCTCCGATGTCTCAGTCTCGGGCTCAGGCTCAGCGCTGTGAGGTCGCGGCGCCGCTGGCCCCGGTGCCGCACCGATGTCCCGGCGCTCGGCAGTGCTGATCCCCGATGTCCCGGCGCCGCTGGTTCCCGCGCCGCACCGATGTCTCAGCGCCCGGCGCCGCTGGGCCCCGATGTCCCGGCGCCGCTGGTACCCGCGCCGCACCGATGTCCCGGCACCCGGCGCCGCTGGTTCCCGATGTACCTGGTCTCCCGCTTTAACCTGCGTTCGGATGTGCCGGTGCCGCCGGTGTCCCGCTGCGCTGGTGTCCCGCTGCGCTGCGATGTTCGCCCCGGCGACGCTGCGATGTCCGCTCCGGTGCTGCGATGTCCTGCTCCGGTGCGATGTCCGTCTCGCTGCGATGTCCTGTTCGGGTCCTGTTCAGGTCTCAGCCTGTTCGGGCGCCATTTGTTGCGAAGCACGGACGAAAGCACGACAGACACCAGTAGAGTCAGATCATGCTTCACCATTTTATTGCCCGAATAGCCCAACTTTTATAGTGAATTTTACAGGGGTGGACAGTGTTTCACACAAGATTATTGGTCAAAAGCACCCAGACAAAACTGTTAAGAAAATAACACCACCTGCAAGAAAAGAACCCCCCTTTTTGATTAGAAGTTAGGAAAACAACCCCCTTTGTGCTTAATGGTCACGTAGGCCTAGTCCTTGAGGCCAGCTGCTGATAACAGTATTTTCTGAGTTCCTTAATTGGGTGATGTGGGAGTCATTGCCGTGGGAGCTTCTCACAGTTACTTTGGCAGCCTGGTTTGCTCAGCTACAGCAGGCCCTGAGATTTCTAAGGCCTACCCTGGTTGCTTAAAGCAAGCTTAGATCGAACAATTATGCCAATTCCCAACAAGGATTTATTAAAAGAATAGAGGTAAGCAAACAGCGCTGGGTGCACCGGGAGTCTCTGCTCCACCAGGACGCACACCAGTTACATCAAGCAGCTGATTTTTATGCTCCTAGACTAATACATATTCATTACTACTTCTAAAAAAAAACAGGTTATTATAATTAGCTTCCGGGGTCCAGTCCCTCCTACTGGAGCATGCGCATCTGTCTCCGGTGGTCCCTCTGGGGGTCTCTAGGGGTCTTTCATGCTGAAGGCTCGTAGTCTTCCTCTCCAAGTTTTTTTCTTGTCCTTCCCCTTTGTACTCCCTTGGCACCGTCCCAAGTTTATAGAACATTCCTTGCAGGTCTTGTCTCCCAGCCGTCCTTCAGCTTCTTTTTTTCTTCTTCTTAATCTCTTGGCCACCTGGCCAGATATCAGAGGCTTGCATAGTATCCCATAACAGTCACTCGTTGTTATCAGTTGTTCTGAAACCCCCAGACATCAAAGACTTCATACAAACACAAATAGCTTTCTTTTTGACACTTCAGTAATTAAAACATTCTTCACCAGCCATTCACAGGGACAGTCACACCTATAGCAGTGTTAAATTAATCTCAAAGAAGACAGAAAAAAGGCTGTAACTGTTAGAAATAGAAGTTCAGAATAACAAAAGTAAACAGGTTCATAAATTTGAGGAGTATTTTCTGAAGACTTGATAAATTGACTAGAATGACGGGGGAGACTGGGACACACTGCATCTGTGGTTCAAGAATTAAATTGCCAGTGCAGGACCCAGAGGTAGACAGGACACGAATTGTTAAAACATTCCTAACATAACTAATTTCAAAGGAGTACCATTACAGATAAGTTTGGCCCAGAAATTAGTGTTTCCCATCTGCTTTTGTTCCTGATTATTAATTAATTGTTATGTAATTAATTGATTTGGGTTGAGAACTGGCTGACCGGCCGAGCTCAGAGGGTGGTGATCGGCGGCGCAGAGTCTGGCTGGAGACCTGTGACTAGCGGTGTTCCCCAGGACTCAGTGCTGGGTCCAGTCTTGTTCAACATCTTCATTGACGACCTTGATGAGAGAATAGTGTCTGCCCTCAGCAAGTACACCGGTGATACAAAGCTGGGAGGAGTGGCTGACATGCCAGAAGGCTGTGCTGCCATTCAGCGAGACCTGGACTGGCTGGAGAGATGGGCAGGAAGAAACCAAATGAAGTTTAACAAGAGCAAGTGTAGAGTCCTGCACCTGGGAAGGAACAACCCGAAGTATTGATATAGTATAAACTCACTTTAGGATAGAATAAAACTTGTGGAATGATATTGTATAAACTCACTTTAGGATAGAATAGAACTTGTGGTTAAAAGTTAGCAAGAAATTTCGGCTATGATCTTTAAATCAACCCCTAGAGGAAAAATGGAATGGACTGTATCAAGTGTTGCTGACAACTCACACTGCTATCAAGATTAGAGAACAAGCCGCTTGGATCCACTATTCCCGAGTGAAGAAGGCTCCAGGAGCTCCTTGGAAAGTAACACTAGGTGACAATGAACTGAAACTAAAGCTTAGTCGAACAAGATGAGGACATTATGGTCGGGAGTATTTGGTAATATGGTTGGCAGAAAATTTGTTCCTAGAATTGTTTTGTTTTTATGGCTTATCGTTGTAATTGTGATTCAAGAAGGTGCCTCTGTGATAATAGAGAATGGTGGGTGGCCTTGAACTAAAGCCGTAATAACAGAGGATAAGAACTTTAACGGAAAGTTAGCAGTTATGGTCATCTGGTGAACAAATGGTAACTATTTACATAAACCATCAGAATGGCGAAAATTAGGAGAAGAGTGGACACAAGATAATGTATCCTGAGCTCTTAGTTGTATGCAAGCACAGTTATGGTTGCAGGCAACGGCTGCCTTGATCATTAGGGAAGGAAGTGAAGACATTTTTTCCAGCTGAAGTCCAAAAGGCAATTTGGGACAATGCCAATGATTTTGAGAAGAAGTTCCAGTCCTTGTGGACCCTGGTAAATTGTACTTATGATCCCATTGTTAACATGGCTACTGCCTTCGTGCTTACTATACGGATGGAGAATGGGAAATGGCAGTCTGTAAATCTAGAATCATGTGTTACCGGGGAACAACGAGGATTTATTTGTGAAAGCAATACAATTGAGGCTCAGGATGTATGTTTTGACACGGAGCAAGGTATCTGTCACTTTGAAATTCATCCAAATACTAGCCAAAAGACTGTGCTTGTATATGTTGGTCAAGGCTGTGTGTGCTTAAGAACTGCTTGTGATTTTGTAGAAGTAGATAAGGAGAACATAACTCTCCATAGCAAACATCATTCTAATTTCTGTATTTGTAACTTTGTTAGAATCGTCGGGTGTGATATTCTATATTTGGCACCAGTGGTATCCCACCAGCTGATCAAGTCTAACAACACAATGTATCATAAGTTACTACCTACACCTATTGGGATGAACCTCACACTAGTGAAGCAACTAGTTAAAAAAAAAAACAAGACACAAGTCACAACTGGTGGGATACACTTTTTGGATGGTCGCCAACTGCAACTGGGATTTTGAACACATTGAGTCACCCAATTATTGTTTAATTGATATTAGTTGGTATAAGTTTAATATTGTCTTTTGTATTACTTGTTTGGAATTGGAAATTGTTACAACGAATGTCCATGTTAGCCTCCTTGACAAATGTGCATGGCAAGGTATTGAGGGGTACATATCATAAAGACTGGGAAGAAAATTTCCATATTAAGTAAAAGAATTTACTAGATTTTCCAGAAAAGGGGGGAATGATATTGTATAAACTCACTTTAGGATAGAATAGAACTTGTGGAATGATATTGTATAAACTCACTTTAGGATAGAATAGAACTTGTGGTTAAAAGTTAGCAAGGACAAAGTAAACGACATCTTGTTATCTGTAGACCTTCTGTTATGTTTAAGCATTTTGTTATTTGAAAACATCCCGTTATCCGTTAACCTTCAGTCAGGCTGAGACTTGAGATAACTTGAGTCAACGGTCTGTTATGTCTTGTTAACTGAGACATCCTGTTATCTGCCGACCCTCAGTTAAACCGAAAGACAACTCAGCATTTTTATAGCTTGGAAAACAACTGATTAAGCAAAGGTGAAAAGTGCATTACGAGGAAGACCTACGGCCTTCCTCCCAAAGACCACTGCCCACATTTTGAAGACCCCGGCCCACAATTCTTGGAAGGCTTTGCGCAAGCGCAAGGACTGATAAGCTAATTAGCATACGAAGCGAGAGTAGGCGGGGTTAGGTAATGAATATGTATAGGCGCTAATAGAATATTCATTGTTTCACTGTATAAATACGAGATAGTTTGTCATTTCGAACATGCACGATAGGCGGAAGGATCCCCCGTGCATCCAGCACTGCAATAAAGAATATACCACTTAAAGAAATTTCGGCTATGATCTTTAAATCAGTATCAGTACAGGCTGGGGGACGACCTGCTGGAGAGGAGCTCTGAGGAGAAGGACCTGGGGGTCCTGGTGGACGACAGGTTGACCATGAGCCAGCAGTGTGCCCTGGTGGCCAAGAAGGCCAATGGGATCCTGGTGTGCATTAAAAGGAGCGTGGCCAGCAGGTCAAGGGAGGTGATCCTCCCCCTCTACTCTGCCCTGGTCAGGCCTCACCTGGAGTACTGTGTCCAGTTCTGGGCTCCCTGATACAAGAAAGACGGGGATCTCCTGGAAAGAGTCCAGCGGAGGGCCACAAAGATGATAAGGGGCCTGGAGCATCTTCCCTATGAAGAAAAGCTGAGAGACCTGGGTCTGTTCAGCCTGGAGAAGAGAAGACTGAGAGGGGATCTCCTCAATGTATATAAATATCTGAGGGGTGGGGGACAGAAGGATGTAGCCAACCTCTTCTCAGTGGTTTGTGGGGATAGGACAAGGGGCAATGGCTGCAAGTTAGAGCACAGGAAGTTCTGCACTGACATGCGAAAGACCTTCTTCACGGTGAGAGTGACAGAGTACTGGAACAGGCTGCCCAGGGAGGTTGTAGACTCTCCTTCTCTGGAGATATTCAAGGCCCGTCTGGATGCCTACCTGGGCAGCCTGCTCTAGGGAACCTGCTTTGGCAGGGGGGTTGTACCCCATGATCTCTTGAGGTCCCTTCCAATCCCTACAGTTCTGTGATTCTGTAATAAACACGGACACCAGCTTTGACAGCTCTGCAGCAGTAGGAACATGAAGAGAGTACGGAATGAATTTCCTGGTGTTATTTTAAAACCACAGCCCAATTCCCAGGAAAAATCAATGGCAGCCACTCCAGAGAAGATGAAGAGATGGGTTTTGAAGAAGTACCTTCAAGCCAGTTGTAGTCCTGCTGCTTTTTGTATCACAAGACATTTTCCTTTGAGCCTGGCCTTGGCTGGTTACTGTAGAGCTGTCTGTTTTCATAGTTCCAGCCCCAAACTGGTTGAAATCTTAGGCCAGAGTTGTGGTATACACCAAACCTGCAAGACATCCCAATTCAAATCCTTTTGTTATTAGCAATCATGCATGATCTTGTGTAAGCTATGCAAGTAAATTCTTCTCTTCTAGTATTAAATGCCCAAGTTCTTCCCACAGTACACCTAAGTGCCATCATTTCATGACTGCATGGCAGGAGGAAGCAGCTCTGGAGTCTAGATCTCTGCTAGACTAGAAAGCTTGAACTTAAGGTGGCTAAATTTGGGAGATACAGATTCACCCATAGGACAAATTCTCATAGAAATCATTTAGAAATTGGATAAAAATATTTTGGAGGCTCAGTGCCTTAATTTCATTGTACTTCAGTTTGCACTAAGTGCACTAACAAGTGGGTAAGTAAATAATCATGATCATGAATAAGTGGAAAAGTGCAATAAAAGTTGCTGGGATAAAAAGTTGCACTGGGATACAGTGAGGTTGCAGATGGCTGGACAATGGGCTCTGCTCTTATCCCATGAATTCCTGCCTCAGGAATTAAAATCAAAATAATACACAGCATTGTGAGACCCACCCTGCTGTTTCCTTCTCTCAAATCTGCCAAGTGCCACTTCTCCTGCAGACAAGGCAGATGTTTGTGTGTTCTGGGGAGCCAAGACAGGCAAGTGCTGGTCCCATGGGGACAAACTCAGGATCACCTGGACATGCAATTGGCCTCTGCTTGCTTGAGGAGGAGGCACTTTCCCAGACCTCATTATCTGAAGAAACATTATAAAGGCATTCCTTTGGCCAAGGTTTAAGAAGGTCCAAGTTGGAGCATCTACTTGGCTTATTTATATTTCCTGCAGGCAAAGGAAAGGAAAGACCATTAGCAGCTCTTCTTGTCTTTTAACATTGGATCTAAACACCCATATCTCCAGAAGGTTTCACAGCAGTAGGAAAAACCCCAAGTTTGTAAGGTCTCCAGCCATTTATTACTTTTTTCCATCATGATTACCTTGGCTCCAGAAAGTTTTAATACCGTTCAAAATTCAGTCCAGTTTTATTGACATCTCTAGCTTTGACAAACAGTTAAACTGAAGCAGATGGCATGAATTTCAGTCAATCAATACTAATTTAAAACTGGGCACCCATATGTAAGCATACTCTCATTGGCAATGAGTGAGGAGGCTGAACAATCAATCCACAGTTGTATTTAAACTCAGCAACTGTGTTTTCAAAAACCCATGCATAAGGTAAAATTGAATGGTTGAATAAGGCAACATGTGATTTCTGTTATGTTACTATTAATAATCAATAATTCACTTAATAACGCAGCAAGAGCCTAATCCAAAGCCCACTGATGTCAATAGATTTCTTTGCAGTGCACTCGGTAGCACCAGAACAGACAAAGGACCAGATTTTTCATGGTGTTTAAGCTCTGACCTCCTATACTGAACTCGAACACCTTTACGAAGCTGTGCTGCTGCTCATGGCCCTTCAGCTCTGTACTGGGTCTGGTTGGGATGTTAACTTTCCCTGCAGCAGCCCATACAGTGCTGTGCTCTGCACTTGTAGCTGGAACAGCAGTGGGATCACACCAGTGTTGTGTCTGCTGCTGAGCAGTGCTGGCACAGCATCAGGACTCTTTCTAACCCTCCTAGGGGGTGGGCAAAAAAAGTGAGAAGAGAAACATCGCCAGGGCAGATGATCTAAACCAACCAAAGGGATATTCCATACCATGTGATGTCACACTCAGCAATAAAAGGTGGAAAAAGGAAGAAGAGGGGAGGGGTGGGCTGTCATTGTGAAAATGTCAGTCCTCCTCCCGATCACCAGCTACGTGCGTTGAGGCCCTGCTTCAAGGACGTGGTCAAGTATCAGTCATTTGTGGGAAGTAGAGAGTAATTTCTTTCCTCTGCACGTCCACATAGCTTTTATTTATTTATTTGTTTGTTTGTTTATTTATTTATTTATTTTCCTTTTCCCCCTCCCT